>NC_134857.1:84919892-85219892 GCF_049852395.1 Peromyscus maniculatus bairdii | reverse complement strand
CTCAGTAAACATGCAAAGACTTGTAAAGGACAGCTCCTTTTTAGGTGTGAATAATGTCTCTGAGGCTGAGGCAGGAGGACTGCTGTGAGTTTGAAGCCAGACGGGGCTACATAGTTTCAGGTCAGTCTAAACTGCAGTGTGAGGCCATTTCCAAGAAAAAAAAAAGGTGGGGGTGGGGGGTGGAGGGGAGCTAGAGAGATGACTCAGCTGTCAAGAGTGAACACTACTCTTCTCGCAGAAGACGGTTTTGTTTCCAGCACCCATGTCAGGCGGCACACAGCCACCTGGAACTCCAGTTCTAGGGGCTCCAGCACCTCTTCTCACCTCTGGGCAATTGCACACATGTGTGTACACACAAACACATACAAAGATATTTTTAAAAATAACCACTAGGGAACCCGGGCGTGGTGATGCACACTTTTGATCCCAGCATTTGGGAAGCAGAGACAGGCGGATTTCAAAGAAAGGCTGGTCTAAGATTGAGTTCCAGGACAGCCAGGACTACACAGAGAAATCCTGTCTCAAAAAAAGAAAAGAAAAACCACAAATAAAAATAAATACTAGGAGTTTTATTAAAAAAACAAAATTTAAATCTTACCACTCTCCACCCAAAAGCTGCCAGTGACTCAAAGATTTTGTTGGGGATTTTCACTAGTGTCCAAAAGAATCTGGTTATGAAAGACAGGGCCTAAGTGTGATTGTAGTCACTAGGCAGGAGGTAAATCTGGAAGGATTCCCACAGCTTAAACCTGAGTACTATTTCACATTGGCTTACCTTAGTGTATTCCTCTCCTCCACGTCTGGCTTAGCTACTGGTAATCTATGGGAGAGGTTTTTAATCTTGGTTCATATTCACAGCGAGTTCCTGTGCTTTATCCTCCTGCACCAACTGAGATTCCTTCCTTTTGTGTGTGTGGGGTGGGGGGCATTTAAATGTGTTCCATTCCTGTAAACATGCAAATATTCTTGACTAACTTGTTACCTGTGTCAGCCTTTCCCAAGTTCTAGCCATTGATTTCCTTATTCCAGGAAGATTTTAAAAACAGTTGTTGAGAGTTGGCAAGGTGGTAAGGGTCCTTGCCATTAAGTTTGTGGCCTGAGTTTGTTCCCAGGACCCACATGATTGAAGAAAAGAACCAACTCCCAAAAGTTGTCCTCTGACCTCCATACTTGTACAGTTCTGGTTTACTTGTATAAACTAGAAGTCGCCACCTTGCCAGGTCCTCAGAAAATCTGACTTCCCCAACAGAGTAGTTGCTTCATTTTATCAAGCTGTAGAAATCAGCCTGTGCTGTCCTAGACAGAGCACAGGGTTTCCGTGAAACCTCTTGTATTTGGGACTCTAGGTACACTGTTGAACATTGTTTCTCGGTCATCTGAACCTCTGGTTGTCCCTCTGTTCCTTGCCCAATTCTAGCGCCTTGTCTGTTTTATAATCTGAACTGTTGGTGCTAGACTTACTTATTTGTGGGATATTTGACTCATCCTCTCCAAATTAAGACAGATTTATACATCTGAATGCCATCTTATAATTTGCAGATGGGGCCTCGTTTTGTGTTTTAGAGAGGGTCTTGCTGTGTAGCCCAGGCTGCCTTCAGCTTGGGATCTCTAGCCTCAGCCTTCTAAGTGTTTTTATCGCCAAGCCCAGACCTAGCTTAGAGTTCTGTCCTGAGCTACCTAGTAAACCAAATGGCCATGACCAGCTTCTTGTTTCTGGACAGCCCACCTGTGAAAAGCAGAGAAAGAAAAGGTTAGTAAATACAGAATAAGACCAGATGGTCCTATAGCTGCTGAGGTCAATTCTCTTTTAACACGGTGTATATAGTAGCATATCCCTTCCGAGGACAGAAACCAGTTGCATACTTCTTCAAATCCAAGGTGTCAAGAAGCATTCTGAGGTCGGTGGTCCTGGAGCATATCTGCAGGCCCAGCTCGGAGCATCACTGCTGCTCCCAGTCCTGGGGTTGCGGTGGAGGAATTATGCATATGCAAAGATATACAACTTTCTCCATTCAGGGCAATTTTATTGCATCTAAAGTCACTATGAATGTTGAATTAGTGGTGAAATTGTTTTGTTTCTTTTGAGACAATCTAACTCTTAACAATCCTCCTGTAGTAGTTGGGATGAGTGAAGCTACGTAACAAGAACTTTCTCTATGAAGCTTTCTGTGCTTACGAATATTAGACCACATTTCAGCACTACCCATGGGAGCCATTTTTAAGCAGTAAAATCACCACCAAAAGACACAAAAGGGCAAAAGCCACGACATTAAATAGATCATGAGAACACTTGTTGCTGAGGGCTGAAGCAAGGAGACAGTGTCACAGTATTCTGCCTCAGCGGGGGACATGGACATAGAAACCACTTTGCTGCTGTTCTGTGGACTTCCTTAAAAAAAAAAAGTGCTGTGAGTGTGGACTTGGGTTACAAATAAATGTTAGTGAGTAGGTATATTTGCAAACATAGGCTCTTCAAATAATGAAGACCAACTGTACCTGGTATGGCCTTTCCCTTAGTATGTGGTAGACTAGCCAATTTCAGTATTTTAGTTTCAGAAGGGTTTGCAGTTGCCTTGGGGAGTATAGTCTAATTTGAATACAAGGTTTAGAGACCATCCAAATGATGATTTCTAGGACCTAGAGAGTATTAAGAAAAAACAGGCCTGGTGGCACACATCTTTGATCTCAGCACTGGCAGGCAGGATCTCTGAGTTCAAGGCCAGACTGGTCTACAAAAACCCTGTCTCAAAACAACAATGAATTAAGAAAAACAAAGCTGCCTTGAGAAGCTGTGGATTTATTCCCCATAAGGCTGGCTAACATTAACTTTCAGACTGCTGCTGCTGTTGCTCAGACTCAGTGCAATCAACCTTACTACTTGGAAGTCGAGATGTAATGAAAGCTTCAGGAAATTGCTGAGCTGATTTTGGGTGGAGGGCAGCCATTCTAGACATCTAGAACTGTACGCATGAAAACAGTAACTTTCAGAGTAGAGCCTTGAGAGACATTTAGAGTGGTCCCAGCCCAAGTGTTTACATAGACAACCGCCTGTGTTCAGGAGATGGGCTTGAGCAGAGAAAGGGCTGAGATCCTCATGTGTCCAGACTGGCTGGTCAGAATTGTTGGTGTGTGGTAATCTGATGAGCACAATTTTTAAAAATGCCTTTTAAGACACATATATATAGAAATAGGAACCGTGGGGTTCTCTGCTTACTCAGTCACGTGTCTGGTTATCTTGAGTAAATGATGTCACTGGATCATTTACAGGTTATCAGGTGGAACCTTGGATGTATTGGAGTTCCTAACTAAGCTATTGCTATATGTCTAAAAGGCATATTTATTGGACTCATCACAGGTAGATTGTAGGATTTTGAATTGGTAAGCAACAGCAATTTTGGTTTTTGTTTTTGAGAGCATCCTCCCATGTAACCCAAAGTTGCTCAAACTCATAACAGCCCAAGAAGTGGGATTACAGGCTTGGGCCACCATGCTCCACTAACAACAGCAATTTTTAGGAGTCTATTCTCTTTCTTCCTCTGGGGCTTCCAGTCAAAGGGATGGGGGAGGTGTGGTGGTAACGTCTGGCTAACTCTCATAGTTTTTTCCTCTAGTTCACATAATCAATTTATAGGACGTAAAATTTTCCCTTGTTCCATTCCGCCACCCCTGCAGCCTTGATTCTGGCTCACATGGCATTTCCTGTTGCTAAGGCCTGTTATTCCTGGCCTTCTTGGTGGTTGGCCTGGGAGGTACAGAGTTAACCCAGCTGGAGCTTGACCCTGTTTGAGGCTTTCCCTACACTAGGTTAGATTGTGTGGCCTCCTGTGGGGAAACACTTTGGAGAACAACAGTAGCTTTGATACAAGTGGAACTCTGGTACACTCAATATCTTTCTAGCCATCTCATTCTAGTGTGTGTTTTTATTTCATTCCAGGGATAAATAGGTACAGAAGGCTTGTTTTGTATTTGTTGTTAGGGTAGCCCCACCCCCTTTAGTTTGTCCAAGCACATTGGTCTTCTTTTCCTAATGCTGCCGCTGTTAACCATTTATTGCCTAACATAACTGTACCGTGCTCTCGGGGTGCTAATTATATTTTGACGGCTAGGCAACCCTGACGTACCGCTAACAAGTAGTAAAGTAACTAATCCAAACCAGAGCGCAATTAGGTGCCCAAATGCATGGCCCAGGGGCTAGAATCTCCAGCCTTGAAACAGTGAAGCCTGTGTGGCCCAGAAAAGTAAGGACTGGGTCTTGGCAGAAGCTCTTGTCCCTCTCTCCCACAGGCACACACCTTTATCTAGAGAGACACTTGCCCTTCACCCCTCAACTTTTGACTCCTGCCTTCCTCTGTGTGTCAGAAAGCCAGAGCAGGGAAATGGGGGAGGGGGCGTGCCGCTCGCTTCCTCACTGGTTTATGTCCCCGGCAGTCTGGGGGAGGTGCTGGACGCGGCCCCAGTCCAGCTGCAGCCGACCCATGTCCGGGGCCCTGCCCTTTGCTCTGCAGCTTTTCACTAAGTCCCGAGGCTCTGGCGAGTGGGCGTGGGAGTAGCCCTAGCCGAGGCTCCAAGGTCCTCCCGGCTGTTTAGGGGGCCCCAGGCGATAGCCACGTTCGGATCCTGGCTAGCAGCCAGGGGAGGGAGCTTGGGGTAAGGGGAGGGCCCTGAGGGAGGGGTCAGACTCCTTAGGAAAGAGTTAATGCGAAGAGGGGGAGGGGATAGGACGAAGAGACCGAAAGGAAGGCTCAGGTAGGAGAAGGACGGAGGAGGGGAGGCTGGCGGGGAGAAGGTGGCTGGCAGGAGCAGACGTCAGAGGCAGGGGGCTTCTCCCCTTTGCACCCTCACCCCAGAGCAGCCAACTCTAAACCGCAGCGGCGACTTTCAGTTTCATTTCCACGGACCCTCCTGCCTGGGCCGCAGCCGCCGCCGCCGCCGCGATGCCCAGCAAGTTCAGCTGCCGAAAGCTCCGGGAGGCTGGCCAGAGGTTCGAGAGTTTCCTGGCCGAACGGGGACTGGACCTGGAGACAGATCGCGAGCGGCTGCGGGCGGTTTACAACCGCGACTTCAAGCCCAGGTACGGGCCGGCCCACCATGGGCCCCAAAGGCTCGGGGGGCCAGCGCCGGGGCGGTGGGGGCCACCTTCCCGCCGCGGACGCACAGGGATGCAGCCCCGGGCCGATCGGGCCGGGCCGGTCCTGGCAGACCTCCTCCCGCGCCTGCCCACGCCCAGCCAGCGCCACCCCGAGCCCGCCCGCTCTGCACAGCCCGGCCGGGCGGGGAGGGGTCGGTGCCCACGCGCGGCCAGCAGCAGCCGGGGCTCCGTGGTGGGGGAGGGGAGCCCCACAGGGAAGGCGCTGCAGGCGCGGGCTAAGCGGGGATCCCCGCCCCCTCGTGGAGGGGCGGCTGCCCCCGGGGTCCACGCTCCGGGAGAGCTGAAGAGGCCCAGGGTAGGAGGGAGAATCTCGGGGAGCTTCAGGGAGAAAAAGAGCACAAACTGCGTAGGCAGTCAAACCTCCATTAGCACCTGTGGCTTCTCCATGGAGACCCGGGGCCAGGGACAGCCTCCTGGAGGCCCCTTTTCCCCATGGCTGAAGATACTTGGTTTCCTTTTCCTGTTACCACCCAAGTGAAAAATCAAAGAGACTTCTGTCAAACCATAGACGTGTGCTTCAAAACTCCTCTATCAACAGGCTGCTGCCTTGGATGGAAGACGAAGAAGCAGTTTAATTGGGATGGGTATAAAGAGTTGCACTAATAAATAATAAGGAAATGGGATTGGGGCTTAACAGATTTTGAGAGACTTTTGAGTTGCAACTGGCCAAAATGCCTGTATGGGTGAGATGTGGCTGCTGTGATTTGGGGCAAATCTTAGAAGGATTCAGTAATGGCAGCGTGGCCTGGGGTTGGGGGAGAACGTAGAGGTTGTTCCTATTGACCAGAATATTAGTTATTAATGAATTAGTTTTTAATGAACATATGCCTTGAAAAGAACATTAAGGGGTTGAGCAGCTTCTGGAAAAGAGGGGCCAAGACGATGCTGACCTGTTTTGTGCGCCACGTTGTGCCGGGCACTGTGGGAAGGTGAAAACTGAGCCCTGAACAACAAAGGCTGTGATCCGCATACAGCATATAGTCAGTAGTGTACTCCACAACAGGGGGACGTGATGATGCGAGAGATAGCTAGGAAAATGGTGAAGGAAAGTGAAGAGGCTTTGTCAACACTTCCCACCCACGCCTTCGCCTGTGTCCGTAAAGCGCAGTGCAGTGCGGCTCTGAACCCAAGTCCAGTACTTTGGCAGTGGGGGAGAGAGCGCTTAACTTCAAATACACCGGATTGCTAGGGATTCACAGGAGATGGAGACGTCAGTGCGTTGTTTGCTGAATGGAAACATCACACACCAAGAGCGGTTCTTGCTCTAGGCAGACCAGAGAGTTCGTATCAAAGGTGGAAGGTGAGAACGTTGATCAGATCGTGGGCTTCTTTTTAAAACTGAGATGGGCATGCCTAAAGCTAAGGGTGTAGGGAGCCAAGCTCAGGGCCTAGTCAAGAAGAGTGCTCAGGGGACTGACTCAAGTTTAACCTAGGAGTTTGTCAGCGCCAAAGTTGGTAAACTGTTTCAGTGCTGGGCAGAAGGCACCTATGGTGGGTTGCATACAAAAAAAAAAAAAAAGCAACTATGTGTGATAGAGGAATTGATTTGTTTATTTTAGCTGGTTTTTTTTTTTTTTTTTTAAACTGCCTAGGCTAGCCTCAAACTTCTGAACTCCTGCCTCAGGCTCCCAAGTCCTGGAATAGCAGATTTGACATAAACCACCACCATTCCTGGCTGCTATAACGTGTTGGATTTTATCTTTCTTTTTTGTTGTTGTTGGGGTGTGGTGGTCTAAGATTTATTTTATTTATGTGTGCATGTGCACACTCTATGTATGGAGGTGCCCACAAGAGCCTAAAGAGGTCATCCGATTCCCTCCCTGGAGCTGGGGTGACCAGCAGTAGTGAGCTGCTCAATACGGGTGCTTGAGAATCTCACTCCAGCCACTGAACCATCTCTCCAGTTCCGTTTGCCTTTTGAGACAGGATGTCACGTACCCCAGGCTAGACTCGAAATTACTACGTAGCCAAGGCTGACCTTGAATTTCTGATTTCTCCTTTCTCCACCTCTAGTGTACTAGAATTACAGGCACACCCCACCACAGCTGGGGTTTGCTCCTATTTTTTTTTTTTTTCCAATTTATTTTGCAGTGCTGGAGATTAAACCCAGGGCCTTGCATTTGCTAGGCAAGCACACACTCCACCACTGAACGGCATCTGTAGCCCTAAGGTAATTTTTACTGTATGCACTTGTATTTTACCCAAATAAAGCTGGGAGACTGGCCTTGGCCTTGAAGGAAAGATAAAGTTTTAGTGCAACAGAGGAGGAAGAAAGCCTGAGTGTGAGTTTATATCCTATCATGAGACCTACTCAGCAAAACCGAGGAATATTTGACTTGGATGTCTTAGAGACCGTCATGGTGCATAGAATGTTCCCCAAGTCACTCAAAAAAGCAGAAGTAGTAGTGGGTTTTATCAAGTACCCCTCTCTCCCAGCTGGCGGAGATTTCTGCTTGGGTGGAGACTTAAGTTTTCTGTGTATCCCCACCCCCTTTTTAATAGTTTTTTGTATCCCAAACTGACCTTGATGACCGTGAGCTTTTACTTCTCCTGTACTGGGAGTCTACCCCTGAGGGCTTTGCGGGTGCTAGGCAAACACTGTACTGTGAACCGAATTCCATCCCTGGCCCCTCCTGTGCAGTGAGTGAGTGAGTGAGTGTGTGTGTGTGTGTGTGTGTGTGTGTGTGTGTGTGTGTGTATACTGAACCTGTGTCGTCAGGTTTGCTGACACAACGACATTCTCCCTTCAGCACCTCGTCAGCCCGACGATGTGTTCTTCAAAGCCAGACCATGGTCAACTGCTTCTTCCTCCAGATTCTCATAGCTTACTCTTTCCACACCGGGGATAGCCTGTTTACAACTCAATCACACTGTGCTTCTCATTGGAACTCGACCGCCGCCTTTCCCGGCACACCTTCCAGGCCCCTCCCTGCCTTTAGTCCTGTGTGTCTCAGCACTCAGTCCTCAACGTAGACTGCGTGTCGTAGATGCCCAGTACATGCTTGCAGAATCCAGTTGAATTCCAGTTGACCGAGAGAATGGGCTAGAGTGAACATAGCAAGTCACCCTTCTCAGTAGTTCTCGGACCGTCCTACTAGGAAGAATAGCTACTTTCCAGGTGGGTGACTTTGTATGACGTGAACAAGAGGCAGGAGCTGGAGCCAGCAGGAGGCCATGGAAGGAGTTGGTTTTGTTATTTTTTTTTGTACATGGGGATGAAACCCAGGACCTTGCACAGGCGAGTGCTCTCCAGTTGAGCTCCTTACTCAAGCTCTTCTGTTGTCAACCTTTTTACCTTTTTTTTTTTTTTTTTGGTGGGGGAGGGCAGTAAAGCAGGGTCCTGCTAGGCTGGCCCGAAACTCATTGTGTAGCCCAGATTAACTTCAACTTTGAGACAATTCTTTTATCTCAGCCTTCGGACAATCCTGCCTCAACTGCCTGAGTGCTGCTGGGATGATAGCTGAAGACCTCCCTTTCAAAAGAAAAGAACTGGCAGCCTGCCTAGTGGCCCATGCCTGTAATACCATCATCGAGAGGGGACAGGATGAGCAGGAGTGTAACGGTTCGAAGCCTGCCTGGGCTATATGAGACCAGGTCTCAAAAAAACCAAAAGCACCTCGTGCCCAAAGTCCAGGGAACATCATAGAAGAGGGGTCAGAAAAAGTTAAGAGCAGGAAGCCAGGAGGGCCGCTGTGAAGGGCCGTCTTCTGGACGTGACAGGACCTTGAACTCCGAGTGGCTCGGTTACCTCCACAGCATTTCAGCAGTGGTGTGGAAGGAGGTCACGAGCGCCCCCCCGCCCCAGCTGAGGACTTCAGTGGAAGGTAGTGGCTGCTGGAGAAGGGAGGGTCGATTTTCTCTCGGGGGGCAATGGCAACTGGTAGGCTGCCCATGCTCCAGAGGTGGCACCACATTCATGTTGATGCGGGGTTCAGTGGGGAATGTTTTGAAGGCGGGGAGCAGTCTGAGGAGGTGGCCCAGCTGGAAGGTACTTCTTGCCTAGCCTGACAACTGAGTTCTAGCCCAGGACCTATTTGGTCCCCCCCCCCACACACACACACACACTAAAGAAAAGTGAATGTTTAAAAAAATTTAAATAAAGGGACATGAAATTGAGAGGAAGATGTGTGGATAGAAAATTCAGGGAGTTGGAGGTGGAGTGGGGGGCATGGATACGACCAAAATATATGAAATTCTCAAAGAGTAAATAAACCGTTCATCAAAAGTAGAGGCTGGAGAGATGGCTTGGGGGTTGAGAGCACTTGATGCTCTCATAGAAGACCAGGGTTCAATTCCTGGAGCCCAGAGCTCACGGCTGTCTGTAACTCCAGTTCCGGGACATTGTGACACCCTCTTCTGGCCTCTGCAGCCACCAAGCACATCACAAGTGCTGCACAGACATACATGTAGCAGGACACCTATTCACGTGAAATAAAAACAGATCTGTTTTTAAAACACAGTCAAAAGCAGATCAGCAAGATAAAATAGACTGATAGAGTCAAGGTTTTATAAATATAAATTCTTGGCTTTTTGCATGGAGGAAGGATGGTTTGTATCTTCCCCAATCTCCCCAGTGAAACCCGCACTATACTTGGTGGCCAAGTAGTACACACAATTCCTAAAACTGTCTGCCTGAAACAACAGTAGCCATACATTCTGTCCTGTTTTTGACTCCGTGTGTGTGTGTGTGTGTGTGTGTGTGTGTGTGTGTGTGTGTGTGTTAGAGAGAGAGAGACAGACAGACAGACTGACTGACTGACTGACTACTAGGTCTATGTAACCTAGGTTAGGTTCAAACTGGCAACAGTCCTGCCTCAGCTTCCTAAGTACTGGGATGGAGGCATGCTGGCTCATGTCTGTAAATGCAGTGGTTGAGAGGTAGAGGCAGAAAGAGCACGCAGGTTTAAGGCTAGCCTAGGCTACATAACTAGGCTTTGTCTCAGAAATCCTGAAAAAATAAGTTCAGAGCTGATTTTGACCCACTAATGAGAAATGCGCCCTGAATTTGTAAAACTAGATGTCTCTTTAGGGTCACTTCCAAATCCATACTAGATTTGGGGTTGGGGCGGGGCGGGGGGGGGGGGGGGGAGCGTTAGCTGGCATTTGAGCAACAAATAACAGAGACCAGATGACAGGCAGTGGAGTCTAAGGGTGTCGGCAAAGACAAGAAAGCCTGCTGAGGATCAGTGACGCCGGTGGCTGGGAATGGCCACCGTGCCTGATGGATAAGTGGCTGGAGTCAGCATGGGGGCCGATCATGGCTACTGTTGAAAAGAGTTGTGGGAAAGAGATGAAGCCATGCATTTGGGTACTTAGCACACCACCCGGTAAGTACTCAGAAAAGTGTTCTGCTGGTAGAGATGCTGCTGCGCATGCGCGCGCGCGCTGTGTGGTAACCGGGCTAAGTGTGCCACACCGAAGGGTTAGCTGGGTTTGTGCCCTGTGGAGTTGCTAGTGGGCATGCGGTTGGCTCTGTGGTGATCCTGCTGCCTGTGTACAGGGTAGAGCAGGCGTGGGAGGAGAGATGCAAAGCCAGAAGTAGGGTCAGCAGTTGACAGAGCCTAGAAAAAAATGACAACAGATATGACGAGGCCCGTTGCAGAGGCAGTACACAAAAGATGTGCTAGGCAAAGCTCATGTAAGATGTAATCTTGTCGTGCGGGAGGAAGCAGCAGGAGAATCTATGCAAGTTCAAGGGGAGTCAGAGCTACATAGTGAGGCCCTGTCAGCTGTGTGACTGACCAAGGAAGTAAGAATTTAAATAAGATACTTTAAAAAAATTTCAACAGATGGCAGCAAAAATCAGCCAAGCATGTGTCCTGTGCCTGGTGGAGGCAGGAGGATCAGGCGTTTGAGACCAGCCTGAGCTACAAGAGACCTTGTCTCAAAATAATTTTTAAAAAAAGACTGTAAAAAATGTAAATAATTAGCCGGGTGGCAGTGGCGCATACCTTTGATCCAGCCCTCGGGAGGCAGAGGCAGGTGGATCTCTGTGAGTTTAAAGCCAGCCTGGTCTACAGAGTGAGATCCAGGACAGGCACCAAAACTACTCAGAGAAACCCTGTCTGGAAAACAAAACAAAAACCAACAACAAAAGTAAACAGTTGAAAATTTCTGATGCTAGGGGCTGGAAAGGGGGCATTCTGAAGCTCTTACTAATGAGAACATAAATCCAGACAGCTGGTTTCGGAGGCAATTTTGCAGAAATTCCCAGTTGTGCTGGATGTGGTGGCAGAAGCCTATAAACCCAGCATTTGAAAGGACCGACAGGAGATCATGAGTTTGAGGCCAGCGTCTATCTCCAAAAGAAAATGACCTTTTTACTAAAGTTGTAAAAGTTCATTCATTCTCTTTGGCCCACCCAGAAATTCTGGTTCCAAGAGCGTGTCTCCCTGGACTTGTGAAAGTACGAGGTTTTGTGTGTGTGTGTGTGTGTGTGTGTGTGTGTGTGTATGATGATGATAACATCAAAAACTGTGGGCAGCCTGCCTTGGTCATTGGAGAATTGACTACCCCATTTAAATTAAAGCCGTGGTACTTTCTGCAACTCTCCAGAGGCGGGAGATGGCACCATAAAGCATTGTCACAGAACAGTGTCTGTTCCTGTGTGTCTAGTTAAGGGAGTGTTTATCAAGTAACAATTGGGTGTACATCCCACCTCAACAAGAGTTTGGAGTGAAGGCCTTTCATACTGCATGTGCAATGCTGTCTTGCTTAAATGTCTTAACACTTTGGTTGAATACCTTTTTCATTTCTCCTTACGCATGCATACTTAAACCTAGGTAAGTTTACCTACATAGGGCCATTATCTTCTGTCCTTTTCCTTTTTTTTTTAAATTTTTTTAAATTTTTTAATTTTTTCGAGACAGTTTCTCTGTGTCGCCCTGGCTGTCCTGGAATTCGCTCTGTAGACCAGGCTGGCTTTGAACTCAGAGGTCCCCCTGCCTCTGCCTCCCGAGTGCTGGGGTTAAAAGCGTGTGCTACTACACACAGCCATCCCCTTTTCTATCATTCTCTTCACAGGATATAGATGACTCCTCCACATCAACATCCCATTTTTGCTCCTTTTTAAATTATATTTATCTAGGGTGTCCTTGTGTAGAGGGTCAGAGGACAACTTATGGGCGTCCGCTCTTTCCTTTCCCGTATGTATGTATGTAGCTCTCAAGGCCGAACTCAGGTTCTCAGGACAGGCACCAAGCACCTTTACCCATTAAACCATCTCACTAGCCTTCTGTTTCTTTGGGGTTTTTGGTTTTTGAGACAGAGTCTTGATGTGTAGCTTTAGCTGGCATGGAACTCAGTGTGTAGCCCAGGCTGGCCTCACACTCATAGAGATCCACCTGCCTCCGCCTCCCACGTGCTGGAATCGAAGGTGTGGGCTACCACTCTCAGCCCGTTTGTTTGTTTTTGGGACAGTATCTTTCTGTGTATCCCTGGATAGTCTGCACCCTGGTGTGTAGACTAGGCTAACATCAGATCTGAGATGCTCTTCAGCCTCTGCCTCCCGAGTGCTGGGATTATGGGTGTGAGCCACCATGCCTGGTCCTCTTCAGATTTTTCTCTCTCTCGAGGTTTCTTCTGTTTTCTCTTCCTCCCTGGCCTGTGTTGGTCTTGGCTATTCTCAGACTACAATTCCCCGGGGAGGTCCCAAGCACGAGTCCTTGGTTGTTAACTACCACCAGGGGACTCCCTAATATTATGAGATTCTGACCTTGACTTTGGCGTGAGCTCTCAGCCCTGCCTCACATGACTAGGGCTGCCTTTGGACCACGGGCATCTCAAACCCAGCATGTCCGATGCAAATGTGATGGTCCTTTTGGCTACCTACCTTTTCCCTCCTCAGAGACAGTCCCAGAGCCAAAGTCCTTGATTTGGATATTCCAGATGCTTCTCTTTCCACTCTTATTCTCCTTCCTGTCGGTCACTAAATTCTGCTAATTTGCATTCAAAATATGATCAGATCTGACCCCTCCTCTCTTTCTCCCACTGCCTCATTCAGGCCTTTGGTATCTTTTAACCAGACAACTGCAGTGGCCTTCTTCTAACGGGTCTCCCTGCCTACAATCTTGCCTCCAGCATATCCATCCTCCAATCCTGATGCCAGAGTGATCTGAAATGCAAATATGATCTTGCCACTCCCCTGCTTAAAACCCACCAACTGCAGTGGTTCTGTAACTACAGGGTAGCCTCTGACGAGGGCTGAAAGTAAGTTGTTGCTACTGCTACTCTTGCTGTGCTTAGACCTCTCCCTACTAATACAAGTACTAACGATAGCAGCTAACGTCCACCGAGCATTTCTCATTGTGCTTTCAAATGACTTACCACCCTTTTAAAAGAAACCATAGCCTCTTCAATGCTGTCTGAATCATACTGCTTCGTTTCTTGGGATGAAGGAGGGAGGCAGAGTTACAGGTGTGGGACACAAGGAGATGTCCCGAGCCACAAAGGACCTCACTGTGTGCTCTTATAAGCAACCATGCTGATTGATCGCCAGTGATGGGTTACTGAGAATCACCACACAGTTGCTAGGATATGCTGTAATGACCCAGCGTTACCAACAAGCGTTGAGTGGGGTTATCACTCCTCTTCCAGATCCTCACTAAGTCCTTCAAATATGCCATGCGTTTGGGAGCATCCTCAGGCTCCTGGGTACCAGAAAAGGGGAGTGAAGGACTGCTGAAAGCCAGGGTCAAGTCCGGGCTCCCAGCCTGCCATGTAAAACCGTCTGGATCTCCCCATCTCTGCCACCTCCTGTCATCCCTTTCTTGGAACCTTTCACTGTAGTACACTGTATGTGACACTAACCATCACTCTCCCTTACCGAGGTCTGCTTTGTGCCAAGCACTGGGCTAGCGGTTCCCTGCAATGTCAGTATCTCAAGGGAGCCTCATGGTGGCCCTCTAAGGCAGGTCTTCGATCCCTACTTTATTTTTTTTTTATTTTTGTTTTTTGCATATTTTGGCAGGGGAGGGGTTGGGAGAGGGGGTTGGGTTTTGGTTTGGTTTTGGTTTTGTCTTTTGGTGCTAGGGGTTGGACCTCAGGCCTCACAAACGCTAGGTAGCGTTCCTAACCTCTGAGCTCCTATAGGCCCCAGTAGTTCAAAAGGCAAAGAAAGCAAGGTGCTGGTGGGTGGCCAGCTGAAGCGGCTGGGAGGCCCAGCCCCATCTGTTTGCTCGTCCGGGGAATGCCCACTCCTTCCTCAGAGACGCCCCCCGCTCCCCGCCCCCCCCCCCGCCCAGACAGTCCTCCGCGCCCCAGCCTGGCCCCCTGAGCCCTTGTGTGCTGTCCAAGCATCTGTGCCCCATCATCACGCTGGAACGCATGGGTTCTTCTGAGTGGTCCTCGAGGCTGGATCGAGGTCTGGCAGCTTGGAACCAGCCTCACGCGTAGTGTCTGGCACCTAACATGCCTCCTCCTCCCTAAGTGTGTGGAGCGGACTGCGCCGCACACCAGGTGCCCAGCCCGCGGTCACCCTGCTGACCACTTTTCCTGTCTCCACCTCTCTAGGCACAAAGCCAGGCTATTTGATCTCGGGAGAAGGATCCTTTCCCTTCCTGCTTGGGTTCCACCTGCACCCTTTGACTTCCGGGGGAAACCGCTGTCTGATCCGCCACCTTGCCCACACTCTGGACATCTCTGCTCTCTATGACCCCCTTTCTCAGCCCTCCCTACAGCCTGGGACCTGTCCACTCCTATGAGCCACCTTTTCCAACTTCCCCTTAGCCTTAGCTCTTCCCACTGCACTCTTTTTTTTAATGTCCCAAAATAGTCCCCCCTTAAAAAAAAAAAAAATCCGTTTCTCTCTCTGTCTTCCCAGCCAACAGCCCAATATTGGACTTTGCTTCACAGTGCTGTTTAAGGCAGTTATTTTGTGTTGGAAAGCCCCCATGCCTTGCTTTAAGTTGTTAAAAATTCCTACCATCCCGAGCCGGAGCCTCTGCCTCTGAGCCCCATCCTGCCTTGAAGCAGGCCTGGTGTGTCCCTGCAAAGAGCAAGTAGCTCTTGGGCCTTGCCCAGCCCCCTCTGCACAGCCACCCTGCCTTCCCTCACTTCCCAGTGTCCTCTGCTTCTGGCAGCTATGGGACCCCTGCCCCTGGCTTCTCCTCCATGCTGTATGGAATGAGGATTGCAAATCTGGCCTTCGTCACCAAGACTCGGGTCAGGTTCTTCAAACTAGACCGCTGGGCCGATGTGCAGTTTCCAGAAAAGAGACGAATAAAGCCAGGCTCGAATATCAGCAAACAACAGAGATCACTGTTGGCCAGGATCTTTCATGACAGGTGTGTGAGTGCCTGCCCTGTGAGTGGGCAGGGGAGGGAGGGCAAGGGGAAAGGATGTCTGGCTTTCCTTGGGCCGTGGTAAGCTCCCCAACCCAACTCCCACCCCCCACCCCCCCTCCACCACACACACACACACACACACACACACTCGGAAGGAAGGAAGGAAGGAAGGAAGGAAGGAAGGAAGGAAGGAAGGAAGGAAGGAAGGAAGGAAGGAAGGAAGGAAGGAAGAGAGGCAGGGAATTAATACAGGGTAGAGGTGAGTTCCCAAGCATATCTGACACTTTACCAAGTTCCTAAGCCCGAAACCTTCCCCAGGGTAATTCCCAGCCCATGGTCCTCTCTCTCACCCCAGACCCCATTGACTCCCACTCTCCCCAGGGCTGAGTATCTTCATGGGAAGCATGGGGTGGACGTGGAGGTCCAGGGGCCCCATGAAGCCCGAGACGGGCAGCTCCTTATCCGCCTGGATTTGAACCGCAAAGAGGTGCTGACCCTAAGGCTTCGAAACGGGGGACCCAAGCCTGTTACCCTCACTCATCTCTTCCCGCTCTGCTGGACGCCCCAGTTTGCCTTCTACCATGGTGAACAGGACCTGCCCTGCCCACTGGGCCCAGGTGAGTGCTCATCTAAGGTGAAGTTAGCTCTCTGTGCTGTGGGCTCCCGCCTCGGGGTGGGGATGCCGTGGGTAGGGTCTCTGCCTCACTCCGCTTACCTTCGTGCAGGTGAAAGCTATGAGCTCCATGTCTACTGTAAGACCAGCCTCGTGGGCTACTTCCCTGCCACGGTCCTCTGGGAGCTGCTGGGACCTGGAGACTCGGGGGCGGAAGGAGCAGAGACTTTCTACATTGCCCGCTTCTTAGCTGCCGTCGCCCACAGCCCCCTGGCTGCACAACTGAAGCCCACGACACCCTTCAAGCGCACCCCTCGGCTCCCTAGAAACCCTGTATTGACCAACCGGGTAGAGGAAGGACAGAGGCCTGACCGGTAACTGGATAATGGCAGCATGGGCGCTCGGGAAGACCCCCTGTGCTAGGAGACAGAGCCCCCTTCCTGAATGGTAGTTGATTCCCTCCTCTGGGTCTCAGATCTCTTTCATGTCAGAGAAGCAAGCTGCAGGAGCGTAGCAGACCTGAGGGCAGTGTGGAAATGACAGACAGCTGTAAGCCGCCCAGCCTGCCCTGGAGCGTCCTGGAACGCACGGAGATCCACCTCCCTCTGCCTTCCAAGTGCTGGAACTAAAGGCTTGTGCCACCAAGGCCCCGCCACGCCTGGCACCCGCCATTAGATGTCTACGTTTCTGAGGGGGGTGGTAGCTGAAAGGCTTCTCGGAAGTGTTCTAAAACTGACAGTAATGATGGTTGTGAATACACTAAACAAATCACAAAACTGTATGTGAGTTTTTCCAGCAAAGCTGACAAAAGAGCCAGGTATGGCCCATGCCTTTCATCCCAGCACTCAGGAGGCAGAGGTCTCTATAAGTTCAAGACCAGTGTGATCTACATATCATTCCAGACCATCCAGGGCCTCATAGTGAAACCTTGTCTAATATTTAAACAAACAAACAATAAATCTGAGAGCAAGGTGTGGTAGCTGAAAGCACTGTAATCCTAACCCCTTGGAGACTGAGGCTGAGGCAGAATTACTGTGAGTTACAGTTCAGCCTGTGCTCAAGGAGTTTTAGGCTAGCCTGGACTTCAGAGAAAGACTGTCTAAAAACAAAATGAAGGGGCTGGAGGGGTGACTCTGTTTAAGAGCACCTACCTGCTGCTCTTGCAGTAGACCTGAGTTCAGTTCCCACCACCCAGGTGAGTGGCTTTACAACTGTTTGTGACTCCAGCTCCAGGGGATGTGGTGCCCTTTTCACACACACAAATCCATAGAAAGATAAACATTTTAAAATAATGAGTAATAAATGCAAACCATGTAATAAGATCTTTATAGTTATAACATGTTCCTCATTAACAATATATGTGTAGCCAGTCAGTGATGGCACACGCCTTTAATCCCAGTTCTGGAGAGGCAGAGGCAGATGGATATCTGTGAGTTGGAAGCCAGCCTGGTCTACAGAGTGAGTTCAGGGCAGCCAGAGAAACCCTGTCTTGAAAGACCCCCCCCCCCAAAAAAGAAAGAAAACAATATGAAGATTGTTCCTGAAAGATAAGAATGTTACTTAGTTATTATTTAAATCATATTGCTTTGTTGTTGTTGTTTCTTCAAAAGAGCATATATTGCTTTTATTTGTTGTTTATTTTTGAAAGAGTTGGGCTGTGTAGCCCAGGCTGGCCTATAACTCATAAACCTTTTGCACTCATTTCCAGTGCTAAGTGCTGGGATTATAGGCCTGTACCACCACACCCAGCTCACAAAACATGTCTTTTTAAATATTTCAAGTATTAGACTTTACAAAAAACGAGAATGGTCCAGCCTTGGACCAAGCAACTACATGAACTAGGGAGCACTGAACCCCTGGATGGCTGCTGACCACACCACAGAAGTCACTGTGGAAAAGTCTTCTGTGTTCAGCAGCATGTACCAGAAAAGGGGATCAGTACAGAGGAGTGTTTCCGCAAGGCTCCATGGGGACATTTCCAGAGTCTTTGAAGATGAGGGGTTTCTGTGTTTCTGACGGGTTTTCTTCCCTCCCACAGCGCCAAGGGCTATGAACTGGAGCTCAGTTTGGCCCTGGGGACCTACTACCCACCCATCCGCCTCAGGCAACTGCTCCCTATCCTTCTTCAGGGACCAAGTATCTTCACCTCCCCAAAGGAGGTTGCCGAGATCAAGTGAGTACTGGTACTTCGTACCACGTGCTCCCTCGTCTTTCTGCTGGCCTCTCCATCTGTCCTCTCTTCACTGGTTCACCTTGAAGAGTGCGTGCTGCCCACAGCATGTTCACTGTGGGGATGGATGGATGGAGAGAGGATAGAGCCCCAGAGCAAGGGAGTTGTCTGAGCCACCCTGTTCCTGCCCCAACTCAACCATCCCTCCCAGGGCCCAGCTGGAGACAACCCTGAAATCCCAGAACTATGAAGTGAAGCTCCGCCTGCTGCTGCACCTGGAGGAGCTGCAGATGGAACATGACATCCGGCACTATGACCTGGACGCGGTACCCATGACCTGGGACCCTGTGGACCAGAATCCCAGGCTGCTCACACTGGAGGTTAGGGTCAGATCTGCTGGGGGGAGGGAAGGTGCACGCCGGTCAGCCTGAAGGAGGTAACAGGCCATGATCTCTGACAGCAGGGCATACATACAAAAGGGATGAAAGAGTTCCTGTTTCAGAGGGTATGGACAAAGAACAGAGTGAGCTCCCTGTCCCCCAAAATGTGCCAGGACAGCACAATGGTTTTGTTTCTACTTTATTTATTTTGGGCAGCAGCCCATGTAGCTCAGGCTACCTTCAGACTTACTGTGTAGCTAAGGGTTGATCTTGAACTTCTCATCTTCCTGTGTCTACTGCCCCAGTTGTAGACACGGCCTAACACACCCAGTTGATATAGGTAGTGGAATTTTAATTTAGATTTTGCCGCCAACTGGGTGATATTGGTGAGTCCCTTGTTTTCTCAGCTTTATGGATAATTCTGCGACCCTTTCAAATATTTACATTTTGGTTTTTAAAATTATATAGATACGTGTGTCTATATGTATATACACATATATAATATATATTATTTTGTGTGTATGCAAGATGAATAGCACACATGTGGAGGTCAGAGGACAATTTGCAGGAGTCGGTTTTCTCTTTCTACCATGTAGGTCCCAGGGATTAAATTCCGGTTGTCGGGCTGGAGAGGTGGCTCAGAGGTTAAGAGCACTGATTGCTCTTCCAAAGGTCCTGAGTTCAGTTCCCCGCAACCACATGGTGGCTCACAACCATCTATCTGTAATGAGATCTGGTGCCCTCTTCTGGCCTGCAGAGATACGTACAGACAGAACACTGTATACATACTAAATAAATACATCTAAAAATAAATAAATAAATAAATTCCGGTTGTCAGGCTTGGCAGCAGGGCCCCCTTACCCACTGAGCCCTCTCATCAGCCCTCACATTTTAAGTACATACACACAGACTCATAAGCTTGTGCTTGCTCATAAGAA
Organism: Peromyscus maniculatus bairdii; assembly: GCF_049852395.1. NCBI lineage: Eukaryota > Metazoa > Chordata > Mammalia > Rodentia > Cricetidae > Peromyscus > Peromyscus maniculatus. The sequence goes on along the minus strand of NC_134857.1, from coordinate 85,200,359 downwards.
CAGATTAATGCACAAGAGTGCATGCAGGTGGGAAGGGAGAGACCTAAGATGATCAGGGAGTTCCACTAAAGGCAAAGCTGGAGCTGAGCTGGCCAAGAAGGCAGCTAGCTGGACTGGGGCCATTGGCCACCACATCTTAAAATCCTACCCGGGAGGTCCGTGGGTTCCCAGGCTAGGCACCTCTAGCAGCCTGTGGTCCCCACTTCCCCAAGTTCGTGCTTTGCCTTGTAGGAGAGGAAAGCTGGGATGAGTTGAGGCTATGAGGCCAGAGCCAGGGACTAAGGCCCTCCAGTGATCACATGTGGGATAGAAAAGCTTTCTTAAGCCGATCTACAGAGTTCCAGGACAGCCAGTGCTACAAAAAAAAAAAAAAAAAAAAAAAAAAAAGGAAGGAAGAAGAAGAGAAAAGTTTGCTTATGTTTATATGCCGTAGGTTCCTGGTGTGACCGAGAGCCGTCCCTCAGTGCTACGGGGTGACCACCTGTTTGCCCTTTTGTCCTCTGAGACCCACCAGGAGGACCCTATTACCTACAAGGGTTTTGTACACAAGGTGGAACTGGACCGTGTCAAGCTGAGTTTTTCCACAAGGTGAGCGTTGGGAGAACCAAATAACCAAAAGCAACCTTCAGGCTTCTAAGGCCTGGGGTTAGGAGGTCTCGCTCCCGGAGATGACTAGGACCCTGGACACAGGGCAGAGAGACCCCGAGCTGTGTGAACTACGTCATCTCCCAGAGAACTTTGTAAGGACCTCCTGGGAAGAGAGCGGAATGGTGGGAGGTGGAGAGGGTCCTGGCTCTTCACTGCCCCCTCTACCTAACTGGAACTCTCTCACTTAACTCTTTGCCCAAAGCCTCCTGAGCCAATTTGTGGATGGGCTGACCTTCAAGGTGAACTTCACCTTCAACCGCCAGCCCCTTCGGGTCCAGCACCGGGCCTTGGAGTTGACAGGGCGATGGCTGCTGTGGCCCATGCTTTTTCCTGTGGCCTCCCGTGGGGCCTCCCTACTGCCCTCAGATGTGAAGTTCAAGTGAGACTGTGGGCAGGGGCCCCGGGTTTACGTGGGGTGTGGATATTGGGAATGGAGGCCCCGGGCTGTCGGATGACTTCAGGCTCATACTCCTGCGCCCCTCCTCTGCCAGGCTGTATGATCGGAGTCTGGAGTCGAACCCTGAGCAGCTGCAGGCCATGAAGCATATTGTGAGGGGCACCACTCGGCCTGCTCCCTACATCATCTTTGGGCCTCCAGGGACCGGCAAGACAGTCACGTTAGTGGAGGCCATCAAGCAGGTGAGGCTGAAGAGTAATCCCGGGTCTGTACCGAAGTATTCATCCCCCAGCATTTGTCCGCAGTTTTGATCCCCTCCAGTCCCATGAGTGGCCCTGCACCTGAACGGTCACCCAAAGAGGAGGTAGGGAGTGAGGGTCATTATGACTGCTGATACGTAAACCCGCAGACGTGACTTTACCAATATCCAATACCAAAGTGTCATCTAGACTAGCAGGCATCAGGGAGACCAATGCAGCCTGAGCCCACTGACATAGGAACCTTCTGCTCATACTGTCCTTTTCTTTGTCTCAGGTAGTGAAGCTCCTGCCCAAAGCCCACATCCTGGCCTGCACTCCATCCAACTCAGGGGCCGACCTCCTCTGTCAGCGGCTCCGGGTCCACCTGCCCAGCTCCATCTACCGTCTCCTGGCCCCGAGCAGAGACATCCGAATGGTACCTGAGGACATTAAGGTATGTAGGAAGTACAGAGAGATGCTTGGGAGGTTCTCAGAGCACCTGAAGACTGGCTGTGTGACTTCGGGTGGGTCAGGACCCCTCTGGGGATTTTGGTTTTCTTATCTGCAAAGGTGGGGGGAGGCAGGTAATAAGTGTTGGAGGTCCAGAGCCAGGAGGAGAGTGAGAAAGGAAAGAGCCAAGCTGATTTCACATCCTCTCATAACCCACAGACCTGCTGTAACTGGGATGCTAAGAAAGGAGAGTATGTATACCCTGCCAAGAAGCATCTCCAGCAATATCGGGTCTTAATTACCACCCTCATCACTGCCAGCAGGTAAGGGATGTATGGGATTTGTTCCTCAGCTGTTAGTATAAAGTAAAGGGGTACAGGGCTAGGGAAAGAGGAAGGCTTCCTGAGAGCAGAGTGAAATGAAGGGCCAGAGTTCAGGTTTGGTAGTTGGGTGCCTGGGAATGACCCCTGCTTGGCCTGACACTCCCAGGTTGGTGTCAGCCCAGTTTCCCATCGATCACTTCACACACATCTTCATCGATGAGGCTGGCCACTGCATGGAGCCCGAGAGTCTGGTGGCCATAGCAGGTGAGGGGGCTCAGGATGGGCTCTAGGTACACCACCCCACGCCAGTTGGGTCAAGTCCCACCCTTTAACCTTTCTCCCGTGCCTCTCAGGACTGCTGGATGTCAAGGAAACGGGCAATCCAGGAGGGCAGCTGGTGCTGGCTGGAGACCCCCGGCAGCTGGGCCCTGTGCTCCGTTCGCCCCTGGCACAGAAGTATGGGCTTAGCTACTCCCTGCTAGAGCGCCTGCTCACCTACAACTCCTTGTACAAGAAGGGCCCCAATGGCTACGACCCCCAGTTCATCACCAAGCTGCTCCGCAACTACAGGTATCACTGCCCCCACCTCTGCTGCTTATCAGGTTGAAACGGGGGTGGGGGGAGTGTCTCCTTGGTAGCCCCCTTACAGTCACTTGTCTTGTGACTTAGCAGGTAGCTGCTTCTTGGACCACTGGTTTATCTGCATATCGGAGGTCCTCAGACCAGAATGTATCTGGACAGGTCTAAGTTTCTAGGCAATCCAACAAGAAAATAGGAAGGGCAGGGAACATGAATTTTTCCTTAAAATCATTGTTAGTTGAATTATACATACAACTGAGGCCTATAGACTTGTGGTTTTTATTTTTTGTGGGGTGCTGGGACTTGAGCCCAGGACCTTGCATATTGCATTCAAGTGTTCTACCACTAATTAATGTACATGCCCTGCTCGCCTCTCCCCTTTGAGACAAGGTCTGCCTGTGTTGCCTAGGCTGCTCTGAACTCTTGGCTGGAGCAATCCTGCCTCAGCTTCCTGAGTAGCTAGGATTGTAGGTGCATACCACCCTCACCATCTTCTTCTAGTAAGTTTAACATCAGTACTTAGGTCAATGAGAATTTGGTAAATCTGGGACTGGACAAATGCCTCAGCAGTTAAAAGTGTTGCAGAGGGGCTGGAGAGATGGCTCAGAGGTTAAGAGCACTGGTTGCTCTTCCAGAGGTCCTGTGTTCAATTCCCAGCAACTACATGGTGACTCATAACCATCTATGAGATCTGGTGCCCTCTTCTGGCGGGCAGGGATACATACAGACAGAACACTGTGTACATAATCATAAACCTCTTTTTTTTAAAAAAAGTGTTGCCGGGTGGTGGTGGCGCACGCCTTTAATCCCAGGACTCGAGAGGCAGAGGCAGGCGGATCTTTGTGAGTTCAAGGCCAGGCTGGTCTACAGAGCGAGATCCAGGAAAAGGCGCAAAGCTACACAGAGAAACCCTGTCTCAAAAAAAAAAAAAAAAAAAAAAGGCTCAGCATCCATGTCAGGTGGGGATCTGACATCTATGGCCTCCGGTCACCTGCACACACACACACACACACACACACACACACACACACACACACACCACACATTCTCACATACACATAATTAAAAATAATAAAAATCTTTTAAGCATTGAGTAAATGTAAGCTGGGCCGTGGTTGTCCGCCATTTGGAGGTTGAGTGAGATAGGATTCAAGAATTTAAAGGCTAGCCTGGGCTACATAGTCAGACACCATCTCGAAATGGCAGGGCTGGGCTGGATCCATGGGTAAAAGTACTTGCTGTACACATACCTAGCAACCTAGGTTGGATTGCCCAACCCGTGAACTTGCTCATAGGTAGAAAGAGAACTGGCTCCACAAGGTGTCCTCCGACCTCTACACACACGGCATAGCATGACTGCCCACACCACAGTGATCACTGTAAAAGTCCTGTAAATGCTTTTGTGTTGATACTTACATTTGGGGGGTTTAACCTAATTCAAGAGCAGTGATAATAGATGATCATTTGTTTTTGGACTGTCCTTCTTGGGTAAACTAAAACCTGAGCGTGGGTCCTAACTTCTTGGTTTTTAAAAGGAATTTGGCTGGTCAGTGAGAGCCCCAGCCTGGCTGCTTATTAGAACCACGTTTGGCTCCGCTTTCTGTCTTTACAGCACCGGGCAGCAGACCCGGTCATGGCCAGAGGGCCAGAGGCTGGGGATGGGGAGCACGTGGAGCAGGGCTCCCCCGAGGGGCCTCGACCTTGCTCTTTCTCCTCCTGCCTCTTAGGTCTCACCCCACCATCCTGGACATCCCTAACCGGCTGTACTATGATGGAGAGCTGCAGGCCTGTGCAGACGTGGTAGATAGAGAACGGTTCTGCCGCTGGGAGGGGCTGCCTCGGCAGGTGAGGCCGAGCAGGGCAGGGCTCCGGGCTCCAACCCTGGAGCCCTGATTCCCTGGCTGGGTCGGAGGGTAGGGGGGCCGGGAGATCAGCCTGAGGGACTCGCTCCGCTGTGTCCAGGGCTTCCCCATCATCTTCCACGGCGTGATGGGCAAAGATGAGCGAGAGGGCAATAGCCCATCCTTCTTCAACCCTGAAGAGGCTGCCACGGTGACGTCATACCTGAAACAGCTCCTGGCCCCTTCCTCCAAGAAGGGTAAAGCCCGCCTGAGCCCCCGGAGTGTGGGCGTCATCTCCCCATACCGGAAGCAGGTCAGGCCCTCGGTCCAAGACTAGGACTTCCCTCTTTGCCCACCAGCACCCTGGCCAGCTGTCTGCCTCTGCCTCCCTCTGTGAGGGTGATGGCATGAGAGAAAGGCACCTATCCCCTCCCTCCAGGTAGAAAAAATCCGTTACTGCATCACCAGACTCGACCGGGAACTTCGAGGGCTGGATGACATCAAGGATTTGAAGGTGACATGCACCCTGTGTTCTCTCCCAGCCTTCCGTGTGCCTCTGACCTCAGTCTGTGTTGTGCCCTGTTTCCTCAAAACGAAACTGGGGTTTCCCCCAGGTAGTTCCGAGATGGAACCTGGAGGCCTGCCTATTTAACAAGTGCCCAACCGTGTCTTTCTTATCAGTCAGGTGTGTGGCCTCTGCCCCCAAGGATGAAGTCCAAACTCTCTAGACCAACCCTGCCTGTCATGTGATCTTATCTCCTTGCTCCCTCTGTAGCTTAACTCTCCGTCTGAAGGGCTGGCTCAACACTGATTCAGATAAAAATCACTTGGAGAACTTTAATAGTATCACTGCTTTGGTCCCACCCAGCCAATTACCATAGCTGTCTGGAGGAAAAGCCAGGGTGGGTTTTTGTTACTGTTTCGTTTACTATTTATTAATTTATTTTTGGTTTTCAAGACAGGGTTTCTCTGTGTGGGTAGCCCTGGATGTCCTGGAACTCACTCACTCTGTAGACCAGGCTGGCTTCAAACTCAAGAGAGTGTCTGCCTCCCGAGGACTGGGATCCTAAGCACCATCACCACCCAGCTTTGTTTTGTTTTGTTTTGTTTTGTAAAGCTCCAGGGGTGATTCTGATGTGTGGAGCCAGGGTTGAAAACCACTGCTTTATGATTTACAGGCCTCTCCCTCAGATATTCTGACCAGATTAGTGACTGTCTCCAGGGAGAGCACCGGGCAGTGCCTGCCATTTGATTTGCTTTGAACCCTGTCCAGCCCCCACCCTGGAACTGGCTCTGTTCTTAGGCAGGCCTCCCCAGCAGGCAGGCCTCCCGGCCCCTTCCTGGCCCTGCACTCCTCACTGATCTACAAGTAACCAGTGACTTGTCTGTACCTTCCTGGCCGGCCGCTTTGCCTCCTAGAGCGGGTCTGTCCCCATGGCTCCTCTTGAGCCTGCCCGGTCTCGAGACCTGCCTCTGCACTCTAGGTGGGCTCTGTGGAAGAATTCCAAGGGCAAGAACGAAGCGTCATCCTCATCTCCACCGTCCGGAGCAGCCAGAGCTTTGTGCAGCTGGATCTGGACTTTAACCTCGGTTTCCTCAAGAACCCCAAGGTTAGAAGGCTTGTGGGGTGGCATGAATTCTTCCTCAGGGCCTGTCCCTTCCATGACATCACTACTTCTTCCCCCCAGAGGTTCAACGTGGCTGTGACCCGGGCCAAGGCTTTGCTAATCGTAGTGGGCAACCCCCTCCTCCTAGGCCATGACCCGGACTGGAAAACGTAAGCATTCCCACCCCATAATTGCTCTTGGTGACCACGAGCCCCGAAGCACCCGCTTATACTCAGTCCTCAGATCTGGTGCTGTTCACAATTGCCCACCCTGAATTCTTACATGAAGCTGGGCCACTCTGCCTTCTGCCTCCGCTCCGCGGCCAAGCCTGCACAGCTTCCCCTGCCAATGTCCCTGTACCCCACAGATTCCTGGAGTTCTGTAAAGAAAATGGGGGCTATACTGGATGCCCCTTTCCTGCTAAACTGGACCTGCAGCAGGGACAAGACTTGCTCCAAGGTCTAAGCAAACTCAGCCCCTCTACCTCAGGTACGGACGGGCCATGGTGGGCCAGGCAGGGGGCGCGGTGGGAAGAGGCAAAGCAAAGCAAGTATGTCTCCTTTTCTTCCTAGGGCCCCGCCGTCACCACAGTCTCCCCCAGGAGCGGGATGGCGAAGGGGGCCTGCCCTTACAAGTGGAGCCAGAGTGGAGAAATGAGCTCTGAAGACACAGCTGCCGCCTTCTCACACCAGCCAAGCCTTATTGCTGCCCATCCCTGACCCAGAACCCAGCTCACCTGTCCACCGAGAGACAGGCAGGCTGGGGAGTTTACAGCCCGGACCGTCCCGCCCCTTCCTCTGCTAGGGACAATAACCCAAGCTGCTAAAACTTGGAGGAAGGGGATGAGGAAAGCTTTTTTTTCCCCCTCGCCTTTGCCGTAACTGGGGATGGAACCCAGCGCCTCGAATATGCTAGGCAAGCAGCCCACTGCTGAGCTGCTTTAAGAAAAACAAAATGCCGTTCTATGCAAAAGCCTCTTGCTTCCGTCTCATCAGCCTGGCCTTGCTTCCTGTGCCCCGGAGCTGACCCTCCAGGAGGGGATCTGTCCAGAGCCACACCCCTTCAGAACTACGTGGAGGACAAGAAACCCAGTGGACAGGGAAGCCACCCACAGGCTTCTATGTTTAGCCAATGGTACAGACCACTCCCCTCACCCACCCAGGCAGTCAGCCAAACATGACCTCATCCCTTACTCTATAGACTCCACCCTGTCCCCTGCTGCCTCCGCCCCCCAGCCCTGCCTCTGCAGACAGGGGCCCAGCCTAGGCAGCAACTTGGAAATGAAGAGAAAAAGATGGGACTCCAGGCTCACAGCCAAGGGAGGCCAGGAAAGACAGGAAGCTGCCACACATGGCGGAACCTTTGACCTTTATTCATGTCCTGCCCTCCCACCAAGTAAAGTCAGAGCAAGGCTACTACCCAAAGCAGAAACCCCGGTCCCTATCCCAGACTCCTCCTGTGAGCCAGAAATATATAAAGTGCTGGTGTGTGATATGGGGAAGGCCAAAGGGACTAAGAGCCCTATCCCTGGACCAATGCAGCGGGAGGAGGGGCCCTGCTCAGGAAGGGGCAGGGCTGACCAGCCTGGTTCCCAGAGGCAAGGAGGAAGGGCCGACCAGCCCCCACTCGGGGCTGGGAAAACTCATGCAGTCCTGGGCAGGAAAGAACCAGAAAGGAAACTGGCAGTGTGGAGTCCTACGAGGGTGGAAGGGGGCGGGTGGGTGGGTGGTGTGTGATGTGTACCCCCGGGGGGAGGGGCGGAATTGGAGAGACCTTGGGAAAGTCAGAGAATGGGACAGCCCCTCCGGCGCTTATTCTTGCGGACCTGCAGGCCAGCCCGAGTGGCCATCTCAAATACCTCCCGCACCCCTTCCTTGGTCTTGGCTGAGCACTCAAGGTAGCCAAAGGCACTGATCCTGTTTGCCATGTCCCGGCCTTCCTCAGACCGAACGGGCTCCTGCGAAGACAAGACATGGGGTCAAAAGAAGGGGCAAATCAACATCCTCCATACGCCCTGCAGAACACCCAGGTCCCAGCTACCACAGGCCGTTTCCAGGCTGGGGCCCTAAGACCCAAGTTGCCATTTCCGAATTCTGTCTATTCTCCCCTCCCACCCAGCCTTACCCCTACACGCTCATTCCTCCTCCCCGGAACAAGTGCCCACTGCCCAGCTGACCTCCGTTCTCATCTTCCTCTAGCCCACTGTCCTCAACTTTCACATCGGTCCTCGGGTTGTGGTGGCCCCAACCACAAAGTTACTCGGTTGCCGCTTCATAACTAGTGTTATGAATCATGATGTAAATGGCTGATAGGCAACCACCAAAGGGGTCATGACCCACAGGCTGAGAACCACTGCTCCAGTCCCTCCTACAGAGCTACCAGAATATTTTTACTAACAGACAGACTGGACATCTGTCCCCAATTAAAACCTTAATTATCCTCCCGAGATAGCCTACCTTCCTTACCGTCCTCTAAATAAATCAGGCCCCAGCCTCGAGTCATTTAGCAGGGCTCTGAGTGCGCACCCTCTGAACCTTTCCCTTACAATGCCCTCCCTCCCAGGGCACTCTACCGGCACGGCTCCCACACCCCTCCTTGACAGGGCTGCCCCTGAGGGTAAGGATGGCTCTTCATTCATCTTAGTAGCCCCAACTCCAAAGACAGACCAGACCATCCGCTGGAACAAGTTGTGAAAACAATGCCCTTGGACAGGTCACTTCTCTGACAGTTTGGGTACTCTGCGGACCCTCTAGTACTCTGCGGACCCTCTAGTTCCCCCATCACGTAGACCACAGACAGCAGGAGGCGAACCCCGAGTCTCGATAAGGCTAAGGCTATCGGCTGCTTTCCATCCTAGTTTTCTGACCCTCGAGGACCTTTCCTCACCACAAGAGCTGCCCCACCCACCTGTTTCATCTTGGCCAGCTCTCTTCTGGTATGCTCATCTTGCCTCAGATCCTTTTTATTCCCCACTAGGATGATGGGCACGTTGGGACAAAAGTGCTTCACTTCCGGGGTCCACTTCTCAGGAATGTTTTCTGCGGAGATATCCCAAAAGGTGTAGGTGTACCCGCGGAGCACCAGAGGCCCCCGGTCTTCCACAGCGTTCACAGAGACTATTGAACGGGCAGGCACCCTACACAGCTCAAAGCCCTTTGGAGTGGACACCCTCCACCCCAAGGGCTCCTGTCTCCATAGCAAAGGAGACCTGCAGGGCCTACACTCCCAACACTCCCTCCCCACGGCCTCTGCAGGCTCTCAGTCCCTCCTCCAAAGCCTTACCAAGGCTGTCAGGGCTGTCAATGGAGAAACACATGAGGATGACGTCAGTGTCCGGGTAGGACAGGGGCCGCAGGCGATCGTAGTCTTCTTGCCCTGCTGTGTCCCACAGAGCCAGCTCCACCTGACACATACATAGGGCTGCTGAGTAGCTAGCCCAAGGATCCCCAACCTAACACCCCGAGGCCCCCTGAAATCACTGGTCCTATAAACTTACGGAACGTCTTTCCAGCACTATGTGCTGAGCTGTACTGACCAGTCACAAAACCAACAATACACTTCTAAAAATCTAAGGTGGATTTGATCTTTGTGGTGGATGAGCTGCCGTGGTAAGCACCATTTAATTCTTACAGCAACCCTTGGGGGTAGGTCTCACCCTCATTCACATTTTGCAGCAGGGAGAGGTTAAGCCCAGAGGCAAAGGGACTTGGCTCAGATTCCAGCGCCAGTATGTGGTCAAACCAGATAAGTACATCCAGGTTTTCTGGGGCTACAGTTTCACTTCCTAAGTTCTGCTGGTTCCAGCAGGGAAATGAAGTGAAGACGTATATCTGGGTGCTAAGAAACGGCATCCTAGGGCCCTACGTGGCTGGGGGCAGGGTTCCCAGGCAAGGAAGTCTCGGCCTTCACCTGTTTGCCATCCACTTCAATGTCTGCGATGTAGTTCTCAAAGACCGTAGGGACATAGACCTCTGGGAACTGATCCTTGCTGAAGACAATGAGAAGGCAGGTCTTCCCACAGGCACCGTCACCCACAATCACCAGCTTCTTACGGATTGCAGCCATGGCTGAAACTGGCAGTCCAGAGGCAGTGGGGATTTGGGAGAAAAAAAATCCAGTCAGTCCAACAGCAGGCTTCTTTAGGGGCCCCAAACTTCCGTGAAAACCACAACATCCAGCAAAGGAAGGGAAGGGACTTGCCAAGGCATGTTCTTGCCAAGAACCCATCCTGCAGGCGAAAGACCTCGAAATGCTGGCCAGAACAGGTCTTCCGGGATGAGTTAGAGTTGATCAGGAGGAGGACAATGACATGTAGAAGCCAGCTGGCTGAAATCTTACCCATTCACGTGCAAAACCCTGGGCACCTGAGAAGTGCTCAGGTGTACTCCAAAAGACCTCGATTTATCTGCCTTGCCTATCAGCTTCATGTTGCCAAGATTTTGACTCGTTAAAAAATCACTAAAATGCAAGCTAGAATGGATTGTCCCTCAGTAGAAGTCACGCATGCCTGGTCACAAAGAAGCCAGCTACAGGAGGTGGGGTGAAGCAAGGAGCATTGGTAGCGCAGCTAGGTGCTCGTCTCTTCCCTGGACACACGTGCTTTGTTGGGCATTTTGAGAAGAACCTTCAGCTCTCCAGCTGCCCGTTAGGTGGATGTGGACGTCAGGGGACAACTTGTACTCAGTTATCTCCCTCTACCTTCCAGTGGGTTCCCGGGCTCGAACTCAGTCATCGCCCTTGCTCGGCAAGCACCTTTGCCCGCTGAGCCATCTCACTGACCCCAGGCCACCCTATTCCGACAAAAGCAGGACACCGAGGCTCAGTGAGGTTTAGACACGTATTCAGAGTCTGACGCATCAGTTGAAGGGCTGCCTCTCAAAGTAGAGCAACTGGACATTGTGTGGATCCAGACTGGACGCCACAGGTGAGATCAGGAGCAAAGAAAGTAAGCCAGAGGGCAGTGGGAGCAGCCGGCTGGCGTCCCTGGCCCACCCCATCCCTTCCCCAAAGTCACACAAAGAAGGCTCAGTCCTGGCAGCTCACGGTCAGGCAGCCCGCCCCCCCCCCCCTCCTGGGCCTGGCAGCAACATTGGGTCACTCAGCCCCTGACAGGGGACAATGACCACACTGTGGGGAGCCACACATCTACCACAGCACTGCTGTGATGGAGCTAATCCACTTGGGAATCACCTCCACCCACTCTCTGGAACAGCCCCTTCCTCCCAGAGGCCAGCTGACCCTGAGGCCCCGGAGACACCTCCCTGTGACTCAAGGCAAGGAGTCCGGCTTCTCAGGGTTTGCGTGTGTCCCGCACGCCAGCACACATGAACAAGCAGGTCGCAGCTTCTCAGCCTTCCCAGCTCCCCCTCCCAGGGAAGGGGAGCAGACCAGGCTACTGAGGTCCCCAGGCCCACACAGGCCTGGAGGGGAGGGAGAGTACCAGCCAGCTTAGGAGTAGAGATGGAGTCAAGGCTGTTGGGGAGGTGGAGGGAACTAGAGCCTGGGCTGGGAGGAGCCCCAAAAGAAAAGACTAATGAGGATCAGTCTAAGCTCTGACCAGGCAGGGAGCAGTTAAAAAGGGGACAGTAACCCGATCTCAGCCCCAAACGTGGCTTTTCCTTTCAATCCCCATATCCTGTCTGGCTCAGCTGGACTCCTTTTCTCCCTACACACCACCACCTCAGACCCTGGCCTGTGCCGCCTGCCTGCCTTTTAGGAAGCAGAACACTCCAGCCTCGTGCTGATTCTTTTCAGCATCAGGCTCCTGGGTGGTTCCTCCTCCCCTACACACACACACACACACACACACACACACACACACACACACACACACACACACACTGGGACGTGAGGGAAGAGGACATGAGTCACAGAGAATTTATAGTTGAGTATGCACAGCCACACTTACCACCCCCCACCACAAGGGGTTCTCCCTGATACCCCAAAAGACAGAGAAGAAAGCATTCACTCTGCTGCTTTTAAAGATCTCCTTTAAAAGGGAGATCTGAGAAGTATATCCAGGTAACCCACGGGATTTCTTCCAACTCCCCCACCTACTCCCATTAATTCAACTAGTCCAGCTGTATACAGACTGGATGAGACAGCCCCAACCCAGGGTGGGCAGTGTTGACGACGGAGGTGATGACTACGGACACCAACAGCTAGTCACTTCCGCACGCATGTGCCACTGTCTGTCCCACAGCAAACATGGTTGGCACCAGAAGGCAGGAGGCAGAGGCCTGAACTTCAGGGCAGGGTTTGAGCCCCCACCTCAGAAAATCTTGCATTTAGCCTCTTCTTGGCCCAGAAGAATTGGAGACCCAGGCCAAGCCAGGGCATTAGGCCCAAGGCCAAAATGGCAAGGCTCACACTCCCTGTGAAACGCAGTCCCAGAGGAACTGCCCCACTGATCCTAAGAGAGACAAGGAAACCTCAGGCAGGGCCTGGAGAGGGGTCTGGAACTTGTGGGGCCTTCCCCGAGACAAAACACTAGCTCTCCTTATTCTCTTGGTTTCCCAGGTGATCCAACAGGCCTTTGTACTCTGCTCCCCTGAGATCTAGGCAAGGAATCACTCTTCAGGCAACACCTATTCCTTAACTTTAAAGCCAGAAGTAAAGGAAGAAATGGGCCCCAGCTTTCGGCCCAACCCCCTAACACTCCCCAACCTCCCAACAGGGTAGGAGGCAGAGTCTGGGATTTTGGTGTTCTGTTATTTTCCTCACTCGAGACGCACATACACAACACAGGAGCGGGATCCTTCCTAGCCGTCTCAACCTCTTAGCTCAGACTTAGCTCCAAAAGCCGTCTAGGGCGGCGTCCAGACCCGCCAGGCAGTGGCAGCCCCCAATAGTAACACCCGCCCCTATTCCCGCCATTCCTCTTCCCAGGCCAGAACTCCCCTAGCCGGCCTAAGGCCCTGTTCCTTACGCCCCGCCCGGAACTGGAGCGCCTGGATAGGATCGCTCACAGAGATCCAAGCGGATCCCTGGCCCGGCTAGGGAGGTTCGGAAAGGCAGGGCTCAGAAAGGGCTCAGAAGAGGCTCTGGTTCGAGAGCGCTCTAACCCAGGAGGCTGAGCGCCCGCCCCGCAGTTCGGGGCGCTCTCCCGTGCCCGGCCCGGAGCCCCCTGCGGGGCCGTTCCCCCAGCGATCAGAAAACCGGGAAAGTGCCTTCCTCGGAGCCCAGTTCCCAGGACGCCTCGCCACCACCCCCAGCTCGGGCCCAGGTACCTTCCGCTCCGCCGCCTCCAGCTGCGCGGCCGGTGCCGGAGGCTGAGACTGACCCGAACCCCGCCCCACTCTCCAGCACCGCTCCGGGGCGGGCCAGTCGGGGGAGGGAAGGGGTCGACGGGGGGCGGCCCTTGGCTCGGCCCGCCTCTGCTCCCGGCCCCGGGCGGCCGCAGGTCACCCCCGCTGCGGGCCGGGCATGGGGCGTGGGGCTGGAGCTGGAAGGACCGTGCCGGGGAGATTTCTGGAGTGTTGGGCGGTGAGCGGGCGGGTGGGGACCCCAGAGGACTCGGCCTCGGCCCCTTCACTTCCCAACCCTCCTACCGTGGGGGGCGGACCCGAGTCGGGAAAGTTGAGCGGCTCCCAGGGTGGGGTCAGCGAGGGCCGCTGCTGCCCTCGCGTGGCCAAGCAGCCCTCGAGGTTCTGCCCCTCCTACGCCCTCGCCGTGACCGAGGGGACTGGTTATGTAGAAGCTGCCCACTCTCAGCACCAGGAATCACTGCGTTAAGTGTAACACGACGCAATCCCGAGCCTTAGAAGCCTTTTGCGATTTGCAGTCCCCAGTCACCGTCGCCTTACAAGGCCCTTCCTTCCTTGGCCGGGAATTTCCCTATGTCCTGTTAAGAGCACACTCCTGGAAGTCCTTCCCCGTCGCCAACTGGGAACTGAGCTCATACTCCTATTGTATTGTGCTGTATTGATGTGTTGTTTACCTGACCCTGTTTCTCCTTCCTTATAAAGGAGGTGGGTGTTGGAGGAAGTCGACCAATATTTTATTTGCTAGTGCTGGGTACTTTAAACACGAGTTCTCTGGAATAAGTTCACTCCTTCCCTTTTGCCTGTAAAGAAACTGAAGCCCAGGGAAGTGGTTTGGCAAACGATTTGTGACAGCAAGAATTTATAGTGAAATGGGCCATGGTAATACACAGGGAGCAGAGGCAGGTGGATCTCTTGAGTTAGTTCCAGACCAATCTTGCTACATGAGATCCCGACTCAAAAATCAATCAGCCTCAGAGGTAAAGAGCACTGGCTGCTTGCTCTTCCAGAGGTCCTAAGTTCAATTCTCAGCAACCACTTGGTGGTTCACAACCATCTAGAATGAGATCTGGCGCCCTCTTCTGGCCTGTGGGCATGCATGCAGACAGAACACTTTTTTAAAAAAACCAATCAAGCCAGGCGGCAGCGGCAGCTTATGCCTTTCATCCCAGCACTTCAGGAGGCAGAGGCAGGCGGATCTCTGTGAGTTTGAGGCCAGACTGGTCTACAGAGCGAGTCCAGGACAGGCACCAAAACTACATGGAGAAACGCTGTCTCAAAAAAACCAAAAAAAAAAAAAAATTAAATTTACAGCCAGGCCTGTAATTTACAGGGATCCTAGGAAGGTGCTGGCTCCCTGCTCCCATGCTCCTCCTCCAACCTGCCCTCTGAACCATCTAACCAGCTTTCAACAAAGACTTGCCAAGTAAACGCATGTTAGAAGTCATGTGGAGTCTACCACAAGTACAGCTGGGCTTGAGGCTTATGCCTGCAATCCCAGCACTCGTGGCAAGTACATGGAGTGGGCATTTTGACTACTTTAAAAATCTTAAAGTCGTCAAAAATCTTAAAGTAGACAAAAGCTGTCTCAAGCACAGGCGAACACATACACAGTGTAGTGGGTAGCTAGTCCAGCTTGGATCTGGAAGTTCCAACCCCCATTGAGACTCTGGCAACTGTCACGCCTACGAGGCGGGGCCAAGGGAGGCGTCTGGAGACCGGAGACCTGGATGGGCGAGCGCTCTCTCTGTTCCTGGACCCTGGACGGTGGAGGTTGACTGTGCAGAGCTCCAGAGAACACCGCTGGACTGCGATACACCTTCCCCAGACCCCCCCCCCCACAATCTACCTATTCCTTCATTTGTAAGTCACCCACTAAATAAATCTTCCTTTTAACTACGTGGAGTGGCCTTGATAATTTCACCAATACACAGACACTTGCTCAGGATCTGAAGCCCAAACCACACGTTTGGTGAATCAGGCAACTGAGGGGTTGAACGGCAGTTTGGCCCCCAGGCCTCTGAATTCACTCGGTAAGTGTTGGTTGACTGTGAACTGAATGCTATATATGGACCATGCGTTTCTGCCTTCAAATCACTAATGGTCTAAATGAAGAACACAGACAACCTAACAGAGCTAGCACTTCTGAAGCTTTATTACATGAACCTTGCTCACCCTGCCCACTCTAACTTCCTCTAGTTCTATGAGGCAGTAGTTATCTACATTTCACTGAGACATGGAGGATCACAGAAGTTACAGTAGTGTTGGCTCAAAACAGTCGGACTTAAGAGTCCCTGCCCTTCACAGCTACTCCCCATTGGTTCCTCCTTTGGGTGGGCAGTTATAATCCTGGAGGTAACCGCCTTAGCAGCATACAGGGGCTGTGGGGTCTCAGTCCTGGAGGACAGGTGAATCGTCAAGAAATGGTAATGTGAGATTTAAAATAAGTTGGAGCTCTGACAAGCCCACAGAGTTTGGAGGAGGATAGTGAGGCTGGAGAAAGAAAGGGTCCTTACGTGCTCAGGACTTTAACTTTAGTTCTGTCCTAGGCACAGTGAGGAGCCACTGAGGTTAGGAAGTCGGTGTAATAAGGAGCTAATGTGACGAGGGAGGCAAAGAAAAAGGCAAATAGGAAAAAAATCTTAAAGTAGTCAACAGCAGAGTCATATATATGTATTAGAGATGCTAAGAGAATGTGCTGCTAGGGAATTTCTTTATTGTGTGAATAGCATTAAGTGGACTTACACAAACAGACGCTACAGCCTAGGACACAGCTGGGCTACACTGCATATACCACCATCATCTAGGCAGCTGATTTCCTGAAACATTCACTTGGCCTGAATGATTAAAGTAGTTGAGAACTGTAATGAAGATACGTAAGCCAGGTGGGACCAACTGCTGGATTACTAACTTGAGCAGCCATGATGGTGCCCACTAAAAGGGTGAAGCAGGAGAAGAATTATTTATGGGGAAATTGTGAATTCAGTTCCAGGTGTATTGATCAGAAGCACCAGAGTACTATGGAGGAAATGGTTGGGAGATGACTGGGATGCATGGGTCTCAAAGCTCAGCAAAGGTTTGGGCTAGACACACAGACTCGGAGCTATCAGCAGATGGAAGAAGCCACAGATGGATGAGGCAGATGGGGCCACTCGTGGCAAGTACATGGAGTGGGCAAAGGGGGCAGCAGAAGAATCGGGGGAAGCCACATTTTTAGGAATGTTCTGATGTTCTTTCCATTGCCCACCTTTCGGGTTCCATTCGAGGCAAATAATGACACATACCTTTCTTTCTCCATCTGTTTTATTTGTCAGTTGCTCCAATTCTGGATCTAGTGGGCATCCCTTTGTCAATTAAATGGCCACTCAAGAGTCAGGAACACAACTTCAGTATTGGGACCGGGAGAAGGGTAAGTATGGAGAGGCTTAGATGGCGGTGAGAGGGATGGGGCTGGGCCCATCAGGAGTAACTGC
This sequence comes from Peromyscus maniculatus bairdii, assembly GCF_049852395.1. NCBI lineage: Eukaryota > Metazoa > Chordata > Mammalia > Rodentia > Cricetidae > Peromyscus > Peromyscus maniculatus. The sequence continues at coordinate 85,183,540 of NC_134857.1, read as the reverse complement.
CTGGCCCTCCCAGGGGGATGACGAAGACCGAGATGTCATCCCCGGAACCCAGCTTGTTGTTGGGGAGACGCCAGCCACGGTCCCGGGGGATGCCCCGGGCCCCTAGGACCAGAGCTTGGGCCAGAGCTGTATACCTGCCAGGAGCACATGTGCACATTCATGTACGGACACACATAGGAGAAGATGGACATACAGGCCCATATGTGGGTCTCCAGGCTTTCTTCCCCTTGGCCCCTTCCTTCACCAGTGCTTCCCCCCAGCACCTCGCCAGGCAGCCCCCTACCTGCTGGGATCATTGGGCTCATGGGCTGACAGCACCTTGTCCACAGTGGCGGCTACCTCACAGTCACTGGTCACATCCCACAAGCCATCTGTTCCCAGGACTAGCACATCATCCGGACAGTGCTCATACTGCGTCAGGTCATACACTCGTACCTGGGAGGGAGAGAGAGGAGAGAGGACTGAGGTGTGAGGGTTGCTAGACAGGGAGGTTGGAGATAAAAAAAAAAGGGGGGGGAGGGGCCCTGGGTAGAAGCCAGCCTGAAGGAAAGGTGTGCTCACTCACCTCGGGGAAGCAGGAGAGGAAAGGCTTGATGGGCAGAGTGGAACTACAGACCTTAAGGTTGTGGTCTCCCAAGCCTCGGGTCACCCCAATAGTGGCCATTACCCGGGCCTGAGGGAAATGAGAAGGAAAGCTATTTAGTTCCTCTCTCAGACTCACTGAGACCATGGAACCCCCCCCCCCACCTCCTCTCCGGTGACACCCCCACCTCCCTGGACAAACTGTGGTAGGTCTTCCTTCCTCTCCCATGGGGTTTACCTTTTTACCCTCCCCACAGACCAGAGGAAACCTGAGATCCTCCAGCTCAATCTTTTTGTAGGCCCTGGGGAGGGAGGAGTAGAGGAGGCATCATCACTCAAAGCCCCTGTCCCCTCCGTACAGCACACCGCCACACCACCGCCACACAAGGCCTTCCAGGGAATGGCCACAGCCCCCAACTCCCAGCCTGACCCACCCTGCAGCTTCCACCTGGCTGCTGGTGAAGGACTGGTTGCATTGCCATGGGAACGGCCCCAGCTCTGAGGGAAGTGTTACCAGCCAGTCATATTCTGGTCCCTGTACAGCATCCTCTGCCCCAGCTCCTTGGGCTGAACTCGTCGGGGGAACTCAAGGTGGGTGAACTCACTGCCCAGCAGTTCTGGTTTCAGGAAGCCCTGAGGTTGGGAGGGGCCAGACAGGAGAGAGAGAGAGCAGACACATCACACCCAGATACAACAGAGAGCTGTTAAATTCGAGTAGATCCTTAAATAAAGTTTACTGCAGACTACACACTCCCCTCATAGTAACATGGATTGACTCATTCGCCCCTCACAAAGGCCTGTGAGGCATGAACCATTGACTAAGGGACTTGTCAGCGGTCACACAGTTAGCAAAGTACACAAAGCAGGGTTCAGCCCCAGGCAATCAGGATGGAGAGCAAACATGAGGATGCTAAGATAATGCCCTTGCTGGGGCCTTTGTTGTTCTCATTCCCCACCTCTGACTGACTCTACTTCCTTCCTCTACAGGGACTACAATGGCAGTCCAGCTCAGCCAGCACTCCACAGGCCACTCAGCATCTTCCCCGGAAGTTCTCAGTAGGAAGCTTTCGGGAGGGCGAGGTGTAAGAGTCAAGACCAGGGTAGCGAGTTTGGCCCCTACTTACAAGCAGCTGAAGACGCTGGCGTTCGGTCTCTGGTGTGAACTCCCGGGACATTGGAATGATTTCACCATTCCGGATAATGATGGCCCTGCCCGGAGACAGACAAGGCTTGGATCTGGCCTCCTCAGGCCCCTTCATGGAGAATTCCAGAAGGAACAGGCCCTCCCCATAATGAACCTGATGATCCTCCTCCCTCAGGTCCTATCCTTCCTTCCTTGTAGCTGTCCCTGCCCCCGACCCCCTGACCCCCCCCATCCCATCCCTCCAGTCTTTGGTACTTGACCCAAGACCACCTCATCTCTGCTTTCCCATCATCCTGGAGAGTGTGGCCCCTTACATGGCCGCTTTCAAAGCTCCCCCCCCCCCCCCCCCCGCCCCGACTCACCTGCTGTCACCTGCATTGGCCACATACATCTTGCCCAGCAGGTACACCACAACCAGTGCACAGCAGCCCCCCTCCACTTGGTGGCCACGCCGCTCCCGAGCCATCTGCTCATCCTGCCAGGTGAGGAAGGGTCAAAGGGAACAGAAAAACTTCCGGTTCACAGTCACCTGCCCTACGACGTGCCTCTGCAGACCCTAGTGGACAAGGGGAGGGGAGGCCCACAGAGGGTAACAGGACCAAGTCCTCTCAGAGGTGGTGTGGATTCTGGGGGCCATCCATCCTCTGACTCCCACCACACAGTGTTGACTAGAGCATCTACGTAGCACACTGCTGCCACAGGGCACCCACTCACCATGAGCTGGAAGGCATTCTCGATGGCCCCTACTACCAGACTCTCGTGGGTTACTTCCTTCTGTGGAGACCAGCAAGACTGGGGGCTGACCAGGTGTGAGGGATCAGAGAAACCTGGGGTTCCCGGGGTGGACGGGAGGCAGAGGGGAGGAGGCAGGGGGTCCTGAAGTATTTCCGCTAGATCCTTCAGCTGCTCCCGGATGTGGCGATGCAGGAGCCGCGAAGCCATCTCAGCTGCCCCGCCGCCGGCATGCCCATCAAAGAGGCCCCAGTAGTAGAAGCAGAGTCCCTGATGAAGGGGAAGTTGGAAGTCAATCGGGGTGGAGGGGGACGGGCATCCACGGAAACATCGCACAGGAGATCTGAGTGTGATAGTAAGGCAAATTCGATTTATCCACTTATTCATGCACAGCCTACTGTGTCAAGAGAAAGAAGAGCCAAATTCGAACTATGGAGGATCCAAAGAGCAGCACCGATGATTAGTTAAATCATCCAAAAAAAACATGAGCAGCTATATTTTAAATGGAATAGTGAACATCCGCAGTGGAACTGGTCTAATTGAAGCCATTAGGGCTTCTGTGGTAGAGGCAGAACATCCACACTTCTGAAATCCCTGGGGAGGGGTGTCACCCTCTGGAGGCTAGGAAAGGGGATGAAGTATTACCTGCTTCTGGGTAGGCTCCCTGGAGGTCCCTGTACCACTCCTTCGGCTTTCCACATACACGACTTCACAGCAAGCCTGGTCCTCATTATGCCTGCTCTTGCCAGCATTGATGACCCTGCCAGGCCAGAGTGTCCCACATCAGGTTAGACACCAGACTAGGTCCTGGAATAACCCCACCTTAGACACACACACATCATCTCCTGCCTGCTGGCCAAGCTGAAAAAGGTCACAGCTGCCTGGGCTTCGAGCCAGAGGGAAGAGGAGAAGGCAGGGCCAGCAAGAAGTCCTGTCTGGGTGGCAGAATGCACCGCCTCATAGAAAGGACCGCAATAGTAACCCCCTGCCTCAGTTCCTTCATCCTTGGGCCAAGGAGGCTTTCTGCAAGGTGGTGCTGGGGGTGTGGCCAGACAGCAGCAGTAAGTTTTACTTCCCTACCAGTCAAAATGTTACATTCCCACCTCCAGTCTCAACCACCGCTGCCAGTGATTCACCGGTACATCCACCCTCACCGTAAAACCACCCAGTGAAAGTTCCGATCACTCTTGCAGTGAGGAAGTGCTCCAGCCCAAGTTGGGTAAGAGGAAAGGTAGGCTCACCTGGACTGGGCAAGAGTCTCTTAGCTATAAACTCCTCCCATGTGGGAAGCTAAGTGAGGCGGTGAGGGTGAGGGGCCACCCACCACCTCCCTCCACAACCTCAGTGCCCCCAGGTCCCTGGTGGCTTGGCTCGGTTTTCCCCAAGATGCATTAAAAATATAAAGGTTCTGGGAGCACGCTGCCGCTCGGGCCGTGTGAACCAAGGGGTCTATTTCCTTGCCCTACCAGCACCCGTCTGTCTGCAGACCCGCGCCCAAAGGGAACCATCGCGCGCCGCCGGCGGACCCCTCCCCCGCCCCAGGAAGCCCGCGGCCTTCTGTTGTCGCGGGCTATTTCTGGGTGTGGAGGGGGAGGGGACCGGTAAGAAGGACAGGGAACTGGGGCGCTGGGGCCAGGAAGCGGGTGAGCGAGACTTTCCACCCGTGATCTCCCTGGGAAAAGGAACTGCTCCTTTCCGAACCTCCCTTCCCTTAGCCTTGTGAACCGTGGGCAGCGACTGAACTGGCCAACTCATCCTTGGTGCGCCGTGCGCTCTCCTTAGGAGGGGACTGTCCTGAGCCAGCGAGGGGAAGGGTGGGCAAGGTCCTGGAGAAGGGTATTGAGGCTGCACCCCGTCCGAGAGAGGGCTGGAAGGGTGCAGTCTCCTGGGAAGGTCCCCGGAACCTCGTGCGGGGGGGATGCATCCCAGCGGCCAGGATGCGTCTCCTGGGAGGGTGGGAGTCCCATCCTCAGCTGGGAGCCCCGGGGGTGCTCACTCGGCATAGCCTGTGCTCCAGGGCAGGCGGCGACCGGTGTCCGGGGGGCTTTGCACGGCCCTGCCTGCGTGGTCGTCGGCGCGTCGCAGCCCCCCGGGGCTCAGCTGAAGAAAGGTGGGTCTGGAGAAGCTCGCCCGAGTCTCCGCGGTCTTCTGGGGCAACCCGACCACGCTCCCAGGCCTCGCCGGGGGGCTCTTAGGCGTTTCTGAGGCGGCAGGAGGCGTCGAGGACGCGTTGGGCAGATCGGGGGACTTAGGGCGCTGGGACGGAGGGCCACCCGAGCTCACCAGGTGCGCCACAGCAGAGCGCACCCGGTTTAGCATGCTGCCTCCCTGCCCCGCCCTCGGCCGTGGCCCCGCCCCCGGAGAGGCCCCGCCCCTAGGGCTTCAAGTGGGCGGTGCCCTCTCTTGATCCAGGCCAAACTTCCCCAGGCTCTAAGCCTTGCGGGAACTGCCTGCCCCACCAGCTCCCCGCCTCTTATGGGCATCCCGACATCGTTCCGCCAGAGTGTCACAGGGGAAGGGTCTGTTGTGGGGAGGAAGCGGAGAGAAGGAAACATGTCAGTCGTTCTGTAGCTTAGACATCCGCTAGACTTAATCCGTTAGAATTCACCCATTGTGACGGGGGTGGGCGAGGCAGCCTATTGCGTTCCGTTCCGGGTGGCCAGCACAGCATAGGGAGTTATGGAGATGATGACTTCAGAGCGAAACATCCACTTGGGTGTGAAGCACTTGGTGTGACAACACCTCAGGCTGGAGCTGCTGAATCGAGAGAAGAGGGGGGGGGAGAGGGGAGGGGAGGGAGGGAGGGAGAGAGACAGAGACAGAAAGGGGAGAGGAGAGAGCGCGCTGGTGCGGGCTGCTGTGCTAATCAAGCCCGGCAGCTGACCTCCCCAGATCGGGGTCCTGGGGCAAAATCTTGGGCCCCTGAAGGCACTAGTCTGTCTAAAGGTCACCTTCACATTCTAGAGAACGGTTGTCACTCCCACCCCACTTTCTCAGAACCGTTCCTCCATATTTAGACTTCTGCCGGCCAGTCAGTAAGGCTAACGGCATACTAAATAACTACGGTTATTGAGGACTTGCTGCACACTAGGCCCTCTACAAAGCACGTTCTGTTCATTAGGTCACTACACCGATACCGCACGGTGGGCTACACCCATTTTACAGATGAGGCCGGAGTGGACAGTCTCCTGTTATTTTACTAGACCTGCTCAAGAGTCACGCAGCCACTTCCAGAGCCGTACGCCTGGCAGAAACTATTTCTGACGCTGGTTTCTCTGGATTAAGAAGGGACTCATAAAGGAGTGGGAATCCTAAATTCCCACCCTCGGATGCTTCAAGCAGAACGGGGATGCTGAGCAAGTTCTCTGGCTACCGCCAGGGGGAGGCAAAGGCCACTCTTAAAGCTTGTCTGGGCTTCAGGAAAGCCCACTGTTAGAAACTCGGGCTGGACCGGGCACAGGTGGGCTGTTTTCTGCCTTCGATAGGAGAGGATTACTGTCCTGACTCGGAAAGAGTCTTGTTCTTATACTTGGGATTAGAGTAGTTCCCACCATACAGTCCAACAGAAGTCAAGGCCCTTGAGGGGACCACAGACTCCCTGTTCATAGCTGGAATTCTACATGCAGGCACCCAGTTGGTGCTTCCTGATCATACCCTGGGATAGCCTGTGCCTCCCCGAAGGGGTGGCTTTCTTGACCACTTCCAAATAAAAAATTCCACAGTGGTCATTCAAACAAAGTGCCCAGACTTGCTGTAATTATGCCTGAGCTTTTGGGGGAAGAAGAGGGCAGAGAAAAATGAAGTCACCAGGATGGAGTTGGGGTGGACTGGTAAAAATTCAGACTCAAAAACAGCAGCAAAGGCATCCAGGGACAAAGAGCATACTGCCACTATGGGCATTTTCTTCCTGTTCGAGAAAAACTGAAGCCAACTGTCTGATAAATGGCATGGTGTCAGCGGGGAAGCCAAAGACCGGAGAGAAAAAAAGAGTAACTTGGGTTTTATTATTCAGTGTTTCTGGGGCAGTTTGTCACTTCTCAGTGTCATCCAGCATCCTTGCTCCGCGCAGATACACATCGTGGCTGGAAAAGTGGGCCACAGAACTAGGGCCCTTAGACCCCTGGACTCCAATGCCAGATAATGGTCAGGGGGGTCGTTTGCTCCCCTGGACTCTGGAACCATTCTGGCTCCCATCCATAACCAAATTTGAGGGCTCTCATACCTCTGTCCCCCCCACACACACACATATTCCTGGACCTCTTCCATCCTGACTCACCCACACCTGCTTAGAGGTTCTCTCCCTGAGGCAGTAGAGGGTGAGGGTGGGGGAAAACAGGGAAAGAACATTTATGAGATGTGTTCTCTCCTGGGAGCCAAAAGACATTCCTCAGTGACAGAGGAGAACCAGGCCTGAGCCAGGGAAGGAACAGAGCATCCTCAAAACAGGCCTCCTTAGTCAGGCATGGTAGCACACTCTGTAATACCAGGAGGCAGAGGCAGAGATGAGAGGATCAGAAGTTAGCTAGCCTGGGCCGCATAGCAAGTTCAAGGCCAGCCAAGGCTGCATAATGAGTCTTTGTCTTTGGTGGGGGGCATGGCTTAGCAGATAAAGGTGCCAATCAATCAATCCCCAGCACCTACAAAGTGGAAAGAAAGAGAGTGAAAGAGAGCGGAGACTCCATCCCTTGTCCCAGGCTGTGTGCTCAGGACCCAGAGCCAAGTTTATTCTTTGTTTCTCCCCCATACATTACCACCTCCCCAGCTCTTCCTGGCTGTAACAGGTGCAGACCTCCCTTCCAAAGAGACAGGTTCACAAACACCTCTGCCCTCGAGTGCCTAATGCATCCAAAATACGAACCTGTTAACATTTTGTAATTAGGATTATTTACCATTCTTCTGAGGAAGACACTGGGAACCTCAGATTTGGTTCCCAAGATGAGAGTCACACTCATTATCCACAGGGCCATTCACCAGCCTCCGGAAGCCCTCCAGGCTGGTTCTCCACCCTGGTACTACCCATAGTCCTCCCGGGTAGGAGGGCAACGCGTCTGTGCTGGAAGTATTTGCTATTTCTTTCTGGGGGTCAGCGGGGAAAGCCCGTGGTAAAGAACATTGTGCAACATAGGAATCTTCCAATACAGTGGTCCTAGCTCCCAGTGCCTGGAAAGCACCTCAAATAACACTTGAGTGAACTAACCAAGGACTGGGTTTTCTCCCCTTCTCTCTCTCTCCTTCATTTTGAGATATGGTCTGACTGGAACCCTGTGTAAACCATGTGGACCAAGCTGTCCTCAAACTTGCAAGCAACCTCCTGTCTCTCCTGTCCCCATCTCTGTTTGTTTTTGTTTTTGATAGGGTCTCACGCTATAGCCCAGGCTGCGCCAGAATTCGTGACAGTTCTCCTGCCTCAGTCTCCCGCGTTCTGGGATTACAGGTGTGAGCCGCTTATACATGGTCTGAAAAACTGAATTTTAAGACTTAACGAGCTCAGATTTAAACACCAGTCTACTGCTGGCGTAGGTGAAGACTACGCCCAGCCCCAAGGCCTACCCGGACCCCAGAACACCACCTCCCTCCCTTGCGCCACAGGAACTGGGGGCTACATTCCTGGAGGTTTTGGGGACCTGTTCTAATTGTCACGAGCTGCCCCCAGAAGCCTTGTCCGTGAAAACAGAGCCCGTGGGCTTCTGTCCCTGGTCTCGCCCTGGGCCACCAGAGGCCGCTGCGAGACAGCTGTGTTCACCCTCCCCACAGAGCGCCCCACACATCTCGAAGGAGGCAGAGGTCCCCGCAAGGGCTGAAGCAGCGGGGACAACTCCCAGCCAAGCGGCTGCGCGCTCCGCAGCCTGAGGGCGGGAAGCTTGGGTCGACCCGGCTGAGCCCCACAGGGCTGGTGGGTCCAGGCCCAGAGCATCCTAGTGCTCAGAACCGGGCTCACTAGGACGCCGGATTAGCCATTGCCCTGCACTCCTCGGGGCACAGCAACTTGATAGCTCGGGACCAGACAACACCCAAGCTGGCCACTCCCGGGAGAAACCCGCCTTTGGGAGTCTAGATCCCAAGCTCAGAGGCATCGAGGACCTCAGGCTAGAGGCTTGAACCGGGGCCACTGCTGTGGAGCAGGTGGGTACCAGGAGCAAGAATGGGCGCTGGAAGGGGACAGGAGCAAGCAGAGCAAGGTGGAAGGTTCTTATTGATCCCTTGTTGGTATGCAGGCTGCTCCCTCAGCATCACCTTAGCCTGAACTGGGGACTGGGAAAACAGCCCTAGAAAACTGAGGTAGACGCTGAAGAACAAATCCCAGAAGCCTCCTTCTCCAGCTCCGTTTGAGGAGGAAATAGAATGCCAGAGATCCCGAGTCCCCATCTCCCCTAAGTTCTCTGAGCATTGGAGTAACCAGGAGAAATGCATGAGTTAGATGGTATTTGGGGAGAGCTCAGCCGGAAACAGGATATCGTCAAGAGAAGAACAGGTGGCTTTTGCGATGCTCAAAATGAGGGGCCCCCGACACGGGCTGGAAGAGCAGACCCACTTAGCAAACAGGCACACACAGAAGGGCAAGAACACCCCCATCCCCAGCGGATGGGCGCCGCCACCACCCCCATCCCCATTCCCCTCTGGGCCTTTCCAGAGCTCAGCAGCCCCGTGCGTCTGTTTCAGTTTCTCACGGGAGACTGAGCGGGGACAGGACCTTGGGGGAGAATGGAGGCGCCCTTGTGGGCTGTGCGCTGAAGCCGGGACCTGTTGCACCGCTAGGCTAGCGCTCTGTAAGGACTGTAGCAGAATTAAGCCAGCTCCAGAAGAGCCCAGGAAGTGAGGCTCATGACGGTTTGGAGGTGGGGGCGAAGGGAATTTGGAGACCTCGGGATTCTCCCCCAGGGGTCTCTTCCGGGACGAAGCTGGCAGATTCTGCACGCTTCTCTGACCTTAGCTCTGTCCCAAGACCAGAGCGATGGCAGCAGCACTGGATCTTATCCCCTCACCCCTGCTTGGCTCCTAGGAAAAGGAAAACCCAGCCACTCTTCTCAGGGAGGGGTCACCTCCCCCTCAGGTTTCCATAGTCTGGGGGAGGAGGGCTGGGGAGCAGGGACAGATTCCTAGAGCAGAAATGACCGCCCTTGCCACCGGAACAGCCTAAGCTGGACTTCCTTTAGTGCCCAGCCCGGTTCCCTTATTCTCTTCCAAGCTTTCTCTTGGCCCCTGCAGGGGTCTGGTCTCTCTCTATTCTGAACTACCTCCAAATGGCTCCCTGCTTGTCCAGGTGGAATGAGTCTGAGACCAGCAGATGAACAGACAGAAGCCTGAAGACTCCGGGGACCGTAAGTGAGACCGCTGGAGATGGGAACGGAGGAGTGAGCGTCCCCCCCAAGGCAGCTTTGGCACCTGCTCAAGCAGGTTTTAGGGACCTGATCTGAGGTCCTAGTCAGAGCTGGCACTGGCTGGGGCCAGTGAGCTAGGCCAACCCTTGACCTCCTGGGGCTCTTCCTGTCCCCTTCTGCGGCTAGTGACTCCCAGTTTCTCTGCGTTTCTGCGTCCCTGGTTTCCCTCTGGTTCTTGCCCACCCTCTGGTATAGACGTTTGAGGCCCTGTTCGGTTCACAGGAGAAAGGAGCAAGAGAGTGCTGGGCCTAGGGTAGGCTTCTGGGTCCTGTCACAGGCCAGCCAACCTCTGGCAAGACATTTAACTTCTACCCTAGGTTTGTTTCTTCCCTCCTTCCTTTATTTCTTTTAGTGTATGTGCACGGTGTATGCATGTGTGCACCATGTGAAGGCCAGGGGAAGCCTCCTGACAGAGGCCTCCTGCTCTACCGCTCTCCACCACACTCCCTTCAGACAGGGTCGTTCACTGAATCCCGCACTGGGCTGTCCAGCAATCCACTGATCTTTTTACACTGGCCAGCTTTTCACACCTGTGTTGGTATTCCCATGCTTGCTCAGCAAGTCCTCTTTCTGACTGAGCCACCCCCCTCAGCCCCGTGTTTTGTTTTTGTTTGTTTGTTTTTGATTGTTTGAGATAGGATCTTCCCATGTAGCTTGGAACTCACTATGGAAACCAGGCTGGCCTCAAACTCCCAATGGTCTTTCTGCTGCTTTCTCCGAAGTGCTAGGATTACAAGCATCTGCCCCTATGAAAAGCCTTTCTTCCTTCCTTCCTTCCTTTCGTCCTTTTCTTTCAAAAATTGAAATTGTGTTCAGATTGAATTGCACTGCTACTACAGTCCCATGATTTGAAACTCAAACACATAAAAGAAACTGGTGGGGGAAAAAACCATTCTTCGTTCCACTTCTCTTCTAGAAAAGCAACAGATTTCCCTTCTTAAAGGCAAACAAGCTACGCTCTCCAGACCTGGTGTGTACATATTAGGTCACACACACACACACACACACACACACACACACACACACACACACACTGCCTTGTACGCACGGTGTATACACCTCCTGCTTGTCGCTTTTCCCCCTCCTGTAAGACTGGGTTCTCACTAGAGTCTACCACACACATCATTACAAAGTTCCCAGATGATTTTGGGTTCTGTTGTGTTCTGTTCTGTGTTCCCAGTGATGTGGAGAGAACTGCATTTTCAGGTTCTCCACAGTGTACTCAGCTCCTCTACTGATGGCTGTTAGGGTTAGATCCAAACTTTTGGAGCTTTATTTGTAAAATGGGTAATAGCGATCCTTTGTGCAGTGGGACATAATCAAGAGCACACAAGTGAAGTGTCTGGGTCAAGAGCTCAAAAAGTGGGAGTCAGCATCATTGTCTAACCCATGGCACAGCCCTTTGATCCACTCTGCAAGATCTCTTGAATGTCTCCTCCGCAGGCTCTGCCTTCCTGTTCCCTGGTCCTTCTGTATCACTCATCACTGGCTGCAAGCTGCCTGGAGACGAGGTATGCATCCTGCTTAACCTGGGGCTTCTAGAGCATGACACAGAGAACGGACTGAGTCTGAGTGCAGAGGGAGCATCTGCCCCGAGCTAAACAGGGTCTGTACTTCTCTTCACAGAATGAGCGAGAGGACCGCGAGCAACTGGAGCCCAGGCAGCTGGGTGCTAGCACTGTGCTTGGCCTGGCTGTGGACACGTCTGGCCTCTGCTTCTTTGCAGCCTCCGACAGCCGCAGGTTTGGGGGAGGCAGTGAGACTAGAGAAGGGGTTTTCTAGGACATCTGGAGAGCTCGAAGGCCCTCCAACCCATCCCACAAAGCCTGCAAATCTCTGGGGCAGAGTAAATATTTGCGGAGGTGACTCCTCTGGTCGTCACCCAGGAAACTGTCCTCTTCTGCTGCTGCCCTCCAGAGAAGGCCCGGGTAGACACCCTGGTACTATCTTTTCCAGGGGGAAGGTGTTCTGCTTTGAGAGGCCCTCGGGTGGAGGCTTAAGTCTAGTCTCCTGGCCTAATTCTGGGGTTTTCCTTCTGGGATGGCTAAAGCCTCTGTAAGCGGATGATCCTCCCCCACGCATTGTAAGCTCTGGGGCCCTTGCCCTCACCCTGAGAAAGCAGAAGGTGGGGGCTGGTGCGCAACTCCAGCTTTCAAAGAGTCGTGAGCACGGCCTCAGCAGGGTGGGGTGGAGAGGTAACATGAAGGTGTCATCCGCTCTTCTCTCCCTTACCATCAGATAGCACGCATTCTCTCTCTGTCTCTTTCTCCCTCTTTTTGCATGCATGCGCGTGTGTGCATGCGTGCATGCATGCGTGCGTGTGCGTGAGTGTGCATGTGCGTGTGCGTGTGCGTGTGCGTGTGTGTGTTTTGAGTACTTGCCTCTATGTGTGTGCATGCGTGCGTGCGTGCGTGCGTGCGTTTGTGTGTTTTGAGTGCTTGCCCCTATGCTAGGCATAGTTCCACCACTGAGTTGCAACCCCAGCACTGGATATCTCTTACATGACCTTTCCATGACCAAAGAGGAGGGACTTGAGGACCTGCAGCAGGGTGGGAGGGAGGAGGGCAGGTGTGGAGGCCAGGGTCACCTGATCTTATACTGCTGGCCAATCAGTCCTAGTAAAGCAAGGCACCTGTGAGGTGATCGCCGCACATCGCTGCTGCAACCGGAATCGCATCGAGGAGCGCTCCCAGACCGTCAAATGCTCCTGCCTTTCTGGCCAGGTGGCTGGCACCACAAGGGCAAAGCCCTCCTGCGTGGATGGTGAGTGAATGGCCAGGTCCTGGGCAGCCAGGTGGGTAAGGAGGCCCAGAGCAGAGATAAGAAAGTCTGTCTAGGCCTTGCCATCTGCTGGCATCTGGTTTCATAGCCATCTCAAGACTTACCTTATCAGTCTCAAGTGATGGAGACTCGTCTTGGAGGAGAGGGCAGACATGACCTGCCCTGTGTCATAAAGGAAGACAGCTCTTGTTACAGGTCACACACACACCTGCCACCTGGTCCTTGCACACAGGGATGCATTCCCTCACACTAATTCCTCTGCCCACGCACTCCTCCAGAGAGGTCCTCTTCTACAAGTCCACTCTTTTCTCAGCCTACCTTTGCCTTCTCCTGTGGACACATGTGATCCCTCCCATCGCACATCCACTTTCCCTCCTTTCTGCCCACACTTGTGTTCTCACGCTCTGGCGGCATCCATATCACCATGCTCACGCTCACTAGCTTGCACGACAGCTTGTGCACTCCTGGAGGTGGTGTGGATATCAGTTCATATCCACTAAGGAAGGAGAGCACTGAAGGCGGTACCTCTGTGCTAAGGACGGCTGCCTCCTTCACCTGCCTCCTAGCTTGACATCCTCTTCCCCTTTTGGTGTGATGCAGTAATGAAGTTGATTGGGATAGCCCCCAGTCTCAGTCTAAGTACGGTGTTGCCTCCTTGGACAGCCCAGGGTAGGGGGAAGAGAAGGGAGAGGTAGCGAGCAAAGCCCTAGGCATGTGGGAAGGAGGTACACCTCATTCACAGACCAGCGAGGTCAGCACTGTGTGCTCCCAGCGCTTAGAGCCACCCCTGCCTCCTGCCCCACAGCCTCCATCGTCCTGCAGAAGTGGTGGTGTCAGATGGAGCCCTGCCTGCTGGGGGAGGAGTGTAAGGTGCTCCCGGACCTGTCGGGGTGGAGCTGCAGCAGTGGACACAAGGTCAAAACCACCAAGGTATTGAGGTGGATGCTTCATCCTCCCCTCCTGTTCCCCTTCACCCGGGGTAGCACAGGGGCCAAGTCCTGGAGGGCCAGGATGGCAGTACTGTAAGGTGGGCAGGTGAAACGTGAGAATGCATGCCAGGCAGTCCTCCTGCGGCTGCCTCCACTCTAGGCACGGCTGCTGAGGATGTGGTTTGCCCTGGTAGGCAAAACTGATGTTCTGCATGCCTTGGTTTTCTCCTCTTTGCTTAGCGTGGGTTTACCACTAAAAAATATCAGGCCTTTCAAAACAAAGTGGAGCAGGGCATAGTGGCACACATCTGTGATCCTAGTACTCAACAGGAAGATCAGGAGTTCAAGGCTAGCCTGGACTGCATGATACCTGTCTCCAAAACAAACAAACAAACAAACAAACCAAAACAACAGCAACAACAAAAGCCTAAGGGAGAAAAAAGGTGGAGAACTAGGAAATTACCTAGGTCATCCAGGGAGGAAATTTTCCTAATATCTGAATTCCAGAAACAGTAACCACTCTGCTTACCACCCTCTGCCACAGAGTGTGCCCAGTCCCTTATACCACAGCCATTAACTCCCTGCCGTTTCTACCTGCCCTCCTGTAGTGAGATTGATCTTTTCTCAGTGACAGCACCAAGAAGATTATTATCGTGGCTTGCTGCCTGCCCCCACAAAACAAGGGGTAATTAAAATTTTATCAGACTCTTTAGCAGTTCCATGTGTGCCTTGGCTAATTAGTTTCATGCCATTGTCGTCATCATCTGTGCAAATGAGTGACAAGCCAAGGCAGTGTCTCTGCCCCCAGCCCCCACATGCACAGTGAGAAGGCTAACAAACAGTTTCTCAGGCTCTAAGAAAAGTGGGGGTTTTCACAGAACACACAACACTGGTAGCTAGCTACAGCAAGAAACTGTTTGGGGGCTGGAGAGATGGCTCAGTGGTTAGGAACGATTCTTGCTTTTGTAGAGGACACAGGTTCAATTCCCCGCACCCACATATGGCAGTTCACAACTGTCTATAACTCAGTCCTAAAGGATCCAGTACCCTTTTGTGGCCTCCTAAGGCACCGGGAACACATGTAGTGCACAGACATTTATGCAGATACAACACTCATACACACAAAACAAAAAAAGGAAGGGGGCCTGGAGAGATGACTCAGTGGTTAAGAGCACTGGCTGCTCTTCCCAGAGTTCAATTCCCGACAACTACATAGTGGTTCACAACCATCAGTGAAGTTGGATATGATGCCCTCTTCTGGCATAAAGTCGTACATGCAGCTAGAGCACTCATACGTAAAAAAAGATTTTGTTAACTGATTTAAAAAAAAAAAAAGAAGGAAGAAAGGAAGGAGGGAGGGAGGGAGGGAGGAAGGAAGGAAGGCAGGCAGGCAGACAGGAAGGAAGGAAGGCAGGAAGGAAGGAAGGAAGGCAGGAGGGAGGGAGGGAGGGAGGGAGGGAGGGAGGGAGGGAGGGAGGGAGGAAGGAAGGAAGGAAGGAAGGAAGGAAGGAAGGAAGGAAGGAAGGAAGGAAGGAAGGAAGGAAGGAAGGCAGGCTGGGCAGCCTGTCTGTAGGCAGCAAAGCAAGACAGCCATTCTGAGAATGTTTATCAAGACTTGCAAAGTGAGACCCATCACGGAGCTTGGGACATTCACCATACTGTTACAGGGTAAGGTTTGTGGCCTAAAAGGTAGATTAGGGCCTTTGCAATTTGTGTAGAGACTCAGAAGCAAACAGTGGTGAGGCTTGTCTGACGGATGCCAGCACCAGGCCACCATGTCCAGCTCGGACGGCTGTGGGAGACTAGCAGCAGTGACCTCTAATTGACTTGCATGACCGGGGCTCTCTGGCATGCTACAATGGCTTTTTCTAACCTTCTTCTACCCGACACTTGCTTTCTAGGTCACACGATAACTCTCAGGGTCATGGCTTAGGCAGAAAGAACAGCCTTGACTGAGCTCTGGACTGAAGAATGGCTTCTGGTCAGCAGCCAGCAGATATGAGGACTCACTCACCCGGACATGGAGTTCCATGTCAAATGCAACATCAAACTTGCCAGGGCCCTGTTAGTCATGCTGCTTAGCAGAAATGCTTGGATCTTCGGCCACGTACTTAGAGACCCGTGCTCTCCTACGAACAAAGGTCAACACATATAATCCTGTCCTTACGGAATATCTTGTCAAGCTAGGGAGTAGATGGCAGATGATTTAAGCAGTTTAAAGTGTGTGGTACCATGGCCTCTGAGCTACCTGCTGTGGGTGTGGTGGGGACGGGGTGGATGAGAGTCTCATAGATCTTCAGCTATCCTCTGATCGTGATTACAGGACGCAAGGTCATGACGTCCTATCAGTACCTTCCCATCAGTCCTGCATCCCCAGAAAGATGCTAAGATGTTAAAGGAGACACTGTCCCCTGATGCCAAGCCAGTGGGATCTCTTTTGGACAGCGTGGGAAAGCAGAGATGAAGCCCAGCAGTTCTTCAGCACAGCCCTCAGGGGCAGGGTGTGTGGCTCACACCCTTTGCAGTCTATGGGATGGACAGGTCCTCAAGATCACCCCCACCCCAACTTCAGGTGGTTTTGTTTTTGCTTCCCCCCCGCCTTGTTTTAATGGATGAGAAAACTGAGTCACAGAGAGATGAGATGGTTTGCCCAAGATAGATCTCACAGCTCGGGCTTCCAAACCATAGCTGCTGAGATTCCAGGGTAGGTCTTACCTGGTAATTTTATCTAGAGAGCAGGACCCTGCAAACACTTTCTGGAGAGCAGCGACATGTTTCTTGGGAGGTGGGATTTTGATCACTGGGACTTTGATTGATGCCACTGATCTCCTATCCAAAATAATCCAGAATCCCCACCAACTGCAGAGTGGAGCCACTTCTCAGTCCCCCAAGTCCAAGCAGTCCCCATGGTAGCCCAGAGGTCACTCGGCCTAGTTGCAGCTGGAGCACTGGAGCTGGCATCCCACTGGAGCTGGCACCCCACTGGAGCTGGCATCTCACTGGAGCTGGGACCCCACTGGAGCTGGCATCCCACTGGAGCTGGCATCCCACTGGAGCTGGCATCTCACTGGAGCTGGGACCCCACTGGAGCTGGCACCCCACTGGAGCTGGCATCCCACTGGAGCTGGCACCACACTGGAGCAGGCATCCCATTCATTGCCCCTCTGGCCCTTCTGAGAGCTTCAGCCGTCTCCCTACATAGGTACTCGGAAGGCAGAGAGTCAGGCCAGAGTACAGCCCAAAGTTGAAGTTCTTTACAATCAGGCTGGCGTGGGAGTAGCATGCTGGCTTCCTCTCCTCACCAAGGCCTCAGTTAGGGAATGGGGTGTGTTAGAGGCCAGCCTGGATGATGCCCAATCCTGAGAAGGCATCAGTGATAGCTGAGGATGGAGCCTCGGCTTCCCCTGTCTCCCTAAGCATTTGACTAAGACTCTGATATCACCCCACCTCGGGGCACGTTCTTGTTTTCACTATATGAGATGAGCGGTAATGTTAACTTCAGAAGGGAGGCCTCTAACAGTCTCTGCATACGGCAGGCCCACAGGCCAGGGTCCCCATGGAGAGGTCAAAGGCTGTCATGGCCTCTTTCCACACCGAAGAGTAGAGGTCGGAGGATAGATGCAGGGGGTCGGCAAATATTTTCTGGAAAGAGCAAGAAAGTGAATATTCTATGTTCTGCAGACCATATTAAGTCTCTGTGACATAGTCTTTGTTTCAGTTTGTTTTGAAAACATTTCAGAACTGCCAGTGCCATCTTTAGCTCTAGGGTGGAAGAAACACATTGTGACCCATTTCAGGTGTTTGTCACCGCTCCCAGGGGACAGTTGAAGGCCTGGGATGGCCTCCCAGCCTCCTGGCTTGCCCTCTGTGCCATGGAAACCTGAGCACAGGGCTAGGGCTGGCTTTGTTTTTCTCCTAATGCTCAGAGAGAGAGAGAGAGAGATGGGTGAGTGAATTATTTAGGTTACAAATGAGACAGCTTTAGCGGAGCCAGACAATAAAAGCCCGCTTTCCTGGAGGCCAGAATATAGGTTCTGCAGGCTGCCGTGGGGCTCAGTGACAGAGCGCTGGACACTGTCACAGTCTTGCTTCAGCCCCCCGCCCCCCGCCACACACACACACACACACACACACACACACACACACACACACACACACACACACGCACCAGCTGTGCCATCCACATGAGCTGGGGCTGGAGGGGAAAACATGGAAATGATGCTGCACAAACTGGAGAGCTGCCAGCCTCCACCAGCCCCCACCTGCCTCAGTGTCCCTTCCCTGTACCTCCCCTGGCCCCCAACTGAAGTCCTCCCAGCCTCCCTACCTCCCTCCTGACCTGGCCATGGGTTTATTGGTTGAACTCTGAGGGGGTGTCTGTACACGGCCAGGAGGGCACCACATAAGAAGGTCTGGCAAAGAAGAGAAAGTGACCAGCCCCCCAACTCCAGCTCCCCTAAATTCTGTATCCAACCGAGTCTAAACCTGCCTGTGTCTTGTAGCTATCCAAAGGACAGTCTGGAAATAAATGGATTTCCTCGGAGCATGGGGTTCCTGGGGTCATTTGTCTCCCTCCTTGGTGGGGGCATCTGAGATCCTGTGAAGTTTGCGGGAACCCCCATCCCCTCAACTATGCAGGCCTTAGGAAAGTTGACAACTATAAATCACGTGACTACTTTCTGTTGGCCCCCTGGCAGTTTCTTTAGAGTCTGGGAGTGACGTCCTGATTAGTGACCCCAGACAGCTCCACAGCTTTGAGACTGCAGCTCCCTAAAACCACAGAATTATAGTTGCTAGGGGTTTTAGAAGCCAGTCAGCCACCACTTTCATTTGCCAGCCGAGGAGAGAGTGGTTCAGAAAGGTTAAGTAATTTGCCCACGGTCACACAGCAAGCTGATGGCATGTCCTGCCCAGTGATGCAGCATGCGGCACAGATTTCTTTCCACTATTGTAGATGCCATTTTGTACCCCAGAACAAATGAGAACTTGGAAGGAAGACAGGGTGATGACGGTGAGAGTCTCGTTCTAGAATCACCCAATGCTGTGAGGGCAAGGAACAGGGAAGAAGAATGAGAAACATGTAGAGGAAACACACAGAGGGAAGGAAGGGGGCGGGGTGAACACCGCCACTTCAGAACTTCAAACCACAGAACAAAACTGGACAAGACTGATGCCCCATGGAGAAGATCTGACCTTCGTCCTTTCTGGAGGAGGCAGCATGGAGCCCTGTCAGTCCTTGGCAAACTGGGCATGGTGGGACATACCCACAGCCCCAGCACTTAGGAAGCTGAAGCAGGAGGATGACGAGATAGAGGCCAGTCTGGACTACACAGAGACCCTGTCAGAAGAAAAACAACAACAGAAAAAGAATGGAAAACCTTGCAGGACCGTGAAGCCATCTTGGCAATCCCAGGTTCTTTATGTCCTGTGCAAAGTAAATCACATGGGCTACATTTTTTTTTTTTGCAAATAAAATTTTATTGAAACATATGCTATGCTTATTTGCTTATTATTGGCTATGACTATCTTTGTGCTATGACAGCATATTTGAGTCATTGTGTGGAAACCACATGACTCTCACAACGAAAATAAAGTCTGTGGGAACTCTTTGCCAGTCTCTACAATGTAGTTTACTATAGCCTTCTGAATATGTGCACTCGCAATCTAGAAACTGACGGTTGCATTTGATTCCTGTATTTGCGGAGCTTTGTTTTTTCCCTTTGACCCTGTGCCCCCTTAAATCCTCTCCAGTGCCTCTTGTGATGTCTCACAGCAACAAAACCACAGGCATAAAGTCTAAGACAGTCTAAGAGAAAGATTCAGGGCAGGTGGACACTTCTCAGATACATCACAGCCCACATCAGTTCCGTTGCTCTTTTCCAAGTTCATGCAACTACTACTTTTGAACTTCAGGAAGAGAACTGCACATGCATCCTTGTGTAAATATGGGACTGTGCATGCATGTGTGTGTGGCTGGCATTTCTGTGTCTGTGGATTTTAGCATCTTCATGCCCTCAAGCAAGGATGATACTCAGAACGCATAGAAACTAGCTCAGCCTCAACACTGACCAATGAGGCAGATGGCTGGACCAGGGCACACTGGCTGTACACAGCCCAGTACACAGTGTACGTCCCCACTCCACCGGTGTGGCTGAGATGGGGAAGGTTCCTTTCCACTTTCTCCCGGTGTGAGTAGCTAACCTGGCTCTTGAAGTCAGTTCTTAGGCTGTGATTTGTCACCAAGTGTGAGTGTGGGGTGGGCCACAGGCCCAGCAGCTACTGGACTCATGTGGCTGTAAATATATTTGGAGTAGATGTGTGGGCTGAGCATGCAGAGGACCAGGGAACTCCTTTTCAAACCGCTCTGGAAGGCACAGATTCCTTTTGTCCTCCTGAACACCATCAAAGCCATTACCATCAACATTGCTCTTGCAGTCTGACACTCATACAATGCCCCCAGCCAAGCATCCCAGTCCTTCCCGAGCACAGACTGGCAGACAGTACAACTCTGGTTTGTTTGTTTGTTTTGCTGTTGTTGTTTTCCGAGACAGTCTTTCTCTGTGTAGCCCTGGCTGTCCTGGAACTCGCTCTGTAGACCAGGCTAGCCTCAAACTCAGAGATCCACTTGCCTCTGCCTCCCGAGCGCTGGGATTAAAGGTGTGTGCCACCACTGACCTGCTTATTCTGTTTATTTTTTTTTTAAAGACAGGATCTTACTATGTAGCCCAGGCTGGCCTTAAACTCATGGCAATCCTCCTGCCTCTGAAACCTCAGGTCAATGAAATTTAGTCCTGAAACCCTAAAGATGGGCATTCCCAGCAGTTCCTTCTCATCAGATACATGAGGTCCACACACTCAGTAGAGCTTGCTAAGCTCCTGAGAGCAAAAGAGAACTCTTGGAGAGAATGCCCCAGATTTCTGCGTCTCCTATTCCTGCTCCGTTTCCCCCTGCTTTCCCTCCAATAGCTACAATACCCACCAGGATTCTACAACCAGCTGACCGGGAACTACAAGGATTCTGACCTAAGCTGAGTGTGGTGGTTCACAACTGCAATTCCAACAGTGGGGGTGGGTGCGGGGACAGGGTGGGGCAAGATGATTTCTATGAATTACAGACTAGCCTTGGCTGGCTAGGTACTGAGTTTCAATCCAGCCTGTCTCAGAGACCAAAGCAAGGGGGCTGAAGAGGTGGCTCAGCAGTTAAGAGTTCTAGTGACTCTTCCGAGGTCCAGTCCTCAGCACCTACATGGAGTCACAACCATCTATAACTCCAGTTCTCGGGGATCTGATGCCCTCTTCCGACCTCCACAAGCCCAGGTACGCACGTGGTGCACATACATACATTGAAGCAAGCACTCACACCCTAAAGGATAATAGTAAAGGAAAACCTCAGGTATATCAAAGTTTAGATAAGACATTTCATTGCCAATTTTTCCAGGAAGGAGCGGCTGGAGGTACCTACATATGCTTTATTTGATTGCTTTTCTTCGTTTGTAGCTGAAGTTTTCTCCAGTCCTGCCTGGCCCATGGTCAGGACAAATCTCTCTCACCCGCCAGTCCCGCAGCCGCTCAGACCCAACCAAGTAAACACACAGAGGCTTATATTACTTATAAACTGCATGGCCATGGCAGGCTTCTTGCTAACTATTCTTATATCTTAAATTAACCCATTTCTATAAATCTATACCTTGCCACATGGCTCGTGGCTTACCGGTATCTTACATGTTGGTACTCATGGCAGCGTCCGGCAGCGTCTTCTGACTCAGCCTTCCTGTTTCCAGAATTCTCTTCTCTGCTTGTCCCGCCTATACTTCCTGCCTGGCTACTGGCCAATCAGCATTTTATTTATACAGAGCGATATCCACAGCATTCGTTTATTGACCTGTGTGTGGAATGTGTGCGTATGCAGGCCACAGGTCCACATCAAGTATCTTCCTCAGCGGATCTCCATCTGCTTTGTTTGTTTGAGGCAGGGTCTCTGAACCCAGGGCTTACAAACTGTCTAGACTGTCTGGCCAGTGAGTCTCCAGGATCCTCCTGTCTCCATCCTCCAGTGATGGGATTCCAAGGGTGCCACTATGCCCTTTTTTTTTTTTAACCCATGTAGGTGCCAGGGATATGAACTCAGGCCTTCCTGTTTGCACAGCAAGATTTCACCATGGAGTCACTGTCCCAGCTCCCCTTAAGTATCAATATGTATGTTTGTAAAAATATTTTATTGTTTTCTTTTAGTGTGTGTGTGTGTGTGTGTGTGTGTGTGTGTGTAAGGAGGCCAGAAACATCAGATCCCCCGGGAGCTGTAGTTACAGGCAGTTGTGAGCCACCCAGTGTGGGTACCAGAAACCAAACTCTTGGCCTTTGGAAGAGCTGCACCAATACAAAGTCTGCTGCTGAACCATCCTGACCACCTGTGCATACACTTTTAAACACACACACCCACACACAGTTTTCTTTTTCTTCCTCTCTTCCACTCATGAAAGCAACCAGGGCATTTTCTTACTTGAAAACAACAACAATAAAAAGCTATGCAGAAGCATCAGGAGATTCCATCCAGAGCCACAAAAATCAGCAACAGCCAGGCTTGAAGCAGAGGTGTGCTGAGAACAGCAGGGCTGCCTTGAGTCCTGATAAGTCGCTCTAACTCTGTGAGCGGGTTGCACATACCTTGGTCATTTTGCTCCCATGGGAACCTGTGAAACCAGTGGTATTAACATCTTCTTACCAGTACTTCTGCTTAGAAAGGGGAAAAGGAGCCGGGGCTTTCAATGGCTGCCATCCTGCGGGGGCATCTACAATACAGAAAACGCTTGTCGAAAGAGAACAGAGGGGTTGGACAAGTTTTCCATTCGAGAGCTGAACCACAAGTTTTGACCTGACTCGGATGTGATGTACATGCCTGTGATCTAACACTTGGGGGGATGCTGTGTTGGGGCCCTGGTTAAAAAGGGAGGAGGGGGACAAGGAGAATGGGAAGGGAGAAGAGGCGAAGGGAGAGGGGGAAGAGGAGAAGAGAGAGAAGGAGAAAAAACTGTCAATAATCCAGGTAAGACATAAGCTCTCCAACCTAAGAGGGGGTCTTGATTGCCTGGGGTGTGGCGAGGTTGGGAAGAGGAAAACGACAGGATTTTCCAGTTTCCGGCTTCCTTTCCTTCCTAGACAATGCAGCCTTTACTCTCTCCCACATACACTAGATCTGTGTGCTGTCTGAGCAACACTGGAGGTCCTGCCCCAGATCCTGCAGCCTTCCCACTAAAGCCCCCTGGACAGCTCTATTCACACAAAGGAAAACACCGAGTAGGCAGATGCTTTGGTTAGTGCCTTTTGCAGAAGCCACAGTTCAAATCTTAGGCCAAGAGAGGAGTGTATTGCTGGACTATCAATTCTAGAGGCTTCCGTGACCTGGAATATCTGAGGCAGGAAGGAAGACATACTGCTGAGGGGCACTGGGTTGCTGTAGTGGACAGAGGGTCCTTGGCTGTAATTTCTGTCCTTTGATTTCCAGAAACCCGGGGATCATTTTCCCTCTGGTGCAGTATCAAGTCTCTCTCTCTCTCTCTCTCTCTCTCTCTCTCTCTCTCTCTCTCTCTCTCGGTTTTTCGAGACAGGGTTTCTCTGTGTAGCTTTGTGCCTTTTCTGGAACACACTCTGTAGCCCAGGCTGACCTTGAACTCGCACAGATCCGCCTGCCTCTGCCTCCCGAGTGCTAGGATTAAAGGCGTGCACCACCACCGCCCGTTTTTCTTTCTTTTTTTTATTTATTATGTATACAGTGTTCTGCTTGCATGTGTCCCTGCAGGTCAGAAGAGGGCACCAGATCTCATTACATATGGTTGAGAGCCACCATGTGGTTGCTGGGAATTGAACTCAGGACCTCTGGAAGAGCAGTCAGTGCTCTTAACCTCTGAGCCATCTCTCCAGCCCTCTCTTTAACTTCTGTTATGCCCATGGATTCCCAAGCCACGTCATTCCAGTCAAAGGCAGCCTAGCTGGAGACTGTGTTTCACAGAGCATCTGTTCTGGGGTCCCCACAAGAACTGAGAGACAGATGTCCAAAAGGTGGTCCACTTAGGTGTGCGGGACCTATCCCAGACTCTCAGCGATACTGGGGCTGACCGGCTCCTAAGTCCCACCACACAGAGTTCCAGAGGGCTGACCAAGGTTGCCCCGATCATCAGTTGCCAAGAAGATGAGCATATTGAGGGGTTTTATTGTTGTTGTTTTGAGGTGAGGAGCCGGGGGTGTGTGGGGGTTATGCTTTTGTACACATTCCTGCACATACAGTGGAAGCCAGAAGTCAATGTGGACCCAGAGCTCATGGACACCTCAAGATTATATGGCCTGTGAGCTCCAGGGATCCTCCTCTCTCTTCCTCTCCATCAGGATTACAGGGGCAGTCTGATTTGTTTGTTTGTTTGTTTGTTTTTTATGATATATATTTTTTATTTTACAATACCATTCAGTTCTACATATCAGCCATGGGTTCCCCTATTCTCCCCCCTCCCACGCCCTCCCCTTACCCCCAGCCCACCCTCCATTCCCACCTCCTCCAGGACAAGTCCTCCCCCGAGGACTGTGATCAACTTGGTAGACTCAGTCCAGGGAGGTCCAGTCCCTTCCTCCCAGACTAAGCCAAGTGTCCCTGCATAAGTTCCTGGTTTCAAACAGCCAACTCATGGAATGAGCACAGGACTTGGTCCCACTGCCTAGATGCCTCCCAAACTGATCAAGCCAATCAACTGTCTCACCTATTTTGTTTGTTTTTTTAATGTGGGTGCTAGAGATTCAAATTCAGGTCCTTGTGCTTATGCGGTGAGCAAGTTAGCCACTGAATCATTTCCCCAGCCTGTGAACTGAGTTTTAATCGCTGGAGTGACCCGGGACGGTCTTCAAGGCTAGAGGGCTGAGGTTTTACTCCGTTGATCCTAGGGGCGGGGCCAGGGGTGGGGTGGGGTGGGGGGAATGGTGGTGGTGGTGGGGAGTGTTCCCCTAAAAAACACTGCCGGCTGGTTAGCCATCGACTTGACAGTAGATCTGCTTTAGTTGTGATTGTTAAAGAATAAGCTGCTGGTAAGCTGATTGCCCATCAATAATCTTTCCAGAGAGAGAGAGAGAGAGAGAGAGAGAGAGAAAGAGAGAGAGAGAGAGAGGGAGGGAGGGAGGGAGGGAGGGAGGGAGGGAGGGAGGGAGGGAGAGAGAGAGAGAGAGAGAGAGAGAGAGAGAGAGAGAGAGAGAGAGAGAGAGAGAATGAATTTAATTAAGTTTAAACAGAAACATTTGGTTGCAATTGTAGACTTTAGTCAATTAAAGATGTCAAAGAAGTAGGGCCTAGGGCGGGATGGATAGAGAAGCAGGACGGGAGGTTGAGAGATGTGTGCAAGATTTGGAGAGGGAAATTAGTCTCTGGTTAAGAAAGGGGCACAGCTGTCCCAAGACGCGTTCTGTGAAGACTACTGTGCCCTCCTTCCCCCTAGCCTGTGGGGGTAGACATTCACTCCCAGGTATTCCTCTCGCGTTGCTTTCCCCCAACCTCCGGCGAATGTAGGATCCCTGTGAGCGCATGTGCTTCCTGCGGTCCTGGGCAGGGCTCGCGACCCCGGGCATCTGGGCACTCAGCGCCCCCTGGCGGTGAGACAGACCCGGTACTGCAATCGTAACCTCTCCGCTGCCCTGCGTGGGAAGAGGTTGCCTTGGTCTCCTCTCAACGCTGGACCCTGTGGCTGAAGAGAAAGTCTTCAGGCAGGAAGGCCCAGGCCCCCAAGGCCCAGGCCCTTGTGGGCAAAATGGAGAGACACAAGGGTACGGATAATGTCTGCTGATGCACAGAAAAGATTCACCTCCTTGGTTTTGTTTTTGTTCTATCTTTTTTTTTTTTTTTTGGTTTTTCGAGACAGGGTTTCTCTGTGTAGCTTTGCGCCTTTCCTGGAACTCACTTGGTAGCCCAGGCTGGCCTCGAACTCACAGAGATCCGCCTGCCTCTGCCTCCTGAGTGCTGGGATTAAAGGCGTGCACCACCACCGCCCGGCTGTTTTTGTTCTATCTTGCATGCAGTAAAATACCCTTATTTGAAGAGGATATTCAGTTGAGTTTTCACATGCTTGTGCAGTACTTCCATGATGGGAATTTCATGTCGGAGCTGAGGACGTCACTCTGATGGTAGAGTGAGTGTTTGCGTAGCAGTTTTATCTCCACAGCAGAAGCCTAGATGGTATGATGGTGGTGTTTGCAATCCCAGCACTCAGGAGGCAGAGATTTGAAGATCAGACGTTTAGGGTCATCCTCTGCTAAGTTGTGACCCTGTCAAAAAGAAAAAAATTAAAAGAAATCCCCCCCCCATCTCTTCAAGAGTTACCAACCTTGCCTACCTGGTTGCCAGGCAACCACTAGAATGATGTTCTCACTTCAAGGAAGGCAATCAAGATAACTGCCCACAGGCAAGCCGAGAGGCCATCCCATAGATGATTCTCATTATGTGAAGTCGACATTAACACTACCACAAACGTCCGTCTTTGTTTTGAATAATGCTGGCCTCAGAAAAAGAAAAGTTTTCACTCCATTTCCACACTCAGGAAGGGATGGGTAAAGTGTGTACTTTTGGCAGTAGTTGGTAGAATTCACTTTGGAAGGCTTTCATGTCTTTAAATTTTTTGAAATATTTTTATTGGTGTGTGTGTGTGTGTGTGTGTGTGTGTGTGTGTGTGTAAATATACCACATGCATAGATGGTACCCTTGTAGGGCAAAAGAGTGTCTGGAGTCAGATGACTGTGAGCCTCCATGTGGGTGCTGTGAGTCAGACAGGGGTCCTCCAGGAGGGCAGTAAATAGCACTGGGCTATCTCGTCAGCCCCATTTCTTTCTTTTAAAATTTTTATTATTTTCCATGTGTAGGGTTAGGTTTTTTTTTTGTTTGTTTGTTTTTTTGCCTGCTTGTGTGTCTGTGTACCACATGCATGCCTGGTGCCTTCAGAAGCCAGGAGAAGGCATCCGATTCCCCTGGAACTGGAGTTACAGATGGTGTGAGCCACTCCCGTGGGTGCTGAGAATCACTGTGTCCTCCAGAAGAGCACCAGAGCTCTTAACCACTGAGCCTCTCCATCCTCTAGACTAATCTTTGTTATAAAGTTGAGCTGCTCCAACTCGTTCACTGAAGCATTTGACTTGTACTAAAGCTTTACATTTATATTAAAATTTCAAACACATATTGTTATTTATTAAGCAGTGAGATATTATTCTTAAGCGGCACTATTTACCATGGGAGAAAAGCCACTAGGTACAAAAAAAACCCATTATAAGAATTTATTAAGAATAGGGAACAGAAGGGGGTGCTTAGACCTGTGGAAAGATTGTGCAGGAAGAAAAGGGGCAGAGGAATGAGTGGGACCCACTTTTATAGATTCTCCCCGCCCCCCCCCCCCCCCCCCCCCCGCTACCTCCTGCACATGCACACATGGGCTTACACCACACATGCACATAGATTGCGTGATCACACTGTGTGCAAATTCCGCAATGCACAGATTACATAGGACCAGGACATAAGGCCCTGGGATGACTAAGCCTCTTGCTTGGCTACTGGACAGTGCATGTGTGGTCATGTAGCTGCGGGAGTGGCTAGGAATTCTAACACAGGAGGATAGAAAAACAGCAATACCTGATTTCTATCACTAATTTTCCACTTGTAATTATACAGTTGGAGACACGGAGATGCCTCAGTAAGTAAGGGTGCTTGTCGCCAGGCTTGACAACCTGAGTCCCCAGAACCTCCATGGTGGAAGGACAGAGCTGATTCCTGCAAGTGTCCTTGAGCCTCCCAGTGCTGCTGTGTTACAGGATTGGAATTGGAACCCCCAACCCCAACTCCGCCACACACACACACACACACACACACACACACACACACACACCAAAACACGTTAAATAAATATTAAGTGAAAAAAAGAAATAAAAAAAGGAAAGGACATGACTTCTCCTAGGCATGATGGAGAAGGTGTTGTTGGTTGTTTTGGGCTCTTTTGTGGGGGGCCTGCCCCTCAGCTCCCAAATAAATCACACACGGAGGCTTAGTCTTAATTATGAATGCCTGGCCATAGCTTGGCTTATTTCTTGTAAGATTTCCTTAACTTAAATTATCCTGTCTACCTTTTGCCTTATATTAAAAGGCAAATTCTCTTACTTCTGTAAATTTTATTCTTACTCCATGGTTTGCTGAGTAGCTGGGTGGCTGGTCCCTGATGTCCTCCTCCTTCCTCTCTCATTCCTAGATCCCTCCTCTCAATTTTTCTCCTCTGTATATACTCTCTGCCTGCAAGTCCTGCCTATCCTTGCTATTGGGCAGTTCTTTATTGGACCATCAAGTGTTTTAGACAGGCACAGCGACACAGCTTCACAGAATTAAACAAATGCAACATAAGCAAAAGTAACACACCTTAAAATAGTATTCCCCAAGAAGAAGGGTTATTGTAGGTAAAGGGGAGAGCATGGTCACAGACAGTGACATCTGGGAGAGTCCAGAGTGGTCATGACCCTGAGCCTGGCATGTGAGGAGAGGGGAGAGGGGAGAAGCAGAGGGCCTGTAGACCAAGAGGCCAGGAAGCCCAAAAAAGGAGGGGTAACCGAAGTGGCTGGATTATATAGGGAAGAGCATCTGGAGGAAGGGCAGCCAGGCCCTGGCTGGAGAAGTTTAGGGTGTGGTGGGGGCAGGGTATGCCAGCCAGAAGGACCCTGTAATAGGTAGAGGCTGAGGGATGCTGGGAGAACCTAGGAGCCAGGTATATTAAATAAGGCACCTCAGCCATTTGGCCTGGGTTTGAGACCTAACAAATATTATTAATTATATTATATACTTAGGCGCCTTTTAACCCATGGGGGGTCAATATCTAACACTCAGAACAACTGGTCACTGGGAAAACAGGGGAGATTTTGTTTTGAGAATAAAATGTGGAGGCTGGAGAGATGGCTCAGTGGTTAAGAGAATAAAACGTTTCCATCAGCAGATTATTTATTTATTTACTTTTGGTTTTTTTGAGACAGAGTTTTTTTGTGTAACAGCCCTGGTTGTCCTGGAATTCACTTTGTAGACCAGGCTGACCTTGAATTCACAGAGATTCACCTGCTTCTGCCTCCTGAGTGCTGGGATTAAAGGTGATATCATAGCAGATTATCAGGCATGTTCTCTATGTATGCTGCATGCTAGGGGCGTATTTATAGTGTAATTGTCACATGTTTAGTATCAATAGTACACAGGTTGGTATCTTCAATATCAATCAAATAGGCTTCACACACACACACACACACATGACATGAACGTGGAAAGAAAATTATTTGGGAAGGAGGAAGAGGACTTAAGGAAGAGAGAAGTAGGGGGCAAGGATAGTTGGGGGGAGACAAATATCACATTTTTTCTCATATGCAAATTCTAGATTAAATCTACATATTTATGTGATGTGAAATATATGTTCCTATATGTGACATGAAAACAGAAGGAAGACTATTTGGGGGGATCTGCGAGGTAGTGGGGGTGAATTAAAGTGAAGTGCAATGCTTTCCACGTGTGAAAGAAACATGATGAAATCCATGTAGACAGAAAGGGATGGAACCCGACGCTGTCAGCGGCACAGAGCAAAAGATGTGGCCAAGCTCTGCCCAGTTGTCCAGCACTGACTACCGCCCAGGGTCTGAAAATAGTTCTTTTATTTATTGTGTCTGTTTTTCCAGTTATTTTTAGCATGGGGGTGACGGCCATAGCAGTTAATCCTTCATGGAGGAGCAGAAGTCTGTGTGCTCCATTACTAACTGGGTCTAAGGTGAGGAGCTCGTCCAGGCCAGGAGACTGGAGGCTGCTTTATTCTGATGGGTTGACAGGTACAGCCCGGGTCAGGTCAGTTCTCTCTGGGGAAATCCCTGTCCCTGCCTCTGGCAGGAAAGGCAAAGGCTTAAGAACACTTTGATGTTCCGACACTACCTGTGGGAAAGGTTTTGCACAGGTCTTAGGTGTGTGTTGAACACTTGTAAAACATTTGGCCTCTGACCGGGCATCTCTGTACATTTTGTCTCCCGCAGTCTCCACAGTGAGTAGGAGGGAGGATGGGCAGAGGGCTGGGGAAGGTGAATCTGAGTCTTAGCTGACAGACCAGGAGAAACAAAGAGGACAAGAGGGACATGGAAGGAAGGTCGAGAGATCTGCAAAGTTAGTGTCTGGCCATACGTGCCAGGACATGACTTCTTTGTGGTCTTTGTACTGTTCTAACAAAGGACAAGCTATGAGGCCTCTGATGCTGAGCCTCGGGAGAGCTGCAGACTCGAACCTGTGAGAATCACAGACTTGGATGTGGGGTCCCCACAGATCAGGAATTTCAAATATTCCCATGTGGCTCTTTCTCTGACCCTAGTTTCTAGACTCTCCTGGGCCTAGCTCCTCCTGCGGCTCGTGGCTAATCATTCTGGGTGC
Source organism: Peromyscus maniculatus bairdii (assembly GCF_049852395.1). Taxonomy (NCBI): domain Eukaryota; kingdom Metazoa; phylum Chordata; class Mammalia; order Rodentia; family Cricetidae; genus Peromyscus; species Peromyscus maniculatus. Next base: position 85,153,552 of record NC_134857.1, on the reverse strand, counting down.
CCTCTTGAGTTCCCTCCACACTCTTGTCTGCTCGGCGTCTCAGATTCAGCTGCCACCCCCAACCCCCCACCTCCTCCACCCCCCCACCCCCCACCCCCCTCATCAGATCTTTCTTTGAAGTAGGCAGTAGCTACTCTGGTTTGTGGGATGAACTTGTCTGTGAGTGTGAGGAGCAGAATTATATCCTCACATGAGGGAAGGGCAGATGCCTGGTGTGGGAAGGGAAATGTATACAGTGACTGTGTGTCAACGGATCTCTGAGGGTCTATGAGACCATGATTTCTCTGTGGGTTAATAAATCTGGAGTCTCAAGCTGGATGTGGCGTGTGCCCATAGCCTCAGTTCTGGAACACTAAGGGAGGAGGATGCCTTGAACCCAAAATTCAACACCAATGTAGGCAGTACAATAAGACCCCCACCACCACCTTTTTGTTTGTTTTTCAAGACAAGGTTTCTCTGTCTAGCCCTGGATGTCCTAGAACTCACTCTCTAAACCAGACTGGCTTTGAACTCACAGAGATCCACCTGCCTCTGCTTCCTGAGTGCTGGGATTAAAGGCATACACTATCACCCAGTTCAAGACCCTTTCTTTTCTTTTTTAAAAAATGTCTTTAAATCTTTGAGAAATACATTCAATGTATTTTTTTGAAGATTTATTTATTTATTATGTATACTGCATGTATGACTACAGGCCAGAAGAGGGCACCAGATCCCATTACAGATGGTTGTGAGCCACCATGTGGTTGCTGGGAATTGAACTCAGGACCTCTGGAAGAGCAGTCAGTGCTCTTAACCTCTGAGTCATCTCTCCAGCCCTCAATGTATTTTTTTTTTATCATTTTCACCCCTCACTCATCTCCCTGACTCTTCCCCCCCCAACCCCTCACAGATCCATTCCTACCCCACCCTACTTGCAACCTCATGTCTTCTCCTTCTTCTCCTTCTCCTCCTCCTCCTTCTTTTAAATTAAATAACCAGAGTTCAGTTTGTGCTGTCCACATACTCACGGGTGGGGGGTCATCCACCAGAGAGTGGTTGACCTACCAGGGGCCACACCCTTAGAGAGCACTGACAGCTGCCCCCCAGCACTGGGGTAACCATTGCACACCACTCTTGCCTGGTTTGTCACTCAGGTTTTCAAGACTCCTTCTGAAGAACTTGTCCCTGGATGCTTATTAGCCCGGGAGAGAGCCAAGAAGGGGAAGAAGGGACACAGCGTCCTGGAGCTGGAGGAAGCCAGACAACGAGCCCCAGGGCATCAGAGGAACGGGCGGTACCCCCTTGAACTCTGTCCAACAGCTCACACTCCTCATGAACCCAACACTTGGCAACAAAAGCCTCTGGTGCTGGAAGAGGGTGGGAGAGGAGAGGGGGTGATATGGGGGGGAAGTGTCTTCAGATGGCGGACAGAGACCGCAGGCCATGTGGAGGGGGGCTGAGTTGGCTCAATCTTCCTTCTCTGGACCCTAAACTGCTACTTTACTGGGAAGAAAGACTATTTAGCATAGGAATGGCACCCAGAGGAAGTAGACCTCAAGACAGAGGAGCAGGTCACACCTGGGGGTTTCCTGACATCCAGTCAAGCTGTTTCTGCAGTAGTCAACTTTGTTACTCTAACAAAATACCCAAGCTAATGACTGGCCTGGTGATATGCCTGTAATCCCAGCTCTCAGGAAGCTGAGGCAAGAAGCGGATTGCAGTGAGTTTGCGGCCAGTCAGGACTACATTGCTTTTAAAAAAAAAGAAGAAGAAGAAGACGACAAACAGTTTTGGGGGCTTTGGGCCGTGGCCTGTTAGTTCATTGTTTTGGACCTGCGGGGGGGGGGGGGGGGGGGGGGCAACACAACATTGCAGAGATGTGTGGCCGAGCAAAGCTCCTCCCCCATTTCCAGGAAGTGAGGAGGGGCGGGGTAGGGGCATCCTCTAAGACCTACTGTAAGACCCCACCTTCTACAGACTCTACGGTCTCTCAATAGCACGCGGGCCTTTGGGGAACCCTTACCCAAATGTAACAGTTCTGATGTTTGGGGTCTTGAAAATTTGATTCAGTCTTCATCCCCCACCCCAAGTAAATGTGTGTATATTTTTAAAATAGCAGAAGTTACAAAAACAATATAAAAATCACCTGTAATCCAATTTCTAGTTTCTTCTTTATGTTTCTTCGCTTTCCCCTTTGGTTTTGAGACAAGGTCTCTTTATGTGCCCTTTCACTGTTCTGCAACTTGATAAATAGACCAGGCTGGCCTCCAACTCACCAAGATAAGCCTGCCTCAGCCACCCTAGTACTGGGATTAAAGATGTGTGCCACCACGGTCAGCTGCCTCTTTGTGTTTCCTTTATGGCTTTTTGTTTGTTTGTTTTTGTTTTTTTTCCGAGACAGGGTTTCTCTGTGTAGTTTTGGTGCCTGTCCTGGATCTTGCTCTGTAGACCAGGCTGGCCTCGAACTCACTGAGATCTGCCTGTCTCTGCCTCCCAAGTGCTGGGATTAAAGGTGTGCACCTCGACCCCACCCCCACCCCCACCCCCCACCTCACGCCCCGGCCTCTTGATGGCTTTAATTACTACAGCCAGCTGTTCATTAGGAGTGCTCTCTACTGTAAAACAGATAAATTGACTACCAACACAAGTGTAAGAATTAACTTCAAACTAGAGATTTAGGCCCAGGTGCTATATTAATCCCACTGCTCCAGAATAAGACCACTACCACAATTTAAAGCCAAATTTGAAGTAAGCTTTAATTAAATACTGGCCAGGTGGATGGGCTCTGGCCAGGTCCATCTCTGGGTTTCCAGAAAATGGCTCCAGAGTCACAGTTTACAGTAGCTTAATTATTTCCTATCAGGTCCAATCAGGGGCAAGCGTACATCCTGACCTCCGGCCTATATCCAATCGGGGGATAGCATACATCCTGACATATTTCCTGCCTGTGAACCTCCCGCCCACATGTGATCAAGCACATCCGGTGCAGATGTGTCAAACAAACTTGTTTAGGGGATTGAAAACATGTAACTTGTTATCTTCCATAAACAGTAGCCTCCAGCATTTCAGGAACTATCTGTCCCTGGGTAAGGGGCTTGCAGATCAGAGGCATTTTTGTTTCATGAATCTCTATGGTATAGTAATTAGAACTTAAAAAGTAACATTGGTGCTCACAGCTACTGCTGGAAGCCAGGGATGAAACTGTTGTCTCAGCCTTCGAAACAGCACCTGAGATAAAAGCTGTATTCATTCAGAACCCTCAGCAGCTACATTAATTTCAGTCCTGTAAGGCACCTCTCCACCTTCTGTTGTGCCCAGATCGTAACCCCCAGAGAGACAAGAATGCAAAAGCAAGGTTTATCTGTTACAAGTCATGACAGGGAACTCAACTCAAGCCATCTCAAGTGAGGCAGAGAAGAGTTACTCTTTCTTGGGGAAGTTAGTTTTTATAGGCAAAACCCATAAAATTTTTTAGAGGGGAGAGGGTTAGTACGGGTCCATCCTTGATTGGTTCAGTTTTTCCCGGGCCTGGACTTTATCTTATTCTAGCTTATCTGTTTGCCCTGTCAGGAGTTTTACAACTCCTCTCTGTGGTCTGGTCATGTTATCTCTGGAGAGGGGCATCTTGTGGTTAATTGGTTACCATCAGACATCCTGACTCTGTTCTTTTGTTCCTGGGGCTAGCGCCATCATTTCTGGGGACTTGAAACTGGCCTGGGTCTATCTATATTGAGATATCTTTGTCTAAGGCCCCCTTAGACAAAGAGTGAGGGTCTTGTTTTGCCTAGATCACGTCCCCAAAGCCGCCACTGGAGACTTTAGGTACAGAATACAAAAGTAAGGTGTTTTCTAAGTTTACAAGCCTCCAGGGAGGCTCTTCCAAATCCCTCACTCACAGCAGGGAGGTTGGAAGGAGCACTCCCCTTTCTTTGTGAGGCTAGTTCTTAAAGGCACAGACCATATAATTTATTTTAACCCGCCTCCCTTTTTAGTCTTTTGGTCAAATATCCTGACTGTGTTTTCCAAAGTCCCTGTAGCAGATACAGCCACCTGGGGAAACGGGTTCTAAGTTCTTATCTACACATAGGAATCCTGGTTTAAGCTTCTCTTTGTCTGTAGGGGATAGAGTGGGGGGTTTTACTGAGGTATCACACCTTCCTCATGTTGTGGGGACCCCAACCATAAAATTGGTTCGTTGCTACTTCATAACTGTAAATTTGCTACTGTTATGCATCATAATGTAATACTGTTATGTGACTCTTGTGGGGTCACAACCCACAGGTTGGGAAACACTGTCATAAGGGGTTGGCGAGTGTTCCCCCAACACAACCATATTCCCTCCCCACCACCACCCCAGTCCTGGCAGTCTAGTTGTGCCAGCATGTTTGGAGATCAGAGGACAGCTTAAGGGAATTGATTCTCTCCTTCCTCAGTATGGGTTCTAGGTTTGAACTAAGTTTGTCAGGGTCCTGCAAGCACCTTTATCCACTGAGCCGCCTCATTGGCTCTATAGGCAGGTCTTTGAAGGTTAGAGCATGGCCTCTGGTTCTGGAACTCTCTGCTTCCTGGCCACCTGTGATGTGAAGTACCTCCAATCACATGATCCCGAATAGCCATTCCACCATATGGACCACAAACTGAGGCTGTCTGAAACCGAGCCAGACAAACCATTCCTCCCTTGTTTCATTAGATATTTTGGTCACAGTGTTGCACCTTGTAAGAGAGCAAATAATCTGAGCTATTATTGAAATTTTTTTATATGTATTTTTATTTTATGCCTATGAGTGCTTTGTCTGCATACGTGTCTGTGTACCGTGTGTGTGCAGTGCCCCTAGAGGCCAGAAGAGGGAGCTGGATCCCCTGGAACAGAAGCTAAGAGATGGCTGTGAACCACCACGTGGATGCTAGGAACTGAATCCTGGTCATTGGCAGAGTAATTGGTGCTCTTAACCACTGAGCCATCTCCACAGACCCCTGAAGTTCTTAGACTTATTTATTTTATTTTATATGTATGAGCGTTTTGCTTATATACATGTAAGTGCACCACATGCATATAGTTCCCACAGAGGCCAGAAATGATGTTGGATCCCCTAGAGTTGGGAGTTGAAGATGTTTTGACCAACCACAGGTTCTGGGGCCAAAATACCTGACCTCTACAGGATCAAGTGCTGCTCTTAACCTCAGAGCCATCTAGGCAGCCAGGAACTCTTGATATTATTATTATTATTATTATTATTATTATTATTATTATTATTAAAGTAATTTAGTTTAGTGGTTTAGTTTATGTGTATGAGTGTTTTGTCTGTGTGTTTATATGTGCACCACATGCTCAACTAGTGTCCAAGGAGGTCAAAAAGGTTATTGAATCCCACAGAACTGGAGTTACACACTGGAGTCACGAGCTGCCATGTGGGTCCTGGGAATCTAACCCGGGTCCTCTGGAAGAACAGTTGGTGTTCTTAACCACCTAGCCGCCTCTCCAGCCCCAACTTCCACACTTACCTTCACCTCCCAAGCGTGGGGATTCCAGGCACGTGCCACCCTCCACACCCAACTCCGTGAAAACCATGTCTTTATAGTGCAACTATTGACTTTAAGATGTCAGTATTAGAAATCTTAACTTACAAAATGTGTTTGTTCATACAAAATACCATTTTTTCCTTTTCTCAGTAATTAATTTTAGTTTTTTGAGTGAAGTCTCACTACATAGCCCCACCTTGCCTGGAACTTACTAGCAGAACAGAAGGCTGGCCTGAAACTCGTGGACTCCTGTACAAGGCTTTTTACTGGGGCCACCGACCAGCTCCCAGCCATGGAGACTTAGTATTAGGTTTGAATACTTGGCCTTAGCTTAGCTCATTTCTAGATAGTTCTTTTTGTTTTGTTTTTTCTTTCTTGGTTTTTCCAGACAGGGTTTCTCTGTGTAGTCCTGGCTGTTCTGGAACTTACTCTGTAGACCAGGCTGGCCTTGAACTCATAGAGATCCAACTGCCTCTGCCTCCCAAATGCTGGGATTAAAGGCGTGCACCACCACTGCCTGCCTAGATCGCTCTTTTAATCTAACCTGTTTCTCATCTATGTTTTGTGTCAGGGCTTTTTACCTTTTCTTACTTTCTTGCTGTCTGTCTCTATGTCTGTCTGTCTGGTGGCCACCTGGCTTCTGGCCCCAGGAGTCTCCCTCATTCTCTCCTCTCTTCTCTTGTTCTCTTCTCCTCTCCTTTTCTCCTCCTATTTATTCTCTCTGCCCACCAACCCTGCCTATCCTGTCTCTGCCTAGCTATTGACTGTTCAGCTCTTTATTAGACCAATCAGGTGCCTTAGGCAGGCACGGTGAGACAAATGTAACACATCTTCACATAGTTAAACAAATGGAGCATAACAAAAGTAACACACCTTTACATTGTTAACAAAGGGAGCAGAAACAAGTGTAACACACCTTCACATAGCTAAAAGTAATATTCTGCAGCACAAACAAATGTAACATATCTTTGCCTAGTTAAAATAATACTCCACAACAGAATCCTGCTGTCTCAGCCTCCTAAATGCTGGGATTACAGGCAGGCACCATCATGCCCACCATGGTCTGTTTTGGTCTGTTTTCAATAGTGGGTTTCTACATGGAGTTAGATTTTGAGAAGTTCCATTGTTTGTCCTAATCTCTGAGATATTGCGTTTATTTCCCATTTTACAAGCACGGAGACAGAGGTTCTCAGAAACGAACTGATTTGTCTGAGATGAGATAAGTAGATTGCAGAGGCAGGGCTTGAAGCAACTTCCCCAAGTGCAAAGTCTGACTTCTTGATGCACCAGGCTGCGATGTGTTCCCATCCTTGAGCTCCTGGGAGTGTGCATGCTAGGGCTGATTCCCACTCACAGAGCAGACAAGCCAGGGATAAAGATGGTCCCTTCAGACGGAGGGTGAAAGCCCAAAACATCAGCGGCGGCGGCAGCAGCTCCGTGAGCCTGGAGGGTCCTCCCACCCCCACCTACTACCTCCCCCCCCCCCCCCGGCCCAGCAGCCCTTTAGGGGTGTAAACTGATGACCCATACCCTGCTCAGGAGAGGTGAATCCTTAGGGAGTTCTACCCTGCCGGGACCAGGGAAGAAAAGGAGTTGGAAGTACTCCTCAACTTAGCCTGGCTGTGCTAAGAGTCGGGAGGTTGCTGAAGAGAAACAGAAGCGAAGCCTCTTTTCCAGGGTGGGGCTTTAATGCATCCCTTACTTTAGGAGGTTGAGGCAGGAAGTTCTAACATCAGTCCTCTGAGCTCTTTGGAATTCACACACTATCCTTCTTCCAGGAGAGAGCCATTAGATGCCAGACTGGCCTCATTTACGGATATTTGCTTCATCTAGTCACGGGCAGTGCCCATTAGAGGGTTATGGATAAGTGGGTGTGCACTACCCATGAAGCTCCCTGGCACAGAGCTTTGGAGTCCTGTGTCAGGAAGAGCTCAAGAGCATATCAACTGTCACACACCCACTCTGTCCCTGACAACTCTCAGGCTGGCTGCCAGTCACCCTCTCCCTCTGCTCTCCCTGTTTCCACTTTTCATGGGGTATCTGAATCACTCTTTGAAGTCATTATTATTTTTTTTTAATTTTATGTGCATGTATGTCTGTTCTCCACTTTTGAACACCTCTTGCCCTTGGCAGTCAGAAGAGTCCATTGGATCCCCTGACCTGGAGCCATCATGTGAATGCTAGGAATCGAACTGGGGTCCTTTGAAAGAGCAGCAAGTGTTCTTAACCACTTAACCGTTTCTCCAGTCCCTGGGTTTGCATTTTTTTAAAAAAGATTTATTTTTATTATTTTAAGTGTGTGTGTGTGTGTGTATGTGTGTCTGTGTGAGTGAATGCCATGTGTGTATGCATGAAGAGGGCCGTGAAGCTGGAGCTACCGGCAATGGTAAGCCAGCCCACGCAGTGGCTGGGAGCTAGCCGTGGATCCTTTGGGAGAGCATCAAGCTCTGGCTGTTGAACCACCTGTCCAGCCCCAGGCTTGCATTTTCAGACCCTGAATTCTCTGATGACGGTAGTGTTGCCCGAAAGGCATTTCCTATCATCCCACTACGAGTGTGCAGCTCTTCCTCGATGGTGTGAATGTCTTTAACAAATATGAGCCACTGAGAAACTAACTGATGGCCTTCCTTTCCCGGCCAAACGTAAATGTCTCTCCTCTTTCAGCTCTGCTGTCGTCTCCCGATTCCCACTGTAAATCTTTCTAAAAGCAGCAAGCAGTAGCCACCCCACAGCGGGGATGTTGTGCTGTTGATTTACATCCTCTGCCAAACGAATTAGTCCGTTAATTTTCAGCCTCACTTAAGATTTCAAAACCTGGGCAGACGCAATCAGTTTCTTTGCCAGAACACACCACCAATGGCCTGTAGCCCGATTCCCTCACTCCCTGGAGTCCTGTTTCTGTCTGAAACCTCACAAGCAGCAGCATCCCCTTACAGCGCACCTTCTTCTGCTGAACAGGGTCTTTGCTGTGTAGCCCCGACTGTCCTGACATTCATTATATAGTCCAAACTAGCCTTCAGCTCACAGAAACCCTTTAACCTCAGCTTCCCACGGACAGGCATGACAGGCGTGCAGTGTCACACCCTGCAGGAACAGTCTCTCCTGCCCGAATTCTGGTCTTCCCATCTTCCACCAGAATCACCTGTTAAGTAGAGCCTATAGCATTCTAGGGCTCCTCCAGCCCACAGCTGCAAACTCTCTCTCATTTCTCCCAGAAACCAGTTCCAAAGGCCAAAGGACTACACAATCAGGCCTCCTGACATCAGCCACCTAACCCTCTGGTGCCAGTTTTCTGTGTTAGTTATTTTTGCATAGCTGTGACCAAAGTATCTGACAGAAACTGAAAGAATGATAAACGGTGCTGGTGGCGGTGCTGGTTACCGCGTGGAAAGGTCACGGTCACACAGAATCCAGCATCAGTATTCAGAGCTTCATTAGGAGGAAAAGTGTGGGGGGTGGGGTGGGGTGGGGGGAGCCAGGCCTGGAGAGGAAAGTACGTGCGGAGAGAGGGAGAGATGGTGGGAAAGAGACAGAGCAGAAAGAGAGCAGAGAGAGAGAGGGTGGGGTCTGCATCCAGCTTTTTAAGGACCCCCTGTACGGAGTTGCCAGCACACACTGATGATGTAAGATGCAAGACCTTTTGCTTAACTCCTGGACTGTGCATGTGCAGTCACGCAGCTGGAGTAAGGGCAGAATTCTAACAGACACAACAGAAAAGAAAGAGATTTCATTTTGGCCCATGGTCTTAGAAGGATTTTGGTCTTTCCCTTCCTTTCTTCTTTCTTTCCCTCCCTCCCTCCCTCCCTCCCTTTCTTTCTTTCTCTCTCTCTCTCTCTCTCTCTCTCTCTCTCTCTCTCTCTTTCTTTCTTTCTTTCTTTCTTTCTTTCTTTCCTTACTTACTTATTTAAAGACAGGGTTTCTCTGTGTAGCCCTGGCTGTCCTGGAACTCACTCTGTAGACCAGGCTGGCCTCGAACTCACAGAGACCCACCTGCCTCTGCCTCCCGAGTGCTGGGATTAAAGGTGTGCACCACCATGCCTGGTTTCAGAAGGATTTTGATTGGTTGTGGAAGGGAAGGCCTGGGGGCAGGAGACAACCTGTCTGTGGGAGCTTCTTCACATAATGTGACCAGAAAGCAGAGAAAACCAGATCAGAATTAATGGCAAACATAACCTTGAAAGGGCACACAGAGCAGCCGACTTCCCATCAGCCATTCCTCTACCTCCTAAAGGATCCAAGTCTTCCACATAGCACCACAAGCTGGGGACTTTGTATTGAAAACAAGAGCTGGGGGATGGAAATTATGACACCTATACTCGGTCCATTTCTACTGGTATGTAAGTAGAGGGAGAGACAAGCATCACCGGAAGATCACACACGAGTGAACTGCAGGAGAGTCCTGTCTCAAAACAAAATAGACAGAAAGGACCAACACTTAAAGTTGTCCTCTGACCTCAACATGCATGCCATGTAACACTGTGCTCACACACGGTAACACACACACACACACCACCACCACCACCACCACCACCACCACCACCACCACCACCATCATCCTTGGTTCTTTCCCCCTGCCTCCCAACTCCCACCTTTACAGGAAGCAGCAGCAAAGAGCATCCAGTGAAGGGATCTTTCTGTTCATGCCTGACCCCCAAGGAGCCCATATTCAAGTAAAGAGTTATAAGTAGAGTGACACATGGGACATGCCCCTTCTTCATTCTATGGCGACCATTTGTCCAAGCGTGGTAAATTTATGACTAAGATTTCAATTCAGGTCCATGAGTTTTCCCCTTTGGGTGGCCAGGAGTTCCTGCCCACTTGCTCTTCCGGTGGTCAGGTCTCATCACCTGCTAATGTTTTAAGTCATTACCCCTCCCCTGGATGGCAAAAGTTTCCTGGTAATGGCTTCCTTGCCTTGCTGCCTCCAGTTCTACATCACTGCCAAAGTGACCTTCAGAAGCAGAAGTCATCAAGTCACCCTGCGCCATGACACGAACTCCACACTGCTCAACGCAAGTAAGCGTTCAGGCCTCTCGGGTCTCAGCTCCTGCCTGTCTTTCTGTCCACATCACTCAGGCCCACCCCCACCTCTAAATCACTACAGTTCTGAATCTGGCCTTGGGCAAGTTGCTTGACTACCCTGGGCCCCATAATTCCCCATTTGTAAAAGAAACCTTTCTATATAGAGTCATGGCAACCAGCAAATAAAACAATGCTTCTGCAGAGCCTTCTGTCTACACCTGCTGTTCACACTGTAAAAAGGACAGTATCACTGTGACTGAGGTTGGGATGGGCTTCCCCCTTTTCACCTAGCAAACCCTAGGCATCTCTGAGGGCCAGGCAGCCCACCTTCCTACCATCAGGTCTTTTCAGACGTCCCAGATTAGAACAGACCATTGCTTCTGCATGCATAACCCAGCCTTTCAGGGGAGATTGGATTCCTTAGTCACCTGTCTGTCTTGCTCCTCCTCCTATACCTGAAGACTCCGGATTCCAAACACTGTCTCACTGACTTTGCTTCTTAGCACAGAGCACAGCATCTGGCTCTTGGTCAGGGCTCAGCACACGCTCAGCCAGTGAATGAGCAGGGTGGTGAGGTTCCTAATGAAGGGCCGGGGTATTCAGACTGGGGATACCCACACTCATCACCCTGGCCCTGGCATAGACTCTTCCCACAGTGCATGGACACTTCTCTTTTCTACTCCTGGAAAAGAGGCTGCTAATCTCCTGCCATCCCACCCTCCTAACAAAGCCTCTACCCCACCGCCCAACATCTGGCTTGGCCTGATGAAATGCTGGATTACTGATTCCCTTCAGTGCCCAGTTAAAGCCCCTGCCCACAGCTGTTTGAATTTCATCAGAGCTCTTGGCAACCTTTCTCCCCAGCCCCCAGAGCCCACAGCGAGACGGGGAATTTCAATGAACAACCTTCAGATCAGCAGCGGTCTGTCTGTAGCTTCTTTTTATCTGACCGTTTTCTGATTGTCAGGCACAGAGGAAGTAGATGAGAGCCATGAAGGGAAGGAGACGGCCAAGGACCCCACCAATGCATTCTCTCCTTTTGGAATAAAGTATTAGCGTCTGAGAAAAGCTGAGTTTTCTGGAGGCGATGCATATTGGTTACTTTTTCATGGCTGTGGTGAAATACATAACAAAATAACTTAAGGAAGACAGAGGTGATTTTGGCTCCCAGTTAGTTTAAGGGTCCCACAGTTTGAGGGAACAGCATGGCACCAGGAGCTTGAGGCAGCTGGTCACATTGCACCCACAGTCAGGAAGCGGAGAGAAAGATGAATGCTGCTACTCCACCCTCTTTCTACTTTGGGTTCAGTCTGGAACATTCAGTGGTTCTCCCTTCCCCAGTAAAGTCTTTAGAGAAACAGCCTCATAGACACAGGCAGAGGTATGTTACCACGGTGACTCAGTGTATTCAAGCTGACAGTCAAGACCGACCATGACACAGTAGGTGGAAGTTGACATGGAAAATGAAAGCCCTCTTGCATTATTCAGGTCTGCCAACAGCTCCGCTCAGCTTTCTGTTCTTTTCACCTCTGCTGCTTGAGACTGTTACAGGGTCAGGCAGAGGACTACTGTTTCCCCATCTAACACCTTCAGAGACCCTACTCACGTCCTATATTCTAACCCTGGTGAACCTGGGAATCTGCATTCTGTTGGTTTCTACAGAAAGACCTTGGCTGGGGGTCGGTAGATGGCTCAGCAGGTGAAAAGTGATCGTTGCCTGAGTCTGATAACCTGAGTTTGATTCCTGGATCCCATGGTGGAAGGAGAGGACCAACTCCTGAAAATTGCCCTCTGGCCTCCATATGCATATAAAATATATATGTATTACCCTGGCTGGTTTTGGGTGTCAACTTGACACAAGCTAGAGTCATCGGAGAGGAAGGAGCCTCAGTTGAGGAAATGCCTCCATGAGATCCAGCTGTAAGGCATTTTCTCATTTAGTCATTAGTGGGGGAGGGCCCAGCCCATGGTGGGTGGTGCTATCCCTGGGCTGGTGGTCCTGAGTGCTATAAGAAAGCGGACTGAGCAAGCCATGGGAAGCAAGCCACTAAAGAGTGCCCCTTCATGGACTCTGCATTAGCTCCTTCTTCCAAGATCCTGCCCTGTTTGAGTTCCTGTCCTGACTTCCTTCAGTGATGAACAGCAATGCTGAAGTGTAAGCCTAATAAGCCCTTTCCTCCCCAACTTGAGTTTCGGTCATGGTGTTTTGTCATACAATAGAAACCCTAACTAAGACATATATATATTAATTAGAAAGACCATGACTGGAGAGATGGCTCAGTGGTTAAGAATACTGGTTGTTCTTCTAGAGGACTTGGGTTCCATTCTTAGCACCCACATGGTGGATCCTAACTTCCTGTAACTCTGGCTCCAGGGGAATCAAGCACCAGGCATGCAAGCAGTGTACATACATGCAGACAAAATACCTATACAAATTAAATAAGCAAATAAATGATTTTTTAATTTAGAAGGACCAGGACTGGAAGGGAGCCAGAATGAACTTTAGCATGGGCCCTTGTTCTATCATGATATAGTTGTGACTTTGTACCCAACTAAGAGTCTTCTCATCTCTGGGCCTCAGTTTCCTTAATTAATAAATCAGAAAGTGGGAATCTTGTATTGGTCCACTCCCCGTGGCTGCTGGGAATGTGGCATGAAATGATGGAGATGGTCTATTTCCCACCAGCCCTACCCAAGCTGCCTTTCCCACTCAGCATTGTGTTCCCAGCACCCGAGAAAGTGCCTAGCGTGAAGGAGACCTCCATACATCAGGCTGAACAGCCACTTGGAAGAAAGAGCTGGGTGTGGCAGGGCAGGCGGGCAATCCCAGCACACAGGAGACTGTTCTGTTTTCTGTTGCTGTGACGAACACCATGACCAAAAGCAACTTGGAGGAGGGAAGGTTTATTTCATTTTACACGGCCAGGTCACAAGCCATCACTGAGGAAAGTCAGGACAGGAACTGAAACAGGCCATCGAGGAACACTGCTTACTGGCTTGCTTCCTCTGGCTTGCTCAGCCGTCATCCTTATACAGCCCAGGCCCACCTGCCCAGTGGGCACATCCACAGTGATCTAGGACATTCCTACCTCAATCAGCAATCAAGAAAATGTCCTACAGACATGCCCACAAGTCAATCTGATGGAGGTGACTCCTTAATTGAGGTTCCCTCTTCCCAATGCCCGTCAAATTGACAACCAAGGTTAGATATCACAGAGGCAGAGGCCGGAGGATCAGGAGTAAGAATCAAGCCTCAGCTATTCACCAACCAAGTTTGAGGACAGGCTGTTGTAATATGTCATGTCCTGTCTCAAAACAACAGCAAAACCAGCTTTAAAGAGATTTCATTAGGGCCAGGTGTGGTGGCGCACACCTTTGATCCCAGAATTTGGGCGGCAGAGACAGGTAGATCTCTGTCAGTTTGAGGCCAGCCTGACCTACACAGTGAGTCTCAGGACAGCTAGGGCTACATAGTAAAACCCAGTCTTAAAAAAAAAAGAAAACATAAAGTCTCGTCAGCTGTCCCCAAACCCACCCACATTGCTCAGGATCGTGTTTACTACTGCTCAGCCTAATACAATCTTTCCAACCACACTGGCTACTTCAATAAAATTGGAGATCAGCCCCATGCATCTCTCTCCTGCTACCATCTTTCTTTCCCAGTGATGGGTGGGGTCCGTTAGTCAGTCTCTCTCTCTCTCTCTCTCTCTCTCTCTCTCTCTCTCTCTCTCTCTCTCTCTCTCTCTCTCTAACTTCTCATATTTCTAGCGCTTCATCCACCACACGTTCATATTTGTTGTCACATCTAGTTTAATAGCAGTCACTGAAGAAGGCAGGTCACGTGCAGAAGCCAAGGGTGAGCACAGAGCAACAAGCTGCTTGGAGAGGGCGATGTAGAGGGAGCTGCAGACCCCTGCCAAGGGCTCTCTTCCCTCCCTCTCTGCTCGTGTATTCTTCCTGCCACTGGAGATGTGTTCCCTTTGCCAACTGACAATTGAAGACTCATCTTGGCTGGCAAACATCCACGAACCCTTTCCTACCTTTCTCAGCTTTCAAAGTAAATGTCTGGGAGCCAGCAAGATGGTCCAGTGATCACAGCACTTTGCCACCAAGCCTGGTAACCCCCGTCTCAGTCCCAGGATCCACAAGGTAGGAGAGAACTGGCTCCTGTGACTCATCCTCTGACCGCCCCATGTGTTCCATGGAATACACACACTAAGTAAGCAAACAAACAAATAAATAGAATGTCTCCTAAGAATTCAATGTCTGATCAGGACTGGCAGTGTAGGCCAATGGTAGAGCACTTGCCTGATATATACAAGCTCCTTTTCAGTCACCAGTACCACAAGAAGCAGAGAGAAGGAGGAAGAGAAAGGAGGAAGAGAAAAAGAGGAGGAAGGGAGAAAGGAGAGGGGAAAGAGAGAGCCTGCACCTAAATGGTTTGCCTAATATTATTCATCTAGGATTATTGACAAGAAAAACAATCATGGAAAAGGTTTGAAGAAATGCCCATGGATTCGGGATTCGGACTTTCTCTAAGTACCGTTGACAAGGGTCTTGGATCCTAGTATGGCACTGTTCTCTCATGAGTACCCACTGCAGAATGGGAATGCTGGTCCTTCAGTCTCCAGACCCATCTTTTCCAGCCAGAGCAAGTCCTACCCCAGGAAGGTGTCCTTCAGCCTCCTTGCTGAGGGGTTCGGGTCACTCCCACCTGCATTGAAGAACCCATGCCTCACCAGGCAAGTAGTGGAAGTACCAGCTGTGGGCTGTGGCGTTTGACTCCTGAACTTCTCAAATCCTCAGCAGGGCTAGGCAAGGGCGTCTGTGATCTGAGACTTTGCCTGCTGCCCAGGGCAAGAGTTGCTCTCCATGATGAGGGGCAACAGTGTTAGCCCTGAACCCTCTGTGTGGAACCCACTGTGTGGACACCGCTGGAAGCCTACTGCAGGGCTAGAAGTTGGAATACCGGAAATCAAAGTGTCTCATCTTGGTTTGTATTCTCCTGAACAGACCTGAGAGAGAGAGAGAGAGAGAGAGAGAGAGAGAGAGAGAGAGAGAGAGAGAGAGAGAGAGAAGTGTGATAGTGTGATTTCGAAGAGATTTGTTGGGAAGTAATCCAAAGGAGGCCTTGCTGTGGTGAAGTTCAGGTATTGTTCCTCAGGTACCACCCACCTCTTATTTTGAGACAAGACAATCACTAATTCAGCTTTTTTTATATGGGTCCTGGAGTGGGGATTGAACTCCAGTCCTCATACACATGTGGTAAGCATTTTATTGACTGAGCTTTCTCCCAGTCCCTAAGAGGATGAAATTAATCCCACCACTGTGGGCAACTGGAGCATCATCATGCTACGCAAATTTGGAAGATGATGTAAGACATGCTGTGGAGGAAAAGGTTTACTGGGCTGACACTTCCAGGTCATAGTCCATCACTGGAGGAAGTCAGGACAGGAATTCAAGCAGGGCAGGGACCTGGAGGCAGGAACTGATGCAGAGGCCATGGAGGGGAGCTGTTTGTTCACTGGTTTGCTCCTCATGGCTTGCTCAGTCTGTTCTTCTAGAACCCAGGACTACCAGCCTAGGGGTGGTGTCACAGGGTTTCTATTGCTGTGAAGAGACACCATGACCACGGCAACTCTTATAAAGAAAAACATTTAATTGGGGTGGCTTACATTTTCAGAGGTTTAGTCCATTATCATCTTGGTGCAACTGGGTGACGTGCAGGCAGACATGGTGCTGGAGAGATAGCAGAGAGTATTACATCTTGTGCAGGCAGCAGGAAGTAGTCTGAGACACTAGGTGTGGCTTGAGCATGTAAGAGACCTGAAAGCCCACCCCTATGGTGACACACTTCCTCCAACAAGGTCACACCCACTCCAACAAAAGCCATAGCTCTTAATAGTGCTTCTCCCTTTGGGAGCCATTTGCTTTCAAACTACCACAGGTGGTACTACCAACAAAGGGCTGAGTCCTCCTCCATTGATCATTAATTGAGAAATGACTAACAGCTAGATCTCATGGAGGCATGTCCTCAACTGAGACTCCTCCTTCCTCTCTAATGACTCTAACTTGTGTCAAGTTGACACGTAAAATCAGCCAGAATACATGGTGAAGAGGATGGAGAAGGTGACCATCAAACAGAAGAGTCCCAGAGCTTCAGGCAGGGTGTGATAGTTTAAATGTAATTGACCCCCATAATCCCAATGGGCATGGCACCATTAGGAGATGTGTCTTTGTTAGAGTGGGTATGGCCTTGTTGGAGGAAATGTGTCACTGTGAGGGCTGGCTTTGAGGTTTCTTATGCTTAAGATACCACCCAGTGTCTCAGTTGACTTCCTGTTGCCTGCAAGATGTAGCACTCTCAGATCCAGTGCCACATCTGCCTGCATGCTGCCATGCTCTCTATCATGATGATAACAGATTGAACCTCTGAAACTGTAAGCAAGTCCCCTCAAATATTTTCTTTTGAAGAGTTGTTGTGGTCACAGCAATAAAAACCCTAAGATAGAAGTTGGTACCAGGAGTGGGGTATTGTGATAGGCCTGACCATGTGTTTGTTTGGAAGAATTAGGACTTTGGTACTTTGGGTTATGAAAGCAGTAGAATGTTTTAAGTATTGCTTAATGGTACATACTAGTAGGTGGATGGAAGACAGAGATGCTAAGAGTTATTTGAGCTGTCAGGGGCTCACTCAAGAGGTTTCAGAGGAGAGAATCTTAGTATGTTGCCTAGAGATCGTTCTTGTGATATTTTGATGAAGAAAGTGGTTGTCTTTTGCCCTTGTCCAAAAAGTCTGCCTGAGGCTGAAGTGAAGAGTTTTGGATTCATTTCACTGGCAAAAGAAATCTCAAATCAGCCGGGCGTTGGTGGCGCATGCCTTTAATCCCAGCACTCGGGAGGCAGAGGCAGGTGGATCTCTGTGAGTTCAAGGCCAGCCTGGTTTACAGAGTGAGTTCCAGGAAAGGCGCAAAGCTCCACAGAGAAACCCTGTCTCAAAAAACCAAAAAAAAAAAAAAGAAAAGAAAAGAAAAAAGAAATCTCAAATCAGCTTAGTATAGATTCTGTCATGTGGATATTAGTGGTAACTCTAATGAAGATTTATAATGAAAAGGAGCAAGCTGAGCAGGGTAAATTACAAAAAGTAAATTTTGAAGAGGAAAAAGAGCACCAGGGAGTGGAATGGAATTAAATCTTGTGTTCGAAGAGATAAATAGACTAAGAAATGAAATAATGGGAGTGGTGACTTCAGGGCAAGATCCCACCTAGCTAAGTTTCCAACTTGTGGAAAGAAACTAAAGAAAAGCTTAGAATCAGGTGTGGTGGGGCATACCTTTTATCCCAGCAGTGAGAAGGCAGAGGCTGGCAGATCTCGGAGTCTGAGGCCAACCTGGTCTTCAGAGCAAGTTTCAGGACAGCCAAGCTTAGGCAGTGAAAGACAGAAAGCTGATGAAGATGTAATTGAATGATAGGGCCATGTTCTAGCCCCAGAAAGCAGCAGAACTTGGCATCTTAGACCATGTGGTTCTGGGTTTAGAGTTAAGGATAGAGGAAAGGAGTTATGGAATAAAGCTGCTGAAGCCAAGCATGTGTCAGGAGTGCCCCTGAGTGGAGGCCTAGTAGAGAGGCCATTGTGTGAAGCTGTGAAGTTGAAGTCTGGGTTGCCTTGGAGAACCTAAGAGATGCCAGAGTCATGGGTTACCTGCTGAGGAGAGCTGCTAAAAGGGAGAGGAACCAACCCAAGAGAAAAAAGTGTGTTGCAGTCAACAAAGCTGAACAGAGTTGGCGATCTGAAGAGTGTTTTGACATCAGACACGACAATTCAGAGTTTGGAGTTTGCCCGGCTGGTTTTCACTCAGTATTTCCTCACTATACCCCCTTTCCCTATGTTTTGGAATGTTAATATATATCCTGTACCATTATATGTTGAAAGTATGTGATTTTTTTTATTTTATAGGGGATTACAGTTAAGAGATTTCATGATCTCAGAAGAGACTTTGAACTTTGGACTTTAAAACATTGTTGAGGCTATGGGGACTTTTGAAGTTGAACCAAATGAAGTTTGCATTATGGTATTGTTACAAGCTTATGGGGCCAGGGAGTGAAATGTGGTAGTTTGAATGTAATCAGCCTCCATAATCTCATAGGGAGTGGTATTATTAGGAGGTATGACTTTGTTTAGAGTGGGTATGTGTTGCGGGCCGCAGGAATATATCATAAGAACTCAGCTGGTTATGGCAAAGTCACTACCTGGAGGGATCATGGAATTCCTCCAGAGGAAGCCAAATCCCAAGGAGTTTTTGGTGTTACTTGGCTTGTTATATATCAGCTGTATTCTGTTATGAAAATCATGTGTGCCTTCATAGCTTTCCCAATTGACTTTTCCCTAAGAAGGACTAACAGTGTAGACTGAGCACTCTCTGGACATACACATTCCAGGTAATTTGGAGAACAGCCTCAGAGAAAGGCTTTCTCTGGAATCAGATATCTCCCTTGGCCACTTTCAAGGACTACAGGATACACCACCCAGGTGGACGCCCAACTTCCAAGGACTAACAAGTGATAGCAGCCCACGTACAAGTCTCCTGACTTACAGTAACTTCACAAGAGGACGCCGCCTAGGCCAGGTGGACACTAAGTAATAGTTTTACACAATTTAGCTTAGGCCCTTCTTTCTTACAGCCTTACTAACTTTATAGACCTCTAACTACTTACCTAACCACTTCTAGGAATATTTAGATAAACTTCTGTGCTAACAGCTATGCTCAGCCAGAACTCCCAGTTCAAACCTCCCTGTATCACCAGAGGCATCTAGCTGTACACAGGTTGCCTAGAGACTGAGCACACTTTCCCCCACCCTGCAGAAAAACGGCAGACAGCTTGGACAGATAGGAGCCACAGGAAAAAAGAAGACAGTTTTATTTTCTCCCATTGACCTAGCAACTTATAGATTTTTAACATCCTTTACCAAACACATTTAAGGTTATAGTTGTGCACGTAAGACCCCTCTTCTTAGATATTACCCATATTTAGCCTTTAGTTGATTCATTAGTCACTTCCCCTTTGGGTCACAAATGGTAATTAACAACTAGTGCCCTTCTTTGTAATTCTTATCAACCCTCCATTTGATCCTGATAGTGGACAATCACTGCCTGAGGAAGTTCAGGCTGAGTGTCCTGGGTGGAGGGGAGGATTGTGATTTTGGGGAGATATATAACTGTAAAGCAGAGGACAGGCCAGAGAAGAGAGAAGAAAATGGAAGAACGAGATGGGTAAGAACTGGAGAGGAACGAGCTGAGATGGGGAAGAACTAGATTGAAGAGCTAAAAGAGAGGACTAGAGGAACGAGATGGAAGATGAGGAAGAGACAGATGGGGAAGAACAAGATGTGAAAGAGTCAGATGAGAGAGAAGGAGACGGGAGAGAAGCTGATGGGGGAAAGAACTAGATAGATGAGAACCTAGAAGGGACAGAACTAGATGAAGGAAATAAGATAGAACATAGAGGGGACAGTAGATAAATATAGAGAGAAATCAGGCAAGAAAGGAGCTAGACATGAGAACAGAACTGAAGCTGTGTATAAAGGATGTTATGCCAGAGGAATTAAAGCGTATGGATCAAAGAACTCTGAGTGCGTAGACTGATTTACCGACCCTAGAGATTCTCTGCTGGTTGATAGAGCCTTCCGCGGACCCTGGGAGGGGACTATCGAGGGGCTGGACCCCCATAGTCCTCGTTAGGTATGGCCTTGTTGGAGGAAGTGTGTCACTGTGGGGGCGGGCTTTGAGGTTTCCTATGCTCAGGATACTGCCCAGTGTCTCAGTCAACTTCCTGTTGTCTGCAAGCTGTAGCACTCTCAGCTCCAGCACCACGTCTGCCTCCTCTACTGTCATGAGGAGTTGCTGTGGTCATAGTGTCTCTTCACAGCAATAAAAATCCTCACTAAGGCATAGGGCAAAACCCAGAATGCCATAGGAGAGGAGAGAGGTTGCTTGAGAGACGGGTTCCTGGCACAGCCAGTAACCAGACTATCAAACACTGCCCCAATGGCAGCCCCTGATCCAGCCACACCAACTGTGGCAGCCCCAGCACCAATAAACTTGGCTGCAATGTCAGTGTCCTGGGAAACAATAATGGTCTGCAATTCCCACCTGGCCACCTGGAGAGGGGAGCTGCTGCAGGGAGGCTGTTGAGATGGGGCTTCACATCTCCTCAGAAGGAAGGCAGACACAGGCCTGATCAGACCCCTGTGCAGGAGTGGATCAGAACTGGAGAAAGAAGCAGTCTTAGAGGTCTGTGGTTTTCAATCTCCTGGCTTTAGCTCTTGGTCTCTCATGCTGAAAGCCCATGAACTCTTGAGTATCAGACTTACAGGCTCTGCTTACAAACCTTGGGGCTTAGAGGTCTGGACCAGTAGCTCTCAACCTTCCTCATGCTGTGACCCTTTAACACAGTTCCTCATGTTGTGGTGACCCTCAACTGTAAAATTATTTTCATTACTACTTCATAACTAATTTTGATACAGTTATGGATCACAATGTAAATATTTGTGGGAGGGGGGAATAGAGATTTGCCAAAGGGGTTGTGAACTGCTGCTCTGTGTTAAGAGAGCCAGAGACTTATGGCCCTGAGAAAGAGAGGCTTGTGACTCCAGGCCCTGAGAGCGAGAGGCTTATTATTCCAAGTTTTCAAACTCAGCGTCAGTTCTAGGAGCTCAGGTCAGAGGTTTATTGCTCTGGGCCTTGCCAGCAGCCCAGCCCAGCCCTCAGCAGCTGCGGCTACAGCTCTGGGTGTCCAGGTTAGGAACCTCAGTTCTTAACTCTTGATAATTCTCAGGAGTCCAGGCACGGGGGCGCACAGCTCTTGTGTGAGGCTCTTCCTAGCCTGTCACCTTTATCTCAGCTTTCCAGTTCCCGTTCCTGGCTTCCCTCTGAAGCTCTTCAGCTTCCTCCACAGTGCTGCGGGGCGAACCTGTGCTACCATCCATAGCAACCTTTCTGTTCTTTGGACCACCAGCTTAATCCACTGTGTCCATGAATGATAAAGGCCCCTGACCTGACAAGACTGAGAAACGGCCTGCGTAAAAAGCTGGAAAAGAGGAACTGCACATGCACGCTCCGATTGTAAGTCTACCAGTCAGTCTTGAGTGTTTACTGTTTCCGTTGGTCAACAAATGTCACGCATGCAACAACCAGAAACATACGAGCCAAGCACAGCCTTGCATTGCATAAATCACAGGGTTTTTGCTGAGTTGCTGGGGAAGTGTTCCCCTCAGCTCTGAGTGAGAATAGCTGCAGAGTGAGAAGGGCCACCTCGAGTTCTTGCCCGAGACAGTCTTCCTAAGCTGCCGCCAGTTTGCTGGAGAGGTCGTGACTGGAGCAAGCAAGGCCTCCTGATGTGGGAACTGTAGCATCAGTAGCAGCTATGACTTCAGGTGTCCTTTCCTCTGGAGCGGAGTTTCCTTAATGTGACTGTCGAGTGTCCGAAACAGCTAGGTGGTTCCTGAAGAAGGGGTTGCTTAGCTGGCAGCTCCCAGTTCATAGCAGCGAGGCAAAGGGGAAGGGTCTGTTGGCTGCCGTTTGAGGGGCAGACTTTTTTTTTTTTTTCCACAGTAAAAACATTTGAAATGAATATTATTAATAGCATTTGACGAGCCGGGCGGTGGTGGCACACGCCTTTAATCCCAACACTTGGGAGGCAGAGCCAGGCAGATTTCTGTGAGTTCGAGGCCAGCCTGGGCTACCAAGTAAGTTCCAGGAAAGGTGCAAAGCTACACAGAGAAACCCTGTCTCGAAAAAAAAAACAAAAAAAAAAATAATAAAAATAAATAATATTTGACAACCCTCAACCTATAACCCCTCTGAGCTGTGTTAGACAGGGGCCCTGAGGTCTCATCAGCCTGGTGTGTTCCTTTTGAGTTTCATCGTCATCTTCTATGAAGGAGAGCTAACCATCCATCTCCCCAGCTGGTCCCTGGTGTGGTCAGAAAGATGAAGATTTATGAATTTAACATATCTGAAGGTATTTATTGTAGTATAGACAGACTTTTCTTTCCTGCCCACCAGTTCCCAAATAATTGACACTGAGACTCAATATTAATTATAAATGCTCAGCCAATAGCTCAGACTTGTTACTAGCTAACTCTTACAACTTAAATTGACCCATTTATATTAATCTACATTCTGCCACATGGCATTACCTCCCTTTCATCTTGTACCGCCTGTTTCCTCTCTGTGTCTGGCTGGCAACCCTCTAACTCTGTCCATTCCTTCCCTGTGTCCTTAGTCTGGTTTTCCTGCATAACTTTCTCCTGTCCAGCTATTGGCCAGTCAGCTTCTTTAAAACCAACCACGTCATAATTTACACAGTGTAAAGAAATATTCTATCGAGGACTATGGGGGTCTAACCCCTCAATAGTTCCCTCCCAGGGTCCAGGAAGAATTTACAACCAGCTGATAATCTAATCTTTGATGATATGAAATGAATTTATGTACACAAAACTCCCTAGTCCATACACTTTCTTATTCTGAGTCAGTTCTCTCTCTACACAGCTTCTGTTCTGCTCTCATGCCTAGCTCCTTTCTTGCCTGATTTCTCTCTACATTTATCTGCTGTCCCCTCTAAGTTCTACCTTAATTCTCTCATCTTAGTTCTGCCCCATCTAGGTTCTCATCCATCTAGTTCTTTCCCATCTTAGCTCCCCTCCCATCTCCTTCTTCCTCATCTTGTTCTTCCCCATCTGGCTCTTCCTCATCTTCCATCTAGTTCCTCTAGTTCTCTCTTACTCTCTTCTAGCCTGTCAATCTAGTTCCTCTCTAGTTCTTACCCATCTAGTCCTTCCATTCTCTTTTCTCTTTTCTGTCTTGTCCTCAAGCCCTCTCTGTCCAATTCCTCCTCTGAATCTCCTTATACCCCTTAGTTCTTCCTTCTCAAGTTCTCTAGCCCAATCTTCCTCTCCATTTCCTTATACCTCTAAGTCCTCTCAAGTCTCTGAGGTGTTCAGTTATAAAACCCAAGCATAAAGGTAGGTAAGAATTTTCCTCAAGCAGTGACCACCAGGCTTTCTTTTACAACCTGAAAATGGAGTGGTTAAAGGAGGAGGGCAACTGAGAGCTAATGACCGGTTAGTAAATCAAGAAGGGGATCTTTGTGCTCAGTCTACATTCCTAGAAGTAGTTAGGTAAGAAGTTAGGAGTCTATAATGTTAGTAATAGAAAAGCAGGGTCTCAGATTGCACAAAAAATAAAGCTATCCGCCTGACATAGGGAATAGGCATCATTTCCACAAGGGTGTTACCTTAGTTCAGGAGATCATTTGGTCTTGGATGCTTGATAGGTCTTTTAGATAAATACACTGTTAGGAGTTCTTGGAAGCATGAATAGCATTACAAGAAAATCACTGTAGGAACCAGCTAATATATATACAAAAGCTAAAATATCACCAAGACTTCTTAAGCCATGGCTTGATCTTTGGAGTTCTTGACTTTTCCAGGTAGTGCTTTTGTGATAGTAGCTGAATTCCATTACGTTTTCTGGCGGCTTGCAGCAATAGTATTAGCAACAGCACAGAGTATTCATTAGTTTCCTGTGAAATGTCCCCCATAGGCTCATGTGTTTAGACAATTGGCCTTAGCAGCTGACATAGTTCAGAAGATTGTGAAGACTTTAGGAGTGGATCCTCATTGGAGGAAGTGGGTCACGGGGTGCGTGGGTTGGAGGTGGGGACTTGAGATTTTATATCTGGGTTCTCCCAGCTACCTTTCTGCTCATTCTCTCTGATTCCTGCCTGCAGATACAGTGTGACCAGCAGCCTCTAGCTCCTGCTCCCACGCTTTCCCAGCCATGACAGGACTCAGACTTTGAGTCACAATAAACCCTTCCTGACTTAGCGCTGCCTCTTGTCAGGTAATTTGTTACAGCAACAAGAAGAAATAGCTGATACACATGGTAAAGTGGAGGGCGTGATGCCCCGTTGACAACCAGGGTTAATGATGACTCCATTCCCTGGCATGCTAAAGAGAGGTTTTGAAATAAGACATCGAAGAGGAAGTCAAGCAGGTTGACTCTAAGGGGAAAGGGCTTTAGATTTTGATCTTGCTTACATTTAGATCTTGATTAAGTTGGGTCATGCTGGAGGCACTACAGCCTCAGGCTGAGCCAATTACTGCTCAGCTCACACTGAATTCATGCCTAGACCACAGGAAAGGAAAAGTCACTTTCCTCCCAGCTCCAATTTTAGATTCAATTATTCCTCTGCAGTGGTCTGGAACTGCCCAGGAAGCCAAGCTGCTGAGGTAGTGGAGGGCTGTTTAATCACTCGGCAAAGAAGGATGTCCTGGCACACTATAGTCAGTGACAGGTGAAACCGTGTCCCATGGGATGTGGATTGTTGAATGGTGGCATATGTAATCTCAGGCTCTCTCTCTTGAAGATCTAGAAATTCCAGGGTAGGATGGGAAAAGATTAAGAAGGAGGAGCATTCTACTTTATTTTCCCCTTACCAGCCATGACAACTGACAAGAAGTTCAGTAAATTACTTGATTCTCATCTTGGAGAAAGAACAGACTGTCAATCAATTTGCCATGGGGATAACCAGGCTTATGTAAACTTTCAAAAACGTCTGGAGATGCTTCATCTTGACAGACAGGATCTTCGGATGGGAAGAAGACACAAGGGGCTGGAGAGAGGTATGGTTCTGTGGCTTAAAGAGGTGCACAGAAGCCAGGCAGTAGTGGCACACCTTTAATCCCAGCACAGGCAGGGGCAGGTGAATCTGCCTGCCTCTGCAAGTTCGAGGCCAGCCTGGTGTCTACATAGTGAGTTCCAGGACAGTCAAGGCTACATAGAGAAACCCTGTCTGTAAAAAAAAAAAAAAAAAAAAAAAAAAAAGGAGGTGCACAAACCCATGAAGCCTCACTCAGGCCTTCAACAGGGTCTCTTTGATGTACCTGAGAGTAGCAAGAAAGGGTCTCTTAAGGTAGTCACTCCATATCCTTCCTGATAGATTTGGATCATAATTGGTCCATAAGAAAGATAATTTTCCCCAGCCTTGTGGCACAGACCTGTAATCCAAGCCACTCAAGAAGCTAAGACATGAAGATCGGGTTCAAGGCCTAACTGAGCTGTAGGAGAAAGGCAATTCTAAGGATTATTTTTCAAAAGGATGTATAGAAGTTGTTAAAAGCTAGGCATGATGGTGCACACTTGTGATCCCAGCACTTGAGCTGGATAGGAAAGAGAATCAGGAGTTCAATCAAAGTCATCCTCAACTACATAGCAAGTTCAAGGCCAGCCTGAGCTATTCAAGAGCCTGCCTCAAATTAAATAACAACAATAATAAAGTTAATTAAGTTCAGTAAAGTTTTAGGGGGTTTGTTTGAGCAAAATAGTTCATGAATCAGGCAGCATCAAACCACCAGCAGTTCAGAGATGGAGAGATAGATACCAGGGAAGCCTTTGCTAAGGGCTCAGGAAGCAAAAACAAGGAAACATTTGATTGTCTAGAGTGGTTGAGAACAGTGTCTAGTAAGCTGAACTTTTCCATTTATACTGGGTTGGGTTTCATTTTGCCTGTATGAGATCCCAAAGCCCTGGGGCCATCTCAGCCCAATGACAATCTGTTAATGTATAATGCTGAGATTCAACCTAGGTCCCAAAATACTCTGGGCAAACACTCTACCATTAAGCTACATCCCCAGCCACCATTTTTTAAATTTTAGCTATTTATTATTATTATTATTATTATTATTATTATTATTATTTGTGTGTATGTGTGTATGGGCATAAAAGCAAGAGCCAGTGTTCATGTGGAGATCAGAGAACAACTTTATGGAGTTGATTTTCTCCAGTTTTATAAAAGAAAACATTTAATTGGGAGATTGCTTACAGTCTTAGAGGGTTGGTTCATGATCATCATGGCAGGAAGCAGTTAGGCATGCTAGAGCAATAGCTGAGAGCCTTACAGATTTGCAGACAGTGGGCAGAGAGGGAGAATGGGCCCCAGGTCGACTTTGAAACCCTAAAGCCCAGCCCTAGTGACTCACTTCCTCAACAAGGCCACACCTCTTAGTCCTTCTCATCCTATCAAGAAGTTCCATTCTCTGGTGACTAAGTATTCATATATATGAACCTATGGGGATCATTCTTATTCAAACTGTTACACCTAGCCTGTTACACGCCCCTAGGAAGGAGAAAGACAACACTTAGGGTTCCAAAGATTTTAATAAATCACCACATAATCGGGTCACTGATTGATCAGGGCTGCAGCACGTGGCCTTGGGAGCCTTCTTTTTCCTGGCAGCCCTGAACAGGGGCAGAAGCAGGGTTCATTAGCACAAAAATCATAAACATTTGTTGCCAAGTCACAGTTACAATTTTCACCAATCAGGATCCAAAGACTAGGGACTTTCCTTGTGTGGGATGAAGGAAGAAAAAAAGGAAGGAAGGGAGAAAGGAAGGAAGGAAGAAAAAGAAAGAAAGAAAGAAAGAAAGAAAGAAAGAAAGAAAGAAAGAAAGAAAGAAAGAAAGAAAGAAAGAAAGAAAGAAAGAGGAAAGTGTAGAGGAGAGGAGGTTGAAACATAGTTTTTTAAAGGCTAAAAGATGAGGGTCTTACTGATAAAGCACTGCTCTGCATGTATGAGGGCCAGAGTTTAGATCCCCAGATCCCCCGCAGTCAGGTAGATGAGTGTGGTGATATTTTATCTGTGTACCCCAATAAAGTTTATCTGAGAATCAGAGGAAAAAGCCAGCCACTACAGTAAACATAGAAGTCAGGCAATGGTAGCACATGCCTTTAATCCTAGCATTCAGGAGGCAGAGATCCATCTGGATCTCTGTGAGTTCAAGGCCACGCTGGGAACAGAGCGAGGCATGGTGGCACATGCCTTTAATTCCAGCACTAACCATGGAGGTCTGGAGGTCTGTACAGACAGACAGGAAGTGATGTAGCTAGGCAGGGAGAGGAAGTGAGATGCAGAACAGAAAGGCATATAGGCATGAGTATACAGGAAGTAGGTCTCTCTGGAAGCTGAGGAGTTGATGAGCTTGGGTGTGGCTTATCCTAGTCCTCTGATCTCTGGGCTTTCACCCCAATATCTGGCTCCAAGTTTTTTTTATTAATAAGACCGTTTAGCAATTCATCTTACAGATGAGGGCAAGTATGGTTGCCGAGCTGTAATCCAGTGCTCAGGAGGTAGAGATGGTGAGTCTGCTGAGCAAGCGGACTAGCTAGATAGTTCTCAAGTGAGAGACACTGACTCAATAGACAAGGTGAAGAGCAATCAAGGAAGATGCCCGACATCAACCTTATCCTTAATACACATATGCACACATGCTCCCACACAAATACAAACGTGTATACACACTGCCGACAGCTAGCTAGTTTTATTATCAATTGGATATGCCTTGGAAGAAGGAACCTAAATTGAGGAGGAATAGTCTCTATCAGTTGGTCTGTGGGGCATTTTCTTGATTGATAATTGATGTAGAAGGGTCTAGCTCACATAGGCTGTGCCAGCCCAGGGCTGGTGTTCTTGGGAAGTATAAGAAAGCAGGTTGATCAAGCCTGGGGAGCAAGCCAGTAATCAGTGATACTCCATGGTCTCTGTTCCAGTTCCTGCCTCCAGGTTCTTGCCCTGGCTTCCCTCAATGATGGACCCATCAGCCAAATAAACCCTTTCATCTCCAAGTTGGTTTTGGTCAATGTTTTATCACAGCCACAAAAAGCAAACTAGGACACACACACCACATACATACACACACATGCTTTTAAAAAAAGTGAAAAGATGACTCACCATACAGTAAACATATGTGTTACCACGCATGCACTGAGGGAGAAAGACTCCTAAGCTAACTGTAAAGCTCTGCCGACGCTTCATGGGGATAATGTACTATAACTCTTGGCGTCTTTCTTTTCTACTGGAAAAAATTTTTCCTCTAGGGATGTTGCTTAGCAGCAGGGTGCTTTCCTAGGACATACAGATCCCTGAATTTGATTCCTAGAACTGCAAAAGAAAACATTTCCTCACTACATACCAATTGTCTGAAAGTTTACAGAGTATGGGCCTCAAAGGCAGAGGGGGAAACTACCAGCTTTTCCTGTGGAGGAAACAGATTTGTGTGTGCGTGTGTGTGTGTGTGTGTGTGTGTGTGTGTGTGTGTGTGTGTGTGTGTGTGTAAACAGATTAGCATTCTTCTTCACAGTTTTGTGGGTACTTAAAAATAAGCCCCATATGTTAGGGTTTATGCAGCAGGAGTACCTTGGCAGGTAGAGGCCAAGGTATGCCACAAAGACCACACCACACAACAGATCTCACAAAAGAGATTTATTGGGGGGAGCAAAAGGCTGTCTAGGGGGGTTGGGGATTTAGCTCAGTGGTAGAGCACTTGCCTAGCAAGCGCAAGGCCCTGGGTTCGGTCCTCAGCTCCGAAATTTAAAAAAAAAAAAGGCTGTCTAGGAGTGGGGACAAAAGAGAGACAGAGAGACAGAGACAGACAGACAGACAGACAGACAGACAGACAGTGAGAGAGCAAGAGAGAATATGAGAGAGCAAGACAGCTGTCTGTGATGGCCGGACCTTTTGAAGGGTATGTGTGCCATATTTGGCAGTGGCTGGTGATGATGTGGCTGCTGGCTCGGAGTCACTGAAGGCAGCTGGGAGGGCACCCAGCTTCTAACACCAGTTGTGCCTGAAATGTGAAACTTAGGACATAGAGGCGGGAGAATCGGAAGTTCAAAAAAAAGCAAAACCCCAAAGTCCCAGAGGAAACGTGTGTGTCTTCAGTGTCTTCGGGGACAGTTGCACAGGCCGGGTCAGAGGACAAAGGGAACAATAGAGTGACACTCTGGGGAGAGGCACTCAACCTTCCCGATGCTGTGACCCATTAATATAACTCCTCGTGTTGTGGTGACCCCAACCATAAAATGGTTTTCCTTACCATTCCAGAGCGGTGATCTTGCTACTGTTATGAGTCGTAATGTAAATATCTGCTATGCAGACGGTCTTAGGCGACTCCTGTGAAAGGGCCATTTGTCACCCCGAGGGTCAGACCCACAGATTGAGAACCGTTGCACTGGAGATGCAATGCTGGTAGTTCAGGTTTTTTGGCATCCTTATGTGACCTTCTTCCTGTGGGCAGGACATCTGTCTCTGAGAAGGGAGAGGGACCTTCCTGCTTTTGACTGTCAATACAAGAAACACCTCTCACCTTAAAGGGTACTGGAGTCTTTTCTAACGCAAAATATGAGTGACTATGGCTCAGGAACATAGATTTAGGCTGCCTTAAACTCCATGTCCCAACATGGTAATGGTTTCATGAAGCTCTTGTAATCAAGAACCTTCCCAAATGCAGTTGGCAGAAACATCAGTCAGCTACAGTGAAGAAGGATGTCTCATGTCATTCTTAATCCATCAATTGTTGGAGGCTAGTGGTCTGTTAAATTAATATAATCCAAAAAGTTTCACCTGGTAGTCACAAAGACGCCAGGCCAGACCGAGAAGGGGGTAAAGAGTCACTATTTAGGAGGCTCAAGGCAGCCTAAGACAAATTGTAATTAGCTGTGGACTGGCAACATTCCAACCTTACCACAATCAGGGCAACTCAGTTAATCACCTTTTTTCAAATGCCAATGTGCCATGTTTAGGGGCATCTTTTCCTGCACCCCTGTAAGGAGTGGGGGCGGGGCACTGGCAGTGCAGAGGCCGTACTTCCTGTTCCACCCTGAAGCAACACACTAGAATTGTAAGAAACGCGACAAAACATGGGGCCATCGTTTCTTCTGCTTCCGTTTCTTCCCTGTACAGACAAACTGGCCTCTCAGGCAGAAAGTAATGACAGGGTGGGGGAGGGGAGGTGCCACAACCCTGGTTCCTTTTCTAGTCTGAAGTCATCAGTGAGTGTGGGTAGAGCGTGCATGTCAAGAAACGGAATAAACTGGGCAGGCTTGATAACTAATGCCTGGAGTCAATCCTAGCACTCAGGCTGAGGCAGGAAAAGTACCAGGAGTTTGGGGCCAACCTGGGCTACATAGCTGGTTAGGCTATAGAAAGAGAATCTCACACCAAAAAAAAAAAAAAAAAACATGGAAGAGGAGGATGGACAGGAAGGAAGGATGGAGGGATGGAAGGAGGGAAAAACATCTGAGCTAGTTGCAAGTACCATGTCTACTGTTTTAGTCAGAAAAAAATCTGTGGACGCATAGCTATACTGTGTGAGTTGTTTAACTGTCATGGGCTCACATGTGGATTAAGTGCACTCCTGTTTGCATTTAAAAGTGAAATGGCATGATATAAGGAGGAGCAGAATTTTATTTATTTATTTGTTTGTTTGTTTATTTATTTATTTATTATGTATACAGTACTCTGTCTGCATGTATGACTACAGGCCAGAAGAGGGCACTAGATCGAATTGTGGATGATTGTGAGCCACCATGTGGTTGCTGGGAACTGAACTCAGGACCTCTGGAAGAGCAGCCAGTGCTCTTAACTGCTGAGCCATCTCTCCAGCTCTCCATGGCTGTTTTCTAGGTAGAGTTTCGTTCTGGTTTTTGTTTAACATTTATTATTACGTTAATGTATTTATTGTATGAGTGTGAGCATGTGCATATCACAGTGTGTGTGTGTGTGTGTGTGTGTGTGTGTGTGTGTGTGTGTGTAGAGGTCAAAGGGGGCGGGGGCGGGACGGGACATTCCATGGTGGCCAGATGGCAACTTTCCAGAGCTGTTTCTTTTCTTTCTTTCTTCCCATCACGTAGATTCCAGAGCTATGACTGAGTTGCATGACTTGGGCATTGGGCTTGATGGCAATCGCCCTTCACCACTGAGCCGTCTTGCCTCCCTCCTTACGCGTAGATCCCTAGTATCCTTCACAGTAAACTAACACCAGCAATGCCATAAACTGAAAAGCAGACCCCTAGCTTTTCTGAATCAATTCCACAAAGGTCCCTGAAGTTACCTAGAACCTACTCCTCCAACCCCGCTAATCTTTTCTAAGGACTCAATTCTCTTGTGGATTTGCTTTTGTTTGATTATCTTTATTGTCTGGGTGTTTCAAGCTGTTCATTCCATCTCTCTCTGTCTCTGTCTCTGTCTCTGTCTCTGTCTCTGTCTCTGTGTCTCTCTCTCTCTCACACACACACACACAGGTGGATGATACAAGCCATGGCATATGTGTGGAATCAAAGGACAATTGGTGGCAATCACTTCTCCCTCTCTACCATGTAGGCCCTAGGAATCAAACTCAGGTCATCAGACCTGACAGCAAGCACCTTTACCAGTTGTATCTCTCGGACTTTTTTTTTTTTTTTTTTTTTATGCTGGCAATTGAACCAAGGGCCTTGCACATGTTAGTCAAGTGCTCCATCACTGAGCTATACCCCCAGGTCCCTGTGTAGGGGCTTTTGTTTCCTGAACAGACAGTGTCTGATAAATGGGTTTGAGTGCCCGGGCCAAAGGGAGCAATCGGTGTTGGACTCTCAGTGATGAGCATACCATGCTAGCAGGAGACACTGGGCTACTCACCGCTGTGAATTCCCCTTTCCTATCAATCAGTTCCTCTCTTTGTCTAGTAAGCCAGCTCACTCTGTCACCCCTCTCTGCAGAAGCTGGAGGGTTACTAGCTGCTGGAGAAGACTGCCAGATCTGGCCTGTTGTGTAAGGGTACGAGACAGCGGGACTCCGAGAACTGGATGGTCATGAGCAGGTTCATTAGATGCTGAAGTGCAAGCCAGCAAGATGGTTTAGCTGGTAAGGACGCTTACCCGAGTTCAACCCCAGGAGCCACCTGGGGGGAGGAGAGAACTGGCTGCCCAGAGTTACCTTCTGCCTCCACACACTCAGGCTGAATGGGTCTCCCCTCTCCACCCCTGCTACTTGCACACAAAATAGATAAATGTCTAAAAAGTTTTAAAGAGGTCCAAATGAGGTAGGATGATAACATTGGGCCACGCCTTCTATTTACACAAGATTTATTTATAATTCCTAGGGAAAAGTACCAAGGAAGCCAAAAACTTCCCACATTGCCCCCTTGAAACCTATTTCCCACTGACTTAATACCCATGATGGGTGATCAGCCTTGAATAAATCATGTCCCGGCTCTAATGTACCTGGCATGAAATATTCAGAGACGTTAATGCATTTTGCCTTAAGCTATCATCACAGCTTTTGTCCAAATCTGTGGTGAGCATTGGTTCTGTTATCTTTGTTTCTCTGTATATATCAGAGGTAGAGTGCAGGCTGAAAGTTCCAGGAAGCCGGACCAGGCAATTGGCTCCCTACAGGTGGGGAGTTATGCCACGTGGGGCTGAATAAGGAGCTGAGCGGCCAGTCCTGGCTTGGAGTCAAGAATCCCTGGGTCTAGTTCCCAGTATATTGGCTACCCTGAGGACTCAGTGTGCATCTTGTCCAAAAAAAAAAAAAAAAAAAAAAAAAAAAGCAGATTAGAATATATTAGGATGTCTTTCCCAGTCCTTCCCTAATTGTAAGCATTTAAAGTGCTTGGAGCCACACAAAAGGACAAGACCATAGAGCTTGAAGGTAATATTCAAGTGACTCTGCCAGAAACTTCTGTCAGTTCAGCTCAGACAGCCTGCTGATAGGGAAATAACTGACAGTCTGTAAGTTATGCTTGGGAGCTGTGGTCTTGAGTGGCAGGTGGTGAGGGTGGACAGAGTCTGAAGGGTGAGCTGGCAGGCATAGGTGGCACTATGCCCTGTGAAGGGCAACTGTTTCCCGCATCCCTGTGACGTTCTAACCATTTTTAGGGTGTGTGTTAACAAGGGATCATTGAGGGCCTGCCTTGCTTCCTTAGTCCTTGCCTGCACCCTTCCTTCATCTTGTCTCCCAGCCTCCCTTGACCCAGACAGGGGCCACTAAGACCTAACTGAGGGGGCTTGAAAGCAAGGGCAGGGTTGCTTTCAACTCCACTAAGACACCCCCCCACCCCCCCACCCCCCAACCCCCACCCCGTCTTCCCCTTTACACAGCTGGAGACTGAAAACAAGGGAATTGGCCCTCTGCTCCTTCCCTCCTCATGGGGACCCAGTGCTGACCTTGCTCCCTCTCATCATCCTTAGGTCCACTGAGATTATCCAGCGTCTGCCCTGTGAGCTTTTTTCCTGGCAGTTAGCATCACCAGCTCCATTTTAGTGACCCGGTTGATCTGCTTCCCCGCCATGGGAGCTCTCTCTGCCTATGCCAGCCTGAGTCCCCCGAGGTTTGCCCAGGCGTGTGGGAGAAAGCCTGAGCACTCAGACTGGCCTTGGACGATATGCCAACGCCTCAGTTTATGTGCCTACTGCTCAACCAATGTCTCTCGGTTTCAAGCCCATCCTTCTCCACGGGGCCGGTGGTGCTGGGGTGCGACTTTCGCAGACATATTTCTGTCCCTAGTTGGCAGCCTGTCCAGTTCTACCAACACAGGCTGGAGAGGGAAGAGGCAATTGTGTTTCCTCTTTGCTGCTGGCTCCCAGAAGATCGTCCCTCATTGCTTCTTCACGGGGCACAGCAGGCCAGCCCAGCGGCTGGTGGATAGCCTGGACCGGGGCTTGGGTCTGCAGACCTGTCATTCTTCTGTGTACAGCCTCCGGAAGTGCTTCCGGTCAGTCGTATATTATACACCTCTAGAGCTGACCCGTCCCTGAGTTCCCAGTGTGAAGTGTTAGATATTTGGGTCTTCCAAGTTGTCTTGAACTTCCCAGGACAAATGTAATTTTCTAAATGTTCTTTCTTCTTCGAAACTGACTTCTTTTGTCCCCTTCTCGTCCATCTTTTCTCTCTCTCTCTCTCTCTCTCTCTCTCTCTCTCTCTCTCTCTCTCTCTCTCTCTGTCTGTCTGTCTCTCTCTCTCTCTCTCTCTCTATATATATATATATACATATATGTATGTATATATATATATATATATATATATATATATATATATATTCTGTGTACAAGTGTTTTGCTCACATGTATGTCTGTGCACTGCTGCATCCCTGGTACTGCAGAAGGCCAGAGAGGATGCAGGATCCCTTGTAACTAGAGTTACAGGTGGTTGTGAGCCACTATGTGAGTGCTGGGAATTGAACCTGAGCCCTGTGAAAGAGCATCTTTCTTCTGAGCCATCTCTCCAGCCCTCTTCTTTTTGAGGCATGGTCTTCCTATGTAGTCCTGGCCGATCTGGATTTGCAGCAATCCCCCTGCCTCTGACTCCCAAGTGCTGAGATCACAGGTATGGGCCACCATGCCCACCTATCTTCTTTATCTTAATAACTGTTACCGCTGTCCACCCAGCTGCTCAGCTAAAACCCCGGATCATCCTAGACTCTTCCGCCTCCTCATTGTCCCCTTCCCCATCCAACCCCGAGCAAATCTAATCTGACATTCCACCATCTTCTCCATTTTATCCTAGAGAAGCAACCATCAGCTTAGCGTGAGTTGGATGAAAAAAATCAGAGAAAGATTTTTAAGTAAGGCTTCTAGAATAATCAGCTGCAGACTCAGACCACAGTGGCTTTCCTTGCTAAACAAAGGGGAAGCTGAGATAATCGTATCTGGTGGGGGTTTAGGGGGGCAGCCAGGGATGTTCACAAAAAGCGGGATGGAGGAGAACTAAATACAGAGAGCTGAACGTTGTCCTTTCTGATGACTAACCTGCCTTGGGGGGACACACCCTCCCGTCACTCCCCATACAGGATTGGGACTGTGTACCGTGCTGGAAGACAGCCCCTAGTCACCCATAATGACTTCACTGGGCTCAGCTCAGGTAGGAGCCCAGGCATTTCAAGATAATAGCTTTTCTTTCCTTTTTATTCAGACTGTGTTAGCTCTCTGCATGACTTGAAAGGCATTTTTTAACATGAGTACGTTCAATAATTAGGTCCTGGATTCATTAAACACTGATAAGCGTCTGGCTTCTGGGTCCAGACAAGAGAAAGAGCTGGAAAAAATGGATTCTTTTCCAAATGAGCTTCTAAGACGCAGAGAGGGCAAGAGGTAACTTCCCTCTCATGCTCCCCTGGGTTGAGTTGAGAGAAGGAGGAGGCAGGGAGCAGAAGACAGATCCTCATGGAACATATGGAAGAGGCCTCTCCTCCACTCAAACCATTCACAAAGCAAACCATGATTTTCCTGTCTCCCAGTTAGAGCCGAGAAACAGAGATGATCAGGCTAGATAATTTTTCCTTTTTTTCAATTTTTATTATTTTATGTGTATATAAGAGACAGGAGCGCCAAGCGGTGGTGGAGCACACCTTTAATCCCAGCACTCAGGAAGTAGAGGCAGGTGGATCTCTGAGTTTGAGACCAACCTAGTCTCCAGAGCAAGTTCCAGGACAGCTAGGGCTACACTGAGAAATTCTGTCTCAAAAAAAAACGAGAGAGAGAGAGAGAGAGAGAGAGAGAGAGAGAGAGAGAGAGAGAGATTGTTTTGAATAGCCAAGACTGGACTCGAACTTACTATGTAGCCAAGGATGACCTTAAACCCCTGATCCTCCTGCCTCCACCTCCCGAGAGCTGGCATTGTGGCCAA
Source organism: Peromyscus maniculatus bairdii (assembly GCF_049852395.1). Taxonomy (NCBI): domain Eukaryota; kingdom Metazoa; phylum Chordata; class Mammalia; order Rodentia; family Cricetidae; genus Peromyscus; species Peromyscus maniculatus. The sequence continues at coordinate 85,117,527 of NC_134857.1, read as the reverse complement.
TGTGCCATTGTACCTGGCTCAGTTCAGCTACTGATGCTCACATCTTTATCCTAAAGAAAAGTGAAGCATTTGAGGAACCAGAGGGGATTTTCCCAGGATCACATATTTGTATAAAGCTACCCTCAAAAAAAACAAAAAAACAAAAAAAAACAGGTCTTGGTTCTGTGCAAGCATGATGTCCTGAGTTCAAATCCCCAAAACCCATATTTAAGAAAAAAACAAAAAAACTGGACGTAGTAGTGTGAACCTGAAATCTCAGTGCGCCTATGGCAAGATAAAAGGAGACAGATAAATCCTCAGAAGCTTCTGGGCCAGCAAGGCTGGCATGCCCAGTGGGGGAGAAGAGACACCCTGTTTCAAACAAGGTAGAAGACCGTACTGCCATTGGAGATGGTCCTCTGACCTCCGTAAGTGTGCTGTGGCATCTGTGTGTAAACACACACTCACACTCTCACGTACTCACATACACACACTCATACACTCAAATACGCACCATACATATAAACAAGCAAAACCCAGGGGTCTCTTTTTGGTTACTCCAGATTCAACAATGTTTTGTGTCCCTCACGGGGATCACACAGGGTGGAGGGGGCAGAAGTGGGAGACGTGTGAGGAGTGAACAAGGCTTCCTGCCTGGCTGGGGGGCTGGGGGTCCTGGGCTCCAGGCTTCCGTGGTGCATCATCCGGACTGGAACACCTCACCTCCCAGGGGCCTGGGGAGGAGGTGAGAGGTGAGGCTGGTAGAAGCGCTTTGAGAAGCAAAGGCCGCCAAGCTGTAGGAAGCAGGCTTCACATTCCTGTCCGCTCCGCCACGTCACCGCTTGCACTTTCCCCCGGGGAGGCTGGGTGCCGCTAGGAGTGCATGCAGCACAGCACGAACCTCCAACCTGGCTCAGTACTGGCAATGTCGCCATTGGCTTTCTGAATTATTCATCCCTCCCTTTCCCCATTGCACCCCTAGACCTCTTATAACGTTAGAGCTTTAAATAGGTCTGGGTGTCGGTTTGGGCCACTGTGTTCACCATCCCTCCCTCCCGTCAGGCAGTCTCCGGAGAAGACTTCTCCCCACACACATTGATTTTCCCAGCCGGGCCTCACAGTCACGGACGCTGGCTCTGCCTGGACCCTAGGGAACAGCCCCAGCTGGGGTGGAGCAGAGGCCCAGCTCACAGCACAGTCCTGCCTGGGGCTTTTCTGCCCATCTCTGCGGACACTTGCTGAATATTTCAAACCTTTGTTCAGCTAGCTGATGTCAGTTAGGAGCCCAGCATGCTCTCAGGGAGGTTCTGTTCCTCCTCCTGCTTGGAGGCTGGTGCCGACCCAGCACCCACAGGTGGCACCGTAACTACGCCATGACTCAGCCCTGCCCTCACTCCTTCTGCCCAGAGAAGAGTTAGAGTTTCCCCAAAGACCTGGAGGAGCTTTTTTGTGCACTACCTGGAAACAGCTGGTTACTGTAGATGCCTAGGAACACAGGGCGGGGTGCATACTATTTTAGAGTCAGGGTGGAGATATGGTTTAGGGAGCCTCCAAGGTCCAGAGGGTGATACGAGGCTCGGGAGAGTTCAGGTGGGTTGGAAATCCTAACTGCCCCTCTGCATCTTTTTGGTACGCTGCTGTCGGTTGCAGCCTGGACAAGTCAACTACCCTGCCCTTCTCCCTGCTCCCTGACTGGCTTCTGAGCCCAGGAGCAAAAAGTCTCCAGTCTAAGGCCGGGCGGTGGTGCCGGCTGCCTTTAATCCCAGCACTCTGGAGGCAGAGCCAGGTGGATCTCTGTGAGTTCGAGGACGGCCTGGTCTACAGAGCGAGTTCCAGGACAAGCACCAAAGCTACACAGAGAAACCCTGTCTTGAAAAAAAAAAACAAAAAAACAAAAAAACAAAAACAAAACAAAGCTCTAGTTTAGCCTCAGATGAGAACATTTCTTCCTTCTACTCCTTCAGCATACCCACTCACTTGGCTCATCTGGGGATCTCCTAGCTTGCTTATTTCTGTTACTGTAATGAAACACATGAGCCGGGATGTTTTGTAAAGAAAATAGTTTTGTTTTTTTTTTTCAGTTCACAGTTTTGGAGGCTTACCGTCCAGGAGTTGGTAACTCCATCTATTCGATCTCTGATGAGAGCCTTCCCAGCCATTCCATAGCACAGCAGACAGCGTTACCAGAGGCAGGAGAGAACAAGAGTAACTAGAAAACAGAGAGGGGACTAGAGAGGGGTCCCGTTTGCTTTTTAATAACAATACTCGCAGAACCCCGCCAAGTTGCTTTAGTCCTCCTCAGGGCAGCACCCCAAATGGTCCCATGTCTTCCTGCCTGATCCCTATGAGCATCACCACACTGAAGATCAAACTTCTAGTACTTGAGCCTGGGGAGGGGGGAGACACCACATCCAAACAGCCGCTCAAGGTACTCATTTCCCGCCACACCCTCATCCTACTGAGTAACGGCACTGGTGTGGCTCAGCATGCCCCGTCCGGGCCCTGCTGACCTTCACGGCCCGCTCTTTTCTCTTTAGTCCTCCAACCTGACTGACAAAGTGTCATCGATGACACTGTGGAGCTGGCAGGCTCCACTGTCCCGACTCGTTACTTCCCCGCTCAGTCTGGGTGTTTCTACGGGTGTCTAGCTTGAATCTCTCCGGCTGCAGTTTGAATCTTCCCCCTTCCCATTTCCTCCACAGCAGCCTGTTGGGAGGGTGCCTTGACTCACTTGCTATCTCTGAGATTCAGAAACATTAAATCACTTGCCCAAGGTCACAGGGCTGTGTCACAGCTGGTGCCCTGGGACCCAGATCCTCTCCCTGCTAGCACAGCCTACCACCCCATCCGGAAGGAGACTGAGCCCATCCCAGGGCAAGGCATGCTGTTTCCCATGACCTGGGCTTTCCATTCAGCTCTCAGTTCTCACATTAGCCATGAAGTCAATGAAGCCCCTGGAGATCCAGGAACCCAGAGCTGCTACTGGAGCAGGAAAGGGTCCCGGGCTCTGCTTTCCTGCCAGGCACCCCTGCCCGCCTGCACAGGCACTGCCATCTCTAAGGGCAGCAGGAATTGGGCTTTTAGAGTCCAAAACAGCTCTTGCCTGTCAGAAAACAAGACACCAGGTTATGACAGGGCAGGGAACGGACCCCAAGACCTGGCTTCTCACCAAGATTTAGCTGCACAGAGAGCTGGGTATTCCTTCACCCATCTCCCTGGTGAGGCTCTTCAAATGGGCCATGACCACAGCCTCAGTGACAGTCCACGGCTGGCATCCTGGAACCCTGTGTGGTCCTCTCTTTCATGGTGAGCCTGGCCAACCAGGCAAGGGCAGGTATCTGGTGTGGTAGAACAGCGCCATCTAGCTGTGACTGAAGCTAGAGCAATGGCAGGGACCTGCCAGCTTGGCCAGAGTGGGTGTCATCCTGAGAGTCCCTGGACATGACTAATTAGCAGAGCATGGCCTTTCCTGATATACGGGAGATCTCAGTGAGTTGGTCCCCAGCTCAGAGACCACGGCTGTTGGACAGAGCATCCATTGTCAAGCTGAGGACACTCCTGAAGGAGCCCCAGCTAGAGAGTCCACCAGTAACCAGGCTGCTTACAGAGACAGTGTGAGGGCGTTGGGTGCGGGCTCTCTATTGTGAGCTCCTGGCTTCCTTATCTAGGACTTGGTGCAGTACTGTTTGTGTGTGTGAGAGAACACATGAATATGTGCATGTGTGCGTATGCAGGTTTGCATATGTGTGTGCAGGTGTACATGCATGTGTGTGCACATCGATGTGGAGGCCAGAGGACAATCTCAGGTGTCATTCCTCAGGTGATGACCACCTTGGCTTTTTTTTTTGAAACAGGGTCTCTCTCACTGGCCTGGAATTCTCAAGTAGTTTGGTTGGTTGGCAAGCGATCCCCCACCTCCCCAACACTGGGATACAAGTGCATCCCCACACCAAGCTTATTCACTTGGGTTCTGGAGATCTAACTCAGGTCTTGATGCAAGGCAAGCACTTTACTGATTGGCCTTTCTCCCCAGGTCTCCGTGGAAAATTGTTGATGTGTCCAGGGACAACGAAGGCACCTGGAAGCCAGAGACTGTTCCCACCTTACTCTGGACCTAGTCGGTCCTGAGGGCAGCCACACAGAACTTTGTTGGTTCTGCCTACAGAGAAGCTCCAGGGGTCAGAACAGTGTGGGTCCCGAGGGCTGTGCTGGAGGAGGATGGGCCAAGATCTAGATTCATTTCTGTCGCTGTAATAAACACTCAAAGACAAAAAGCAACTCAGGGGAGAAGCGGATTTATTCCCATTTACAATTCCAGGTTACCGTTTATATCATCAGAGTTTACATCATTGTGGAGAAGCCCAGGCGGGAACTTCAAACTGCTAGTCACTAGTCATCACATCCATAGGATCAGAGCAGAAAGAGGGGGCTGGAAAGATGGCTCAGCTCTGGCTACTCTTCCAGAGGACCCGGGTTCAATTCCCAACACCCACATGAGAGCTCATAATCATCTGGGCATCTAGTTCTAGGGGATCTGATACTCTCCACTGGCCTCTGTGAACAGACACACACAGGTAGGCAAAATGTGCATGCACATAAAATAATTTAACAATGTTTTAAGAGAGCAGAGGGAGCCAGGGAGTGGTGGCACACACCTTTAATCCCAGCACTTGGTTGGTAGAGGCAGGCAGATCTGAGTTTGAGGCTAGCCTGGTCTACAAAGCAAGTTCCAGGACAGCCAGGGCGGTTATACAGAGAAAGCCTGGGGGCGGGAAGGGGGCACCTGCCTAGGGAACAGTGCCACCTACAGTCATCTGAGTTTTCCCACGTGAATTAACTTTAAGCCAATCCTCCACAGGGTAGCCCAGTGTAGACAATGCCTCATGGAGACCTTCTAGTGATTCTAGGTTGTATTGAGTTGACAATTGAAGTTAACCATCACACGCCACCACCCAGGCTCCAGCACCTGGCTAAGTGCTGAACTGAGTCACTGTTGGGAGGGAGGCTGACCCAGACATCCTCTGAGACATGCTTAGCTCAATGACTACGAAATGTGAATCGGTTGGCATATACGGCTTCCTTGCATCTTAACTTTGCTCCAAGGTTCAGATCTGCACTCCCTGCTGGGACTCCCCAAGTAGCAAGCTCTAAGACAGGGCTAAGCTTTCAGGACAGTAGTTAGGATGATTAACAAATATCACCAAATGGACACTCCTGGGCAGGGGGAGATGCTGAGTTGCACTGTAATCTAGACCCCAGCCCCAGATGGCTTTGCCAGGAACTCAGGAACCAAAGTGACCCGCTGGTCTGTCACCATGTGCAGGCTATCCTGGGAAGGGCTGACAGCACTCTTTGCAGTTGGGGATGTATCCTGCATTCCTGGAGGGGCCTGGGCTGCAGAGCATCATGGTCACTGTCACGATTCCAATGCGACACTTGAACAACAGTGAGCCAAGTGAGAAAGGTCATTTGGCAAGGGTCCCTGTCCTAGGGAGGGGAGAGGTGTCTTTGTTTTATTTGTTTGCTTGTTTGTTTATTGTGTACATGTATACAATGTATATGCATGTATTTATGTGCACCATCTGTATGCAGAAACTGATGGAGGCCAGAAGAGGGCACCAGATCCCCTGGAACTGGAGTTACAGGCAGTTGTGATTTACTGTGTAGTTGCCGGGAATTGAACCCAGGCACTCCTGTAAAAGCAGTCAGTGCGTTTAACCACCAGGCCACCTCTCCAGTCCCTGTTACAGTTTTCTTAATCCCTGAACCTGCCTAAGAGGAGATGGTCAACGTCCACTCTATCCCTCCCTCCTCCCAGTCCCCTCTAAGAGGTGACCCATGAACAAGAGACCAGATGCTCTCCCTTTGATCACCAATGATCAGATCCGAGTACAAGACGTCCATTCTTATTTCGATCACACAGCAGTCCAGATTAAAATTCATACTCATGTTTCCTTTCTTCTTTCTACACTGGGTAATTAGCTTTCATTTCTGTGGGTAAGCGATTAATTAACGCTCTGTTAATTACAACGGAGATCAGAACTTGAAATACGCTCAGTTTGTTTCTTTCTACTTTTCGAAAGAAAGGGGAGTAGGAATGTAAAAAAAAATAAGGGTGAGGATTGTCTGAGTTAGGGTTACTAATGCTGTGATGAAACACCATCACCAAAAGCAACTTGGGGAGGAAAGGGTTATTTGGCTTACACTTCCACATCATAGTCTACCACTGAAGGAAATCAGGATGAAAACTCAAACAGGGCAGCAATCTAGAGGCAGGAGCTCATGCAGAAGCCAAGGAGGGGGGCTGCTTACTGGCTTGTTCTTCATGGCTTGCACAGTCCGCTTTCTTATAGAACCCAGGACCGCCTAGGGGTGGCACCACTCACAATGGACTAAGCCCTCCCATATCAATCACTAATTAAGGAAATGCCCCCACAGGCTTGCCTGCAGCCTATCTTATGGAAGCATTTTCTCAGCTGAGGCTCCCTCCTCTCTGATGACTTTAGCTTGTGTCAAGTTGACCTAAAACTATCCAGCACAGGGCTGGAGAGATTACTCTTATCACTCTTACAGAGGAGAAGCATTCTCTTCCCAGCACCCATGTTGGGCAACTCACAACCTCCTGTTACTCCAACTCTGGAGAATCCAAAGCACTCTTCTGGCGTCTGAAGGCATGGAAGCAGAGAACCAGCTCCTTCAAATTTCCTCTGATCTCTGCATATGTGCCATGGCATGTGCACACACACATATGTGCCTTGGTATATGCACACACTAAATTTTAAAAAGAAAAACCAGAGAGGTGGGAAGGAAGGGGGAGGAAGGGAGAGAAGATGCCTAAAATGTTGGGACCATATTCACATCCTTGCAACATGAAGGGCACACCTCAGCAGGACAGAATGGTATTCCTGGACCCATAAGTGCCACTGAATACAAAAATATAGCTCTCTAAGTGAGTCTTCATCAGAGGGGCCAGCCACATACTTCTCCAGGCACAAGCCAAGCTGAGTGGGGACTTCCCACTGCCAGCCCCTGCATCCTTCACCTTTCCTTCCCCTCCAGGTCCCTAAGTCTTTGTCCCCAACCCTCCCCCACCCCCACATCCTCAGGAAAGGATACCCATCAACAGGATCCTGTGCAAGCTGCACATGAGAGTGTGAATCCATGCAACCACGTTGGAAAACAAGTTGACATTACCTTTGAAACTGGAATGTTTGCTCACCATGGGATCCAATCTCCTCCTTACAGTTAAACCACAGAAATGTGCAAGTGTGTGCCAGCAGAGGTGGACAGAGGAGTAGACACAACCCTCACATCCATGGACAAGAGTGGATGAGTAAAGAAGCTAAGATGACCCAGAAATAAGAATGGCAGGAAGAGCTGCCCTCTCCAGCATGGCAGAATAAAAGGGAAGAATATTATTGAACCACTGAGCTTGGAGGAGGGGACTGCAGAAACTGAGACTCAGATGTCTGAGACAGGGTACCTGCCGGCTGCACAGAGCCAACCACTTCTACAAAGATCAAAGGGTAAAACTAGGGCTGGTGAGATGGCTCCGAGGGTAAGGCATTTATTTGTCTCCAAACCTAATGACCTTCGTTCAATCCCAAGGACCCTCATGGTGGAAGGAGAGAGCTAGATGCTGAAGGTTGTCCTCTGATCTCCAACATGCACATCACACACAAATAAAGTAATTTTAAAAGACGATTTCAATATGAAAAAGTAAAAGGAAACAAACATCTTATTTAGTCACATCATCTACCTATGTGGCAGAAGTTTTGAAATCCATAAAATTCAAGAAGGTGATTTGCCTTTTACATAAGGATAGATAAGAAGACTCAAGCTGCTATGAGCTAATTCTTGTGAATGATGGGTTTCTACTGCTGTGAAGAGACACCATGACCATGGCAGCTCTTATAAAGCGTGGCTTGCTTGCAGTTTCAGAGGTTCAGTCCATTATCATCATGGTGGATCATGGTGGGACATGGTAGTGTATAAACAGATGTGGTGTTGGAGAAGTAGATGAGAGTTCTACATCTTGCAGGCAACAGGAAGTCCACTGAGACACCAGACAGTATCCTGAGCACAGGAAACCTCAAAACCCACCCCCACAAAGACACACTTCCTCCAACAAGGCCACACCTACTCCAACAAAGCCACACCTCCTAATAGTGCCACTCCCTATGAGATTATGGGGGCCAACTACATTCAAACGACCACAATGGGTTAATCACATATTTTATATTTTAAAAAATTGTTTTGTGACAGGGTCTCACTTTTGCCCATGCTGGGTTAAAGTTCATTATATAACCCAGGTTGGCCTCAAACTTGGAGCAATCCTCCTGCCTCATCCTCCAATATGTTGGGATTACAAATGTGAACCATCTAGAGGCCCCAGCTGCAACTAACACTTTAAAATAGTTTTGTGGGGCTAGTGATGTAGCTCAGCTGGTACCTACCATGCCCTAGACCCTAGGTACAGTGCTCAGTCATTGCACAAGACCAGGGTGGTGGCGCTTGCCTGTAATTCCAGCATTCTAGAAGCAGGAAGATAAAAAAAATTCAAGGTCATCTTCTCATCCTCTGCTCAGCTAGTCAAAGCATCTTGGACTGTATGAGACCGTGTCTTTTTTTTTTTTTTTAATTTTATTTATTATGTATACAGTATTCTGCCTACATGTATCCCTACAGGCCAGAAGAGGGAGCCAGATCTCATTACAGATGGTTGTGAGCCACCATGTGGGTGCTGGGAATTGAACTCAGGACCTCTGGAAGAATAGTCAGTGCTCTTAACCTCTGAGCCATCTCTCCAGCCCAAGACCATGTCTTAAAATAAAACAAATAAAAAAAGAAAGAAAGAAAAATAGCTTTGTGGTAGCTTGCCTCTTAGAAGGCCTGGTGGTGCTGGCTCCTGAAATTCATACTCCCTTTCACTAACTGCTGCTGATCAACACAGGCTGGTAAAATCCATACAGCACATAAGAACTGTCACCTCCGAGGCTCAGTTTTGGAGGATGTGGTGGTTTGAATGTAATTGGCCCTCATAAACTCGTAAGGAGTGGCACTATTGGGAGGTGTGGTCTTGTTGGAGAAGGTATGGCCTTGTTGGAGGAAGTGTGTCACTGTGGGGGCGGGCTTTGAGGTCTCATATATGCTCAAGCCACGCCCAGTGTCTCAGTTTACTTTACGTTGTCTTCAGATCAAGATGTAACCAGTACTGTGTCTGCCTGCACACTGCCATGCCCTGCCATGGTGATTGCTGTGGGATGTCTTTCTGTACGCTGTGAATATGTGTTGCTCTAATTGGTTGATAAATAAAGCTGTTTGGCCAATAGTGAGTCAGAATAAAGTTAGGTGGTACATTCAAACTCAAGATGGAGACAAAGGGCAGAGTCAGGAGAAGCTGTGAGCCACCGCCAGGAGAAGCAAGAGAAGCAAGATACAAGAGAACAGGTAATGCCATGAAGCCATGTAACTAAACATAGATGAATAGAAATGGGTTGAATTAAATCACAGGAGCTAGTTAATAATGATTACTGTTTGCAATTAATATAAGCCTCTGTGTGTTTACTTGGGACCGGCCATGGGACTGGGCAGGACACAGGAAAACTTCCAGCAACAGATGATAATGTAAAAATGTAAGCCACCCCTGTAGAAGTTATGGTGTTATTAAATAAGAAACACAGAGCCAAATGCAGAGTTAAAAGCCCAAGAGGTCAGAGCAGTAGCTGAGAGCTGAGACTAAAACCGCCTTTTTATCACCTGCTGCTGTCCTTCCCCTGAAAAAAAGGCCTACTTCCTGTCTGTCTTTTTATTGACTTTCTGTTCTGCCTTCTCATTGGTTGTAAACCCAACCACATGACCTCATCACTGCCTGTCTATACAGACCTCCAGGTCTCTATGGTTTGTATTGAGATTAAAGGCGTATGTCTCCAAGCTGGCTATGTCCTTGAACACACAGACTCTGCCTGCCATGTGATCTGATTAAGGGCGCGTGCACCACCACCACCTGGCTTCTGCTATGGCTTGCTATTAGCTCTGACCCCCAGGCAACTTTATTAACATAAATAAAATCACATTTCATCACAAATAAAATATCACCACACCCCAATTAAACGTTTTCCTTTATAAGAGTTGCCATGGTCATGGTATCTCTTCACAGCAATAGAACCCTAAGACAGATGACACCATGGCTTCTGTTTGGGGTTCTCTTCCTCCCTTCCTTTTGGTGCTGTGGCCCTGGAGAAGCACTCTATCATGTTCCTGGCAGTTTTTATAGGGAGGGTATGTGAGGCCAATAGGAGGGCTGGGCCTTAATACATAGTCTTGGATATGCATAAAATTGGATTTTGTGTGGTAATGGCAGGGGATGGGGGGAGGGTAGGTTTGAGACAGGGTTTCTCTGTATGTTCCTGGCTTTCCTGGAACTTGCTCTGTAGTGGTGGGATTAAAGGTGTGCGCCACCACTGCCCGGCCTAAAATGTTGAATCTCAAAATGTTGGTGAGAAAATGTTCTGAGGCAGTCGGAGGAAGAGTCTAGATTGAGGAAAGCTGGTTAGGAGTGAAGGAGCCCTGCCTCTGCTGGGGACAGACAGCTCTGGAGGGAGAGAAGGGAACTGAGATCCTGGCAGCCAGGCTGCAGGGTAGATCTGGCCCACATGGGGGCACCCCACTCTGCCATGTCGGTGCTGATGGCAGACTGGGATGAAGCTAGAGAAAAGCAGGCCTGGAAGGGACTGTTTTGCGGCGCGCTCCTCGGCCAGCGAGGAAGAACGACCACCACGCAAGGATTCTTCTCAGATCACACTTTATTGGAGCACCTCTTGGTTAAGGGAGAGCGGGAGGTGAGGGGCCCCGAGGACTAAACTGCAGCTGCTTATATGAGGACTCAGGCAAACGTGCCGTACTGTGATTGGGTCCCGCCAGAATGCTAGCACGGGGAGCCACGGGATAGGCTGAGGACATAAGGCCAATTACCATACTCGTGCGTCATAGCCAAATATGGAGTTGTTTACAGCTAGGCTACCAGGAAGCCAGCGCCATCTTTGAATAGCGGCTCCCTACATCTCCCCCCTCTTTATTAATTAAGCAGCAGGAGAGAGTATAGGTCTGATTTCTGCAACACAAGTATTTCATCCAATCAGGTCCCCACCTCATGATGTGTTGACCGATTGAGGATGAGTTAACTGTGCGTAATTGCCTGCATACCTTCCCGAGTGCAATGGACCAACCAGTCCCTGGGGTGCAAAGGCTATGCATGTAACAATTGTCCACATACCTTCCCAAGTGCAATGGACTAACCAGTCCTAAGGGTGCAAAGGCTATGTGAACCCATATGCAGTCAGACTTGCTCTCCTTGAAGGAAGGAAAATGTCCTACACTTCAAGTGCAGTGCATGAGCCTGGCATCCTGTGCTCAATACAAGTATGTGAAAGCTGTCCACATACCTTCCTGTATGCAATGGACCAACCAGTCCCTGGGGTGCAAAGGCTATGCATGTAACAATTGTCCACATACCTTCCCGTGTGCAATGGACTAACCAGTCCCAGGGGTGCAAAGGCTATGTGTGTAACAATTGTCCACACACCTTCCCTAGTGCAGTGGACTAACCAGTCCTGGGGGTGCAAAAGCTGTGTGGATATTAGGTAAAGCCAGATCTGGGGGGAGGAGCCACACTCCAAAGCAGCTAATGCTTGAGTGATAATGACCTTGTCCTTTTTTAGTACGTGCTCGCAAACGGCAGACCAACCACAGACAAAACACGCATCCTCCAAGGCAGCATGCCAAAAATATACCCTACCCCCACCCATTCTAAACAGGGAAAAGGTAGAAGCAATCCAGGAGGACAGTCCCTCTGCCATGCTGAGATCCACTCGGGTGGAGTTGATGGTCACCACCGCCACTCTCAGTTTTTCCAGCGTCTCTTCAAATTCTCCGGACCAATTTCCTATAAGATAACTAGACAATCGTTTAGACAAATTCGCTGCTCAGGAACCATTCTGGAACTGTACACTAGTGACACACAAACCAGGCATTCTCCACTCATGGCCCAATTGGGCCAGCTGCCAAAGGATGTCAACTTGTTCTTGTACCAAGTCAATGCACTGGTTAAGCACCATAATGCCGCCTTTCAACTGTGCATTTAGGGAAGTAGAGGTATGAAGGATGGTTTGGAGCCATTAACTCCTTCCACCTGAAGAGACTGAAATGGCCAAGCCCGCATCTCTGGAGACAGGGACCAGCTGCAGCAGTTTGAACCTCCACTGCAAAGGTGATGCCTAGCACCTGGCCCCCAGCCAGCACAAGGATTCTCCATAACCTCTCTGAGAATGATTAGAATAACAAGTAATGTGTGAACACCATAATTCCCTCCTTGGAGCATAATTAAAGGAGCTACGTCAGAGAAGCTAGCATCCATTTGTGCAGCTCGTGTGGTTGCAAGGACTGCTGCCGCTAGGCCAGTATTACCTTAGCGGTCCTCCAATTTCCCGACAGGCTTTTAGCCAAGCTTCTAATCCCTTTCCTTTCCATGGGGTAATAGCTCTACGACATTCTTTTGTGCTTTGCTCATATACTAATTGTTGAACCAGAGGCATAGCTGTTTCTACATCACCAAATATCTTTCCTGCTGCCTCCATCATTCTAGCTACGAAATCTGAAAAAGGTTCATTAGGTCCCTGAATGATCTTAGTCAAATTCCCTGAAACTTCTCCTTTATTTGGTAATGATTTCCAAGCTTTAGAATAAATCTCATTTATCTGTTGATAAACTTCAATAGGATATGCCGTCTGATTTACGGTCCATTGTCCTTGACCCAGTAGGATGTCAGCCGTCCACTGTGGTCGATTATTCTGAAGATTAATTCTAGCTTGTACCTGGGCTCTATCTGTAACTATGGATTTGAAGTCCAGATACTGTCCTGTAGTTAAGCATGCTCTGGCTATTTAAAACCAATCTGTTGGAGTCATAGCCTGAGTAGTGAGCCTAGTCAATAATGTTAAGGTATAACTGGCTGTTACTCCATAGGCTCGAGCAGCCTCTACCAGGTCTTTTAATTGTTTATAAGGCACAGGTTCATGATATCTGTTGTTTGTTTGTGGATCTTCTGAAAGACCCCCACTCCATTATGAGGACATGGGGCATTGGGCCGATGAAACGCCCCCCCCCCCCCCCCCGTCCCAATAACTTAGCCTAAGAAACGCCATTCTGAAGGAATCAGAAAAACAGGAGTTCACAGCTGTGGCCAGCCATCCGGCCTTGAGAGAGACATAACTATGGCCAGCCATCCGGCCTTGAGAGAGAGATAACTGTGGTCGGCGGCCTTGGGAGAAAAACAGTTGAGTCAAATCAGGATATTTTATGGCTGGCCCCCTGGCCTTGAGGAATAAGCAGCTGGGCTGGAAAAACACCCACTATACCCTGGGCAAGGCCAAGTCAGCCACATATCAAACTTCTGAGAATTAAGAATACGACCCCAAGTTCACCCTGGCCTTCTTTGAAACAACCAATAGGAGCCCTGTAACTATGCTTCTCGCTTCTGTAACCGCGCCTCTGCCCCTGGGATCCTATAAAAAGTCCCCCTTGCCCTAGGAAGGGGCGCAAGTCCTCCAAGAGACTTCGCCCCAGGTACCTGTGTATCTGAATAAACCCTCTTGCTGTTTGCATCTGATCTGTGGTTTCGGTGTGTTCCTTGGGTTTGGGGTCTCTCCTGAGGGAAGATCTCCCCTGGGGGTCTTTCATTGGAGGTCCCACCGAGATAGAGACCCCTCCCTGGGACCATCGACCTACCGTCAGGAGGTAAGCCGGCTGGCCTCGGTATATGTCATCCCTGTCCTGTCTGAGTGTTGTCTGTTTGTCTGCGCGCCTGATAATCTGTCTGTGGCGGTGGGGGCTGAAGGAGCTGACGAGCTCGGACTTTGCCCACCGTGACCCTGGAAGACGTTCCACGGGTGTCTGAAGTCCCCTCTGGGGCACGGTCTGAAGTCCCCTCTGGGGCACGATTTTTCTGGGCCACTCACGTATCTGAGGGATACGTTGTGTTGGTCGGAGACGAGGGGTCCGGACCCTCGCAGTCTCCTTCTGAGGTTTTGCTTTCGGTTTGGAACCGAAGCCGCGCAGCGCGTGTTAGTCTTATTTGTGTTTGTCTGTCGTTCTTTGTTTTCTGTTCAACCGTTCTCCTCCTAGAAACAGCCATGGGACAGACTGTCACCACCCCCTTGAGCCTCACGCTTGACCACTGGTCAGACGTGAAGACATGAGCCAACAACAAGGGAGTCATAGTCAAGAAGAAAAAATGGATCACTCTTTGCGAGGCCAAATGGGTCAGGATGGATGTAGGATGGCCTCGCGAGGGAACCTTTAACCTCAGTCTTATTTCACAGGTGGAGGGAAAAGTTTTCGCTCCAAGTCCCCATGGCCACCCGGACCAGGTCCCATACATCGCCATGTGGAGACTCCTGGTGACAGAACCACCCCCATGGGTTAAGCCGTTTCTCTCCCCCCCAGCCCCCCGGCAGCAGCAGCGCTCGCCGAATCCCGGGGCCGAGGAAGCCGGATCGGCGGATCCCTCCCACTCCCCTCTACCAGCGCGTCTTTTCCTCTCCCCGCGTCCCGCCACTCCGGCAGCGGGGCGCGGGATGTGGTGGGGGCGCGCAGGCGGGGGCCGGGGGTGGGGTCGGCGGGGGACAGCCCCCCGGCCGGCGACCGGCCACTGCCGAGCCCACTTCCACCATGGTGGTGCGCCGCGACCAGCTCCGGGACGGCTGGGGAGGCCCAGTTTGGGGAAGGTGGCTCGGGAGGGACGGCGCCACCCGTGGGCGCCGAACCACCCGCCCTGAGTGTTACAGCCCCCTCCACAGCACCACTGCTCCCTCTCGCCCCTCCTACCTCCTCCACAGCACCACCGCTCCCTCCCGCCCCTCCTACCTCCTCCCTTTACCCTGTTCTCCCACGAAAGGATCCCCCTAAGGTCCCTGTCCTTCCCCCAGACCCCAATTCACCTCTTATTGACCTCCTGACAGAGGATCCACCGCCATACCCGGGGAATCGGGCGCCGGAGGGACCGGCGGTCACCGCAGCAGCCCCCGAACAGCCTCCACAGAGAGAGCGGGAGGATGAGGCTCCGGCTCCCTCCCCAATTGCCGGTTGCCTACGAGGAAGGCGCGACGAACCAGCCAAAGAATCCAGGGCCTTCCCCCTTAGGGAGGGTCCTAACCACCAGCTCCAATACTGGCCGTTTTCGGCATCTGATCTTTATAACTGGAAACAACATAATCCTCCTTTCTCTAAGGACCCTGTTGCCTTGACTAACCTGATTGAGTCCATTTTAGTGACCCACCAGCCCACATGGGAAGATTGTCAGCAGTTACTGTAGACCCTCCTGACGGTGGAGGAGAAGCAGCGAGTCTTCCTGGAGGCTCTGAAGCAGGTTCCAGGAGACGATGGAAGACCCACCCAATTGCCTAATATCATTGACGCAGCCTTTCCCCTCACCCGCCCAAACTGGGACTTCGCGACCCCAGAAGGTAGGGAGCACCTACGTCTCTATCGCCAGTTGCTCTTAGCGGGTCTCCGAGGGGCTGCTAGGCGCCCTACCAATTTGGCTCAGGTTAGGAATGTGATCCAGGGAAAGGAGGAGACGCCGGCAGCGTTCTTGGAAAGACTTAGAGAAGCTTATAGGATGTATACCCCGTACGATCCGGAAGATCCAGGACAGGCGCCGGGTGTCATCTTGTCTTTCATCTATCAGTCAAGTCCAGATATAAGGGCCAAGTTATAGAGACTAGAAGGATTGCATTCATTCAGTTTGTCAGATTTATTGAGAGAGGCAGAGAAAGTGTTTAATAAGAGAGAAACTCCCGAAGAGCAGGAGGAGAGGATGTGGCAGAGGCAAGAAGAGAGAGATAAGAAATGTCATAGGGAAATAAGTAAAGTCCTGGCCACTGTAGTGTCTCAGGGACAGGTCAGAGAGGGAGTTAGGACGGGAGATCAAAGAAGGACACCACTTGACAAAGACCAGTGTGCTTACTGTAAAGAGAGAGGGCATTGGGCTCGTGACTGCCCAAAGAAGCCTCGAGGGTCTCGGAGACCTAAGCCAAGGGCCACGGACCTCCTCAATCTGGAGGATTAGGGAGGTCAAGGCCAGGAGCCCCCTCCCCTGAGCCTAGGATAACTTTCAAGATTGGGGGGCAGCCAGTGACCTTCCTGGTGGACACCGGGACTCAACATTCAGTCCTGACCCATACCGGAGGCTCTCTCAGTGACTGCACAGCTTTGGTCCAGGGGGCCACAGGTAGCAAGAGGTATCGATGGACCACCGAGAGAAAGGTTCAGCTGGCATCTGGACAGGTAACCCACTCCTTTTTGCATATACCCGATTGCCCTCACCCATTATTGGGCCGAGACCTGTTGACTAAGCTCAAGGCTCAGATCTATTTTGATGACAAGGGGTCGACCGTTACAGGACCCAAAGGGACCCCCCTACAAGTCCTAGCCCTAAAACTGGAAGAGGAATACCGCCTGTTTGAATCCAAGCCCTCTAAGGGGCCACCACAAGGGATGCAGGACTGGTTGAGGGAATTTCCCTCGGCATGGGCAGAGACTGGCGGCTTGGGGCTGGCTCACGACCAACCCCCACTTGTTATTCAGTTAAAAGCCTCTGCCACTCCCATTTCAATCAAACAGTATCCTATGTCCCGGGAAGCCCATGAGGGCATTAAACCACACATCCGGAGGCTCTTGGACCAGGGGGTACTTGTGACCTGTCGATCCCCTTGGAATACCCACCTCCTGCCTGTAAAAAAAACCTGGGACAGGGGATTACAGACCGGTTCAAGACCTGAGGGAGGTTAATAAACGAGTTGAAGATATACACCCCACGGTGTCAAACCCTTACAACCTCCTCAGCACTCTTCCACCAACCCACATTTGGTATATGATACTGGACTTGAAGGATGCCTTCTTCTGTTTGAGATTGCACCCCCAGAGCCAACTGCTGTTTGCTTTTGAATGGAGAGACCCAGAGATGGGACTTTCAGGACAGTTGACCTGGACTCGGCTCCCCCAGGGGTTTAAAAATAACCCGACCCTCTTTGATGAAGCCTTACACTCAGACCTGGCCGAGTTCCGGGTCGAACATCCGGCCTTAATCTTGCTCCAATATGTGGATGACCTCCTCCTAGCAGCCAGAACCCAGGCTGAATGTCTGAGAGGCACTCGGGCCCTTTTGGCTAAACTGGGACAGAAGGGCTATCGGGCTTCGGCCAAGAAGGCCCAGATTTGTCAAAGCAAAGTCATTTACTTGGGTTACACCCTAGAGGGAGGACAGAGATGGCTCACGAAAGCAAGGAAGGAGGCCATACTCTCCATACCCCCTCCAAGGAACCCCTGCCAGGTGCGGGAGTTCCTAGGTACAGCCGGCTACTGCCGCCTCTGGATCCCAGGTTTTGCTGAGATGGCTGCCCCCCTGTATCCTCTCACCAAGCCCGGGGTCATGTTCCACTGGGGAGAGGAGCAACAACAGGCCTTTCAATGAATTAAGAGAACCTTGCTTGAGTCACCAGCTCTTGGCCTACCAGATCTGACTAAGCCCTTTGAACTGTTCGTGGACAAGAACTCAGGCTTTGCAAAAGGAGTACTGGTACAGAGACTGGGGCCATGGAAGAGACCTGTAGCTTATCTATCCAAGAAATTAGACCTGGTAGCTGCAGGATGGCCCCCCTGTCTGCGCATGGTAGCCGCCATTGCTGTTTTGCTCAAGGATGCAGGAAAACTGACTTTGGGACAGCCATTAACTGTGTTATCCTTCCATGCGGTGGAAGCTCTGGTCCGGCAGCCCCCAGATAGATGGCTCTCAAATTCCAGGATGACCCACTACCAGGCTCTGTTGTTAGACACAGACCGACTGGTGTTCGGACCAGTTGTCTCCCTCAACCCCGCAACCCTGCTGCCCTTGCCAGACCCATCTGAGGAGCACAATTGCCTCCAGATTCTGGCGGAGGCCCATGGCACCCGCTCTGACCTAACAGATTTTATCTGATTCACGGATGGGAGCAGTTTCCTCAAAGAAGGAGAACAGAGGGCCGGAGCAGCCGTTACCACCGAATCAGAGGTAGTTTGGGCCTCACCGCTGCCGCCTGGAACATCAGCCCAAAGAGCAGAGCTGATCGCGCTGACCCAGGCCCTCTGGATGGCTGAAGGTAAGAGACTCATGGTCTATACCGACAGCAGATATGCCTTCGCCACTGCCCATGTACATGGAGAAATCTACAGAAGAAGAGGCCTCTTGACCTCGGAGGGTAAGGAAATTAAGAACAAAAAGGAAATTTTAGACCTCTTAAGGGCATTGTTCCTCCCACATCAGCTCAGCATTATACATTGTTCCGGGCACCAAAAGGATGACTCTGTCGTAGCACGGGGAAATCGGCTGGCTGATCTGACAGCCCGGACAGTCACCTTACAATTCCCTAGGGGCGACCAGCTGCTGGTCTTGCAGGACCAACAGCCAAGCAGAGACCCCATGTCCTACAGCCCGGAGGACCAGGAACTAGCAAAGAAAATGGGGGCAGAATGGAGCCCCGAGCGACAAGCTTATATAATGGATAACAAATTAGTTATGCCAACCTCCCACACCAAATACATGCTCAAGTTTCTCCACACGCTAACCCATTTGAGCAAGAACAAGATGAGGGCCCTTCTGGCTGATGAGGCTTTGGACACTGTATTATTGAATCAGGAACAGGTGCTCCAACAGGTGACTTCCAGCTACCCTGCTTGTGCCCAAGTTAATCCAGGAAAAGCCCATCTGAGCAGAGGGAGCCGCCTGCGAGGCCACCGCCCCGGAGTCCATTGGGAACTTGACTTCACCGAGGTAAAACCCGGACTGTATGGATATAGATACCTTCTGATTTTTGTAGACACATTTTCAGAGTGGACAGAGATCTTCCCTACCAAGAAGGAGACTGCTAACATGGTAACCAAGAAACTCCTGGAGGAAATTTTTCCCAGGTATGGAATGCCCCAGATATTGGGGTCAGACAATGGGCCCGCCTTCGTCTCCCAGGTAAGTCAGAAGGTGGCCAGGCTACTGGGGATTGATTGGAAACTCCATTGTGCATACCGCCCCCAGAGCTCAGGACAGGTAGAACGTGAAAATAGAACCATTAAGGAGACTTTAACCAAATTAACGCTTGCAACTGGCACTAGAGATTGGGTGCTCCTACTCCCCCTAGCCCTTTACCGAGCCCGGAATACTCCTGGACCTCATGGCCTAACCCCGTTCGAGATTATGTATGGGGCTCCCCCACCAATTGTAAATTTCCTTCACCCGGATATCTCCTCTTTCGCCACTAGCCCTACCCTGGAGGCACATCTCCAAGCCCTCCAACTGGTGCAAAAGACGGTGTGGAAACCCCTGGCTGATGCCTACCGGGAGCAACTGAATCGCCCGGTGGTGCCTCACCCATTCAAGATTGGGGACTCTGTCTGGGTCCGATGCCATCAATCCAGGAACCTAGAGCCGAGGTGGAAAGGACCATACACTGTCCTGTTAACTACTCCCACCGCACTCAAGGTTGATGGGATAGCGGCTTGGGTCCACGCGTCGCATGTGAAGGCTGCCAAGGAACCCGACGAAGCTGAGAGCACCGAGACATCAACATGGAAGGTTCAACGCTCTCCAAACCCACTGAAGATAAGACTTACTCGAGAGGGCCCCTGATCCTGATGTACATTCTCCTGGTACTGAAGCCAGGGTTGGCGGGCAGCCCCCACCAGGTCTATAATATCACCTGGAGTATAAATAATCTCCTCACGGGGAAAATCATCAACCAGACATCTGGCATGTCCACTCTGGGAGAATTTTACCCCGACATCTGGTTTGACACCTGTGACCTCACAGTAGACCATAGCATATGCCTATCTATAGACATGCAGCGATCAGACACACGCGACCCGGGCTACTATGCATGTCCCAGAGCAGGAAGGTCCCCCTCAGAAATAAGGCGTTGTGGAGGGGCGGATGTGGGGTTCTGTGGGGCATGGGGATGTGAGACTACAGGTACCACTTATTGGAACCCAAGTTCCTCCTGGGACCTAATTATCCTAAGAAGAACCCCCGACTTTAAGGTAACTGAAATCAATGGAAAGATTGAGGGCACATGCATAAACGGGGCCCAGGGGAGATGCCACCCCCTGATCCTCACATTCACTGCCAAGGCAAGAGAGGAAGCATGGGATAGTCCGAAACCATGGGGGTTACACCTCTACCGGCGGGTCGGAAGAGACCCCATATCCATTTTCACAATGTCCAGAAGTTTCTCCACGGGGAACCCCCCGGTAGCTGTGGATCCTAACCCCGTCCTCCAGGAGCAGAAACCACCGTCCCTTTCAGACAGGACCTCAGTCCCCCTTCACTCTCCCTTAAACAACCCCACTATTTCTCCCGGGACCGACCGCTCGGGGATGCAGTTGGGGACAGGGAGTCGTCTCCTAAACTTAATTCAAGGGGCCTACCTGACCCTCAACCTTACTGCCCCTAACCGAACCCGCAGCTGCTGGCTATGCCTGGTCTCTAACCCCCCCCCCTACTATGAAGGGGTTTCAGTCCTAGGAAACTTCACTAATCATACGTCACCTCCTCATGGTTGCTCCCAGGCCCCACAGCACAAGCTGACCCTGTCTGAAGTGTCGGGGACAGGGACATGCATAGGCACTGTGCCCACATCCCACCAGGCTTTATGTAACACCACCCAGCAGATCGTTGGAGGATCATACTACTTGGCCTCACCAAACGGCACCTATTGGGCATGTAGCTCGGGGCTGACTCCGTGCATCTCAGTAGCTATTCTTAATCTGACCCACGATTACTGTGTTATGGTTGAATTATGGCCTAAAATTATCTATCATGCTCCTGAATATGTACTTAACTACTATGAAGATAGACACAGGCTCCCCAGAGAACCTATATCCCTAACCCTCGCCCTGCTGATGGGAGGCTTAACTATGGGGGAGTTAGCCTCGGGAATAGGCACCGGGACGGCCACCCTCATAGAAAGTACACAATTCAAACAGTTACAGATGGCTATGCATACTGATATCCAGGCCCTAGAGGAATCTGTAAGTGCCCTAGAAAAATCCCTTACATCTCTATCTGAGGTTGTTTTACAGAATAGGAGAGGGCTAGACATACTCTTCCTACAAGAGGGCGGGTTATATGCTGCCCTCAAAGAAGAATGCTGCTTCTATGCAGATCATACTGGAGTAGTCAGGGATAACATGGCTAAATTAAGAGAAAGATTAAAACAGAGACAACAATTATTCGAGTCTCAACAGGGATGGTTTGAAGGATGGTTCCAAAGGTCACCATGGTTTACCACCCTTGTCTCCACCATCATGGGCCCCCTAATCATCCTCCTGCTCATTTTATTGTTTGGGCCATGCATCCTCAACAGATTGGTGCAATTCATCAAGGATAGGGTTTCTGTTGTCCAGGCTTTGATCCTAACCCAGCAATATCAGAGGCTCAGACAGTCAGAGATGGAGCTGACCCCTTATTCTCCATCCTAAAATGAAAGATTCCATTTGGTACAAAAGAAAATGGGGGAATGAAAGACCCCCACTCCATTATGAGGACATGGGGCGTTGGGCCGATGAAATGCCCCCCCCCCCCCGTCCCAATAACTTAGCCTAAGAAACGCCATTCTGAAGGAATCAGAAAAACAGGAGTTCACAGCTGTGGCCAGCCACCCGGCCTTGAGAGAGAGATAACTGTGGTAGGCGGCCTTGGGAGAAAAACAGTTGAGTCAAATCAGGATATTTTATGGCTGGCCCCCTGGCCTTGAGGAATAAGCAGCTGGGCTGGAAAAACACCCACTATACATATAAACACCCACTATATATATAGTATACCCACTATACTTGGCAAGGCCAAGTCAGCCACATATCAAACTTCTGAGAATTAAGAATATGACCCCAAGTTCACCCTGGCCTTCTTTGAAACAACCAATAGGAGCCCTGTAACTATGCTTCTCGCTTCTGTAACCGCGCCTCTGCCCCTGGTATCCTATAAAAAGTCCCCCTTGCCCTAGGAAGGGGCGCAAGTCCTCCGAGAGACTTCGCCCCAGGTACCTGTGTATCTGAATAAACCCTCTTGCTGTTTGCATCTGATCTGTGGTTTCAGTGTGTTCCTTGGGTTTGGGGTCTCTCCTGAGGGAAGATCTCCCCTGGGGGTCTTTCACTTCAAAGACTGGAAACGCGGACGCTAGCCGCGCCCAGGTGTCTCTCCTGATAAAATGACAACCTCCACCTGTTTGCAGATACGAAG
This sequence comes from Peromyscus maniculatus bairdii, assembly GCF_049852395.1. NCBI lineage: Eukaryota > Metazoa > Chordata > Mammalia > Rodentia > Cricetidae > Peromyscus > Peromyscus maniculatus. The sequence continues at coordinate 85,095,230 of NC_134857.1, read as the reverse complement.
GTGTTGCCGGGGGTGGATGTGGTCCCGAAGGCACCGTTGGTTCCACATTCACCCCAGCAGAAACATTATAAGGAGGGGGTCGCCGCCGCCCATACCTCTCTTTTTTATATTCAGCGGCAGCTTCCTCTAAATTTTCCTCCTCATCTGAATCTAATTCATTATCAGATAAATCAAGTTTTGCAAATTTCTCTAATACTAGATACAAAGGATCCCCTTTCTTTTCTGAATTTTCTTCCTTTTCTGGTTTATTCTCTTTATTTTCCTTTTCTTTATTCTTTTCTTTCTTCTTTTTAGGCCTACTTAAGTTCTCCCCTTTAAAGTCTGGTTCTGATAGACTATCCTGGTGCTTGCTTAATGCCTTGCATCCCTCTCTAATGATTTCCACATTGCGTCCTTCCTTAAGACATGCATGTACCATAAGAATGAACACAAGAGCAAACACAAACGGATTAATCCCAGCAATCAGCATACCTGGAGAACTTACCGACGTCATCGCCGTTCCTGGCGAACTTACCGACGTCACCGCTCCGTGTGTTGAGTTCTGAATCCTCTTCGACCCCTCACCTGGTGTCCGAAGTTTCCTTCCCGGGTTTCGGCACCAGTTGCTGCGCGCTCCTCGGTCAGCGAGGAAGAACGACCACCACGCGAGGATCCTTCTCAGATCACACTTTATTGGAGCGCCTCTTGGTTAAGGGAGAGCGGGAGGTGAGGGGCCCCAAGGACTAAACTGCAGCTGCTTATATGAGGACTCAGGCAAACGTGCCGTACTGTGATTGGGTCCCGCCAGAATGCTAGCACGGGGAGCCACGGGATAGGCTGAGGACATAAGGCCAATTACCATACTCGTGCATCATAGCCAAATATGGAGTTGTTTACAGCTAGGCTACCAGGAAGCCAGCGCCATCTTTGAATAGCGGCTCCCTACACTGTTTCCTGTGCCTGTACACTAGACTGGCCCCTCTCGCCAGGTTTCTTACCTTTTCTTTTTACATGGGGTCTGAATGTAGCTCTGGCTTGCCTGGAACTCACTCTATAGAGTTCCAGACTGGAACTCACAAAGATCTGCCTACCTCTGCCTCCCAAGAGCTGGGATCAAGGGCATTAGCCACCACACACTGAGCATTCTAGGTGTCTTGAAGGAAGTTAGTGTGGGGTCCCCCTGGTCACTGGACACACCTGACTTTCAGGCCATGAAAAACTCATTCTGTAGTCAGGACTTTGTGCCCTGAGGGTAGTTGGTTATGTTGTGGGATCTGTGCTGAAGGTGGCATGGAGACCTAGGTACTTAGAATGTCTCTTTCAGTAATGCTCAGTGGGGGCTCCCCCATGACTGCTGATCCTTCCTGCCCAGGTAATTAAGAGTGTGGGGGCAAAGAAATCATCAGCCTCCACTCCCCCTATAGCACCTCTATAGACATTCCTTCTGGGTATGATGGGTACAAACCTCCGGCTTCTGGTGCACAGTAGGTGCTTCTTAATTGTTAAGGAACTGAAATGCTAGAAAGCCTTAGGGTTGAGAGGTGCTGGGACCCACAACCCTAAAGTGTCACTTAGGATGCTCATACTTTAATGTGGAGGCAGTGTCCTCTGGTCTCTTGTTTTCTCCTTCTCTCCTCAAGCTACTCATAGAAACAGAACCTTTCTCACCCAAAAGAAGCCACATCTTAAGGTCGTTCCTCCTGCTCCCCAGAAGGCCTCTTCCAGAAGGGTCCTGCCCATCCAGGAGAGAAATGAAGATTACATAAGAAGCTGAAAAGGATCTTCCCAGATAGGGTGTGGGGCTCCCCACAATCTGTTCCATGATATTTGTAAAAGAAAAAACAAAACAAAAACAGAATCTCAAGGCTGGAGAGATGGCTCAGTGGTTCAGAGCACGTGGTGATTTTGCGGAGGACCTGAGTTCGGTTTCCTACACCCACATTAAACATCTTATAACAGCCTTTAACTCCAGCCCCAGGGGGATCCTACCACTCTGGGCTCCTTAGGCATCTACCTGTGTGTGTGTGTGTGTGTGTGTGTGTGTGTGTGTGTGTGTGTGTGTGTGTGCTCGAGCACTTGTGAAGTGGGAGTCTTAAGATGCTGAAGAAGGACCTTTGATGAACTTAGGAGGTGAATCTGTCTTACCTGCTGTGGAACCCGAGCCCAGCCCAGCACTCGCACTCGGCAGGCACAGCGGGAGGAACATGGACAGGAGCCCACATTTACTCAGCACTGTGGCTGAGTTCCAGGAACTGTTCAGGGCGCCCTCCAGGCACAACACTCTCCACACCAGGCTGAGGAGCAGACCCAGCCCACCCCCACCTGTTTCCTGTGTGTCTCCCTGACAGAAGGCTTTTAAAGACTGCACTTCCCAGGCCCTGCCTCATGCAGGCCCCTACAGACGGGATCCACATAGAGACCCTCACCTGGGGGAGGGACGGGGCTGTCACCCTGCAGCTGTGGCTGGTTCTCTGGCAAGCAGGGCCAGGCCAGTGTGAGTTCTTTCCTGAAGCAGGGTCTGGTACCCAGTTGCCACCCCTGGGAGTCAGAGGACAGTTGGCAGCTGCAGTGACAGACAGACACTGTGTCTTCTGGAACACAGCCTGACGGGTGGAGTCTGGACCTCAGCAGGGCCAGTGGCAGCCTTGGATTCCAACCCAACTCCCTGCCCTGTTTAGACAGCCCTGCCTCTGCCTCCAGCCCCACCCCAATTGCAAATCACTTTCTGTTCATCATTCCTTCTGTGACTGCAGTGTACTGAGCTCTGCTATTGCCCTCATTTTACAGGCCCAGGGCCACTCGGCCAGTGAGTGACAAAGCCAGCCTTGACTCTGGGCTCTCCTGACCTCAGTGACCTGGAAAAGCCAAACCGACGAAACAGCATCGTGGTGGCACTAGGGTTTGCCAACCCAGACTGGTAGCGTTTGCAAAAACACTTCAGAGGTCATTTCAAAACTGAAAGAGGTCAGGGCTAAGGAGGAGGGTCACCAAGCTCATGGCTTGGGGGAGGTCAGCTAGGTGGCACCATCTTGCTTTCATTAGTATTTCAGGGCTGAATGGCACCCAGGATCCCAACAGGCGTGTCTCATCCCCAGACTCCACCTGAGGCTGTGCACCAGGTCACCAAGTGGAGACCAACCCATCAGCTGCCTGGGCTGGGCTGGTTCCTTCCAGATGATGGAGGAGGCAGGGTGGGGTGGGGACATGGAGGGGGGGTCCCGGGACCTGACACTGCTGTGTCCTCAGGACAGTAAATCAAAGTTGCTGTTCAAATGATGCCAGCTTTGACCTGAGTGTACCAGAGGTGCTGGGATAAGGCAGCCAGATGGGCCAGTCTGTTCCTGCCTGGCCCAGCTCCATCTCTGGAATCTCCACTTATCCATTGTCTTACACATTCAACAAATATTTAAGCGCCACCACGTACCTCGCCCTTGGCGGCTAGCCAGAAATGGAATGTTCAGACATTCTAAGCCGAAGCCTGAGGCGATTACATTCCCAAGTGGAAAGCATTTTCCTGTTTCCTTGTGGACTACTGTTCCTTTTAGCGGTTATCTCAGGCAGGTGAGTTCCATTTCTTTCTTTCTTTTTTTTCTCTTTCCATGTTTTCTTTAGCTGTGTCCCCAGGACCACCTATTTGGTTATCAGGACTGGGACTCTAGCTCACTGATAAAAGTGCACTTACCAGGATAAGGCTCCTGGGTAGAGTCCTGGCAGGCAGGAAGGAAGGAAGGAAGGAAGGAAGGAAGGAAGGAAGGAAGGAAGGAAGGAAGGAAGGAAAAGAAAGGCACTATTGAAATAATCCAGGATACAGCACAGAAAAACAAAACAAACAACAACAACAAAAACCCACTAAGAATAACATGGAATAAGGGCAGAGAGATGCCCCAGCAGTTACGAACGCACACTGCTCTTGCAGAAGACCCATGTTTGGCTCCCAGCTCCCACATCAGGAAGATCACAGTGTCTGTACCTCCAGCTCCAGGAGATCCAAGACCTTCTTTTGGATTCAGAGCATTTACACTCACATGTTCACATTCCCACACACAGGCACACATATAAAGATAATAAATCTTTTAAAAATGGAATAAAGGGATTAATTATAGAAATTAGAACATAAGTTATGGAAGGTATCAGCAAGAGCAGAGGGGACGAGAAGATAAGGGGGAGAAATATGATCAAATTACATCATATATGTGTATAAAATGGTCACAACATTTTTAATTAAAAAAAAAAAAGGAAGTTCCAGCCTGGTGGCAGCGGTCACAGAGGCAGACAGATCTCTGTGAGTTCAAGGCCAGCCTGGTCTACAAAGTGAATTCCAGGACAGCCAGGGCTACACAGAGAAAGCTTGCCTTGAAGGAAAGAAAAAAGCGGGGGCAGCGAGCAAGCTGAGTCAGCAGGTAAAGACACCTGCCACAGAACATGGCAACTTGAGTTCAGTTCCCAGGCCCCACATGATAGGAGAGAACCAGCTTCTGCAAGTTGTCCTCTGACCTCTGATTATGCACCACAGCATGTGCATGCACACATACATATGCAAAATAATCTTTAGTTTAAAAAATTTAGCTCTATGTATACATTTTTGCCTGCATGTATGTATGTGTACCGTGTACGTGCCCGGTGCCTTCGGAGGTTAAAAGAGGACATGAGTCCTGATGCCCCAGAAGTGGAGTTATGGATGATTGTTAAGCCATGTGGATGCTGGAACCCAACCTGGGTCTTCTGCAAGATCAACATCTTCTGTTAACTGCTGAGCCATCTCTCCATGGAAATCAGGCTGGCCTTGAGCTAAGGGAGATCTGCCTTCTCTTGCTTTCCGAGGGCCGGGTTAAGGGTGTGTACACCCAGGCTCCAGTGGAGATTTTTGAGGAAGGAGTGTTGGTTCGTTTTTCATTAACTTGATACAAGGTATAGTGATCTGGGAACAAGGAGCTTCAACTGAGAAAAATGCCTCCTTCAGCCTAGCCTATAGGCAAGCCTGTGAAGCCCTCAGGGTTTTCTCGATTCATGATTGATGTGGGAAGGCCCCGCCCACTGTGGGCGGGGCCACCCCCAGCTAGTAGTCTTGGGTAGCATAAGAAAGCAGGCTGAGCAAGCCATCCAGTGAGTCCCCTTCCTTCATAGTCTCTGCAGCAGGTCCTGCCCAGAACACAGAAAGCAGCTGGAACTCACAAAGCGGGCGTAGTTGAGATAGTCTCTCTGAGCCACTGCACGGGGGCGGGGTGGGGGTATGGGGGGGAGAATCGATGTATTTAAGAGTAAAACTCGAAGGCTGGACAGGTGGTTCAGTGGTTAAGGACACTCACTGTTCTTCCAGAGGACCCGCGTCCAGTTCCCAGCACCAGCGTCAGGCAGCTGACAACTGCCTGTCACTCTAGCTCCAGGGCATCCGACACGGTCTTCAGGACTCCACGGGCACCTCCTGACACATGACATATATTCGCACATACACTCTCACACACAAACACATAAATAAAAATATTTTTTTTAAAGAATATATCTCGGGGTTGGGGATTTAGCTCAGTGGTAGAGCGCTTGCCTAGCAAGCGCAAGGCCCTGGGTTCGGTCCTCAGCTCCAGGGAGGAAAAAAAGAAGAATATGTCTTGCTGGGTGGATGTGGCATGTGCCTTTAATCCCAGCACTTGTGGGGCAGAGTTCGAGGCCAGCCTGGTCTACAAAGAGAGTTCCAGGACAGCTAGGACTGTTACATAGAGAAACCCTGTCTCAGAGGGGGGGAAAAAAAAAGAATATATCTCACCAGGCATGGCAGCACATTCCTTTCATCCCAGAGGCAGAAACAGGAAGATCTCTGTGAGTTCAAGGCCAGCCTTGTCTACATAGAGTGTTCCAGGACAGTCAGAGCTACAAAGAGAGACCCTGTCTTAGGAAAAAGAAATCTATGTATGTGTGTGTGTGTGTATCATCTCCTTGTATCTTCAGATGTATAGCGTTTCTTTCCACCTTCTGGCTTCAGGCTGGGCTATTTAAAGCTGTAAAGCAGGATTTTCCTTGGGCCATTGAAAAGTCTCTGAGGGTGAAGGCACTTGCTGCACAGACCTGACCACCTGAATTCAACCCTCAGATCCTATGGCTGGAGGAGAGAACCAGTTCCCCAAAGTTATCCTCTGGCTTCCACATGCATAGCATGACATGTGTGGACATGCACACAGAGATAAAATTCAAAAACAAATGCATACCTAGAAAATCCCCACAGGGTTTTCTCCTGTGTTGGGAGGTCTCTGGCTTTGTCTGAGCAAGGTAAGTGCCTGCTGGCCTCTTCAGAAAGGTATTATTATTAACCCCGGACCATCTGTGAAAGACCATGCTGTCAGTCTCAGAGGAAGCTGATATTGCTGTTACTATTTGTGTCTCAGACAGTGCCTGGAAAGCAGCTGATTGCCCAAAAGCTCTTTCATTTCCTTTATTCCTGCCTCACAAACCCCGGTAGATGTAGAATAAAATGTTGTCAGAACCACATGAAGCTGGACATGCTGGTGTATGTCTTTAATGTCAGCACTCAGGAGGCACAGGCAGGTGGATCTCTGTGAGTTCTCAAGGCCAGGCTAGTCTACAGAGTGAGTTCCAGGACAGGCAGGGCTATGTAGAGACCCTGTCTCAAAAAAAACAAAACAACAACAAAAAACTAGCAATGGATTTTCATAGTTCATTTTCACAAATAATGTATGCTCATTTTATTTTATCAATGGCAACTAATCAGCCTGCTTGAGAATGTTCTTCAGACCTTTCTCAGCCCTCCCCAGACTATTTAAAGACGTTGTTATGCCTGGCCTTGCTTGGTCTCATCACAGCTCTTAACTACAACTGGCCTGAGAGACCAGCCCTTGCAGGTGCTCAGACTTCGATTTGCTCACTGCTGGGTCCTCCCCATCTACCAGAGAACAGCTGAAAAAACAGGAACACATCTCCTGAAATACCATGCGGATGAAATAATGAAGGCTAGTCATTGTTTTGTTGTTGTTGTCGTTGTTATTCATTTTGGTTTTAGGATTTCGTTGTTGTTTTTCAGACAGCTTCTCACTCTGTGTCCCACACTGGCCTTATATTTTCTGTGGCCTTTTTTAGGGTTGGTTTTTGTTTTTGTTTTTCATGACAGGGTTTCTCTGTGTAGCTTTGCGCCTTTCCTGGAACTCACTTTGTAGCCCAGGCTGGCCTCGAACTCACAGAGATCCGCCTGGCTCTGCCTCCCGAGTACTGGGATTAAAAGCGTGTGCCACCAACCCCCGGCTGTATTTTGTTTTTCACTGTTGTTTGTAGCCCCAAGCTGGTCTCATCCTCAGAAAGATCCTCTGCCTCTGCCGAGATTAAAGGCAAGAGCCACCACAGCCAGCTCTCTGGAGTCTTCTTGCCTCAGCCTTTCAAGTGCTTGCTAAGAGTCCGGGTGTGAGTCACCACACCTCACTGTACTCTTAAGACTGCTGTTCCTTCCACATCACTGAGTGTCTTAGTTAGGGTTACTATTGCTCTGGAGAAACACCATGACCAAAAGCAAGTAGAGGAGGAAAGGGTATGTTTGGCTCACACTTCCCTGTTATAGCCCTGAAGGAAGTCAGGGCAGGAACTCAAACAGGACAGGGACCTGGAGGCAGGAGCTCATGCAGTGGCCATAGAGGGGTGCTGCCTACTGGCTTGCTCAGCCCCCTTTCTTATAGAACCCAAGAAACCTGCCTAGGGGTGACCCCACCCACGGTGGGCTGGGCCCTCTCCCATCAATCACTAAGAAAATGCCCTACAGGCGGATCTTATTGAGACCTTTTCTCAACTGAGGATCCCGCCTCTGCAGTGACTCTAGCTTAGGTTGAGTTGACCCCAAACCAGCCAGCACACCGTTCACGGACAGTGTTCCCCTAAAGTCTGTGGCAGGCAGATGACTGTGTTTTGCTCCTGTAAAAGACTAGGAACAAATGCCTAGGACGGTGCTTGGAACTACACAGCGTCAGTAACATTTTAAATGAACGTCAGAAAGGCCATTTCCTCCATCCAGCTACACTACCCTTTTTGGTTACACCTGCATTTCTGTTTCCCGTGCTGATCTCAGGATAGTAATACTCCACACCAGCCCTGCCACTGAGGTGAGCGAGCGCCCTGCCGGGGCTTCCAGACTTAAACGTTCACCCACTGGCTGATATTCAGAGGACAATCACAGAAATGCTGGCTGCAAGACAGCTGGTATTTGTGTCTCAGGCAGTACCTGGAAAGCAGCCGCTTGCCTACGGAAGGATGCCCTGGGCTAGAGTCCACTGTGTTCCCAGTCCCAGGTTACTTCACTGAAGTGTAGTTCTTGGAAAAGCAGAAAACAATGGCCTGCCTGAGAAAGCATCGCTACATTCGTCTCTACTTCACAACTCTCACCACGGTAGCCCTTGCAGTTCCTGTCACTCACGGAGATCCGCCTGCCCCTGCCTCCCCGAGTGCTGGGATTAAAGGCATGCACCACCATATTCAGCTAATATTAATTTTCACGTTTTTATTTAATTTAAATTTCATTTTATATATGTGCCTGCTTTGCCAGTGTGTATATCTGTGCGCACATACATGTCTAGTACCCGAGGAAGTCGGAAAAAGGCAAGTAGGATTCCGTAGAAATGGGGTTACAATCAGTTGTGAGCTGCTATATGGGTGCTGGGAACTGAACCTGGGTCTTCTGGAGGATGCCTTTCCTTTTCTGTCCTGGAACTCACTGTGTAGACAGGCTAGCCTCGAACTCATAGAGATCCACTTGCCTCTGCCTCCTGAGTGCTGAGTGCTGGGATGAAAGCCGTGTGCCACCATTCCTGGCTTAGAAGATGTCTTTCCCACTGAGACAGCTCTCCAGCGAGGCCCAACCCCCCCACCCCCACCCCCACCCCTGCTTTTTCCTTTTCTTTTCTTTATTTTGACAGGCTCTCACTGTGCAGCTCTGGGTGGCCTCGAACTTGCTGCATAGTGACGTCCTGGAAGCCTCAAACCCAGAGATTGCTTGCCTCTGCTTCCCCAGTGATGGGATTCAAGGCATGGACCACCATGACATTGTTGATATTTTAAAGATTGAGCTGTTAATGGATACGTGCCAATGAGCAGCCTACGTGGATGCTGGGAACTGAACTCCAGTTGATAGCAAGGGCAGCAAGTGATCTTAACCACAGAGCCATCACCCTCTCAGTCCACAAATTTTAAATTTTAATCAAATCCAATTTATCTACTTTGTAAAACAGTTAAATTTGTTAGTACTGTTTGTGTCCTACAAGATGTATTCCAACAGCTACCTCTGCATACCTCAGCTAATGTAAATACTGGTGCAATAAACACAGGAGTGGTTGGACTTGGTCACACCAGCCTTCAATGCCAGCAAAGAGGGACCTCTGTGAGTTCCAGGCCAGCCTGATCTATATGGCAGTTCCAGGGCAGAAAGGGCTATATAGAGAGACCCTGTCTTAAAATAAACAAATAAACAATGATAATAAAAACATGGAAGTGTACAGTACGAAGATATGTGCCCATTCTAAAGCTTTAGAAATATAGCTTTTGTGTTTGTGCCTACAACGTATCACAAATTAATTTTCACAGAGTCTGTGTTTGTGCCTACAACATATCACAAATTAATTTTTGCACAATATGCTGACTGTGAAACTAGGGTTGGGAGTTTGTATTCATTTGTTTTTCCCTCTCGTCTACTGATATCTAGTAGTCTCAGCACTGTTTATTGGCACCCTCGCCCTTAATTCTGGACCAGAGGGGATCTAAGTCATCTTCCGAGAGCCCAATGAAAGATTTGCCCTTAACCCACGCACCACAAGCCAGTCCAGGGTAAATCAGGTGTAAGACAAGCACCGCGCTCCTGGGGGCTTCGGATCCAACTGCATCTACGCTACAAGTGCACTCAGGACCCTCAGGACCCCAAGCTGTCCTCCCTGGCACCGAGAACCATCAAGAGACATTAGAGGAGACCGGGTTGAGCGGTCCCCGCAGGGGTTTAAGGTCGCGGCACCAGGAGGGTCCAGCCGCGAGGGGGCGCTGCATGTCCAGACGCCCGAGGTCAGGAGCACAGCACAGAACCCAGTGTGCATTGCCTGCTGTGGAAGACGGGGAACCTGTGCGCTGGCGGCGAGGACCTTCCATCCGCCTCAGGGCCAGAGAACTAGACGATCGCCCCTCCTGTCCCGCGGAAAAGCAAAAGGGAAGAATCCCTGGGAGTGATTGGGAAGGACACTGCAGTCTGATACGTGTCTTGGGACAGGTATCCTCACGCCAGCGACCCGGGACCCTCTGTCTTCTGAATGCAAAAGCGCCCCTGCTCCCCCACTCCCTGGACCTCAACCTGAGTCGTTGAGCGCATCTGCGCAAAGGAAACATCCACTCCCAACTCCACAGCCTCCTCCCCTCTGTTATTTCTTCTCATCTTCTAAAGAACTAACCTTCACAATTGCAAACATTTTTTTTAAAATGTGCATTTAATTAGACTCTAATTATTGGAGGATCTTTCTGGAAAGTCATTAGTATGCATCTATTAGCAACTCGGTCTTTATAACACCAACAATTAAAACGGGCTTTCATTGTCACGCAGAGAGACAGAAACTGCAATAAATATTTTTATTGTCAAATTTAAAAACTACAAAACCGTCCCCATGTCGACTTGGTAGCAGGCGATAAGGCCCATCAGAGATTCTAGAACTCTGAATAGTTTGGAATCGCCTGCGTTGAAAACAGCTGCAACTTTGCAAAGCAAATAGCTCTAGTCTCAAAGGAGAAACCGGAAACAGCTGTTTCTTTCTATAGAGCAGGCCTTTTTCCTTTGAGACAGGAGTTACTGTGTAACCCAGGCTGTATTACAAGGCCGAGCCACCACACCTGGCAAAAGAACACTTTTCACATCCTATAGGGAATGAACCTGTTTTAGTGAAGAGGATGGTTTTTTTTTTTTTTTTTTCAAGACAGGGTTTCTCTGTGTAGTTTTAGTGCCTGTCCTAGATCTCACTCTGTAGACCAGGCTGTCCTCGAACTCACAGAGATCTGCCTGGCTCTGCCTCCCGAGTGCTGGGATTAAAGGCGTGCGCCACCACCGCCCAGCAAGGATGGGTTTTTATTTTAGTTTATTTTTATTTTTTTATTTTTTAAAGATTTATTTATTTATCATGTATACAGCATGTATGACTGCAGGCCAGAAGAGGGCACCAGATCTCGTTACAGATGGTTGTGAGCCACCATGTGGTTGCTGGGAATTGAACTCAGGACCTCTGAAAGAGCAGTCAGTGCTCTTAACCTCTGAGCCATCTCTCCAGCCTGAGGATGGATTTTTAATTAGTTCCTACTTATAACGGAAGACAGGCATGAACTGCACACACAGTTGCTGGTATGGCCTCAGGTTACCTGTGTTTGACGGTCCACTGACTTTGGTCTCTGTATACTTTTTTCTTTTTTTAATATGGAATGCTTCACAAATTTGCATATCATCCTTGTGTGTCATCCTTGCGCAGGGGCCATGCTAATCTTCTCTTTATCCTTCCAATTCTAGTATATTGTTGCCAAATACATTTAAAAGTAAGTTCAGGGTAGGTATTTCTCCAAAGATAAACATAGTGTCAGCGTGGACACAGAACGCTGCTCCAATTGGCAATCATCAGGCAAATGCAAATCAAAGCCGATTCACATCCACTAGACGAGCTGGTACCAGGGTGAGGATGTACTTGGCATGGTACAGAGCTTGCCAGGCCCATGGCTCTGGGTCTGACAAGATAAACAGAACAGAAAACAAGTGCTGGCTGCAGAGAAGTTAGAACCCTTGGACACTGCTGCTGGAAGGCAAAGTGCTGCAGTCACTGTGCAAAATTATACAGTGATGCTTGGGAGGAAAAAAGAATTGCTGTGTAATCCAGCAGTTCCGCTTCTGGGTATAAATACAGAAGAAGCAAAAGCAAGACTAACACTTTTTTAGGGGGATGGGAGTTTTTCAAAACAGTTTTTCCCTGTATTGTCACCACCAGTTTAATTTCTAGCCGGCTTTCTTTTGGGCCACCAACCACCTCCCAAATTATGACATGGAGAGTTATTACTAGTTATGAATGTTCAGTCTTATCTTATGCTTGTTCCACTAGCTCGTACAATTTTTTTTTTTTTTTTTTTTTTTTTTTTTTTTTTTTTTTTTTTTTTAGGATTTATTTAAGCCAGGCGGTGGTGACACACGTCTTTTAATCTCAGCACTCAGGAGGCAGAGGCAAGTGGATCTCTGTGAGTTGGAGGCTAGACTGGGCTACAGAGGGAGTTCCAGGACAGCCAAGGCTAGCTACACAGAGAAACCCTGTCTCGAAAAACAAAAAACAAAACAAAGATTTATTTATTGGGGACTGGAGAGATGACTCAGTGGTTAAGAGCACTGACTATTCTTGCAGAGGAGCTGGGTTCGATTCCGAGGACCCACATGGCAGCTAACTGTAATTCCAAGATCTGAGATCCTCACTCAGACATACATGCATATAAAATAAAAATAAATTATTTTTTAAAAAAGATTTATTTACTATGTTTACAGTGTTCTTGACTGCATGCCAGAAGAGGGCACCAGATCTCATTATAGATGGCTATGAGCCACCATGTCGTTGCTGGAAATTGAACTCAGGACCTCTGGAAGAGCAAGCAGTGCTCTTAACCTCTGAGCCATCTCTCCAGCCCTTATAAGTTAATTTAACGTGTTTCTATTCGTCTACTTGTTTGCCTCGGGGCTTTTTACCTTTCTTTCATTCTGTACGTCCTACCCTGTGTCTGGCTGGTTGGCAGCTGCCGGGCAACTCCCTCTCTCTCTCTCCCTTGTTCTCGCCTCTGTCTTCTCCTGAGCCTAGATTTCTCCTCCTACTCATTCTCTCTGCCTGCCAACCCCGCCTATCCCTCTACTCCTAGCTATTGGCCATTCAGCTTTTTACTAGACCAATCTGGTGCCTTAGGCAGGCGAGGTGAGACAACAAACAAAAGCAACACACCTTTACATAATGAAACAAGTGCAGCATAAGCAAATGTAACACACCTTTACATACTTAAAGTAATATTCCATGACACTAATTTTTTTTTTTAGTTTTGTTTATTTTTAGCTGGGCATGGTGGTGCAAGCCTTTAATCCCAGCACTCAGGAGGCAGAGGCAGGCTGATCTCTGTGAGTTCGAGGCCAGCCTAGTCTACAAAGTGAGTTCCAGGATAGCCAGGGCTACACAGAGAAATCCAGTCTGGGGGGGGGGGCACGGGCGGGGGACTTGGGAGGTGGGAGAGTGGGGAGTTCAAAGCCAGCCTAAGCTATATGAGACCCTGTTTCAAAAATATCTAAACAAGCCTGGCATGGTGGCACATGCCTTTAATCCCAGCACTCGGGAGGCAGAGGCAGGCGGATCTCTGTGAATTTGAGGTCAGCGAGGTCTACAGAGTGAGTTCCAGGACAGCCAGAGCTAGCTACACAGAGAAACCCTGTCTCGAAAAACAAACAAAAATCTAAACCAAATAAAAAAGTCATCAATTTCACAAACGATTCAGCAATGCCAACCCCTGTTTCTAATTACAGCTATCAACTCTAGGCAGTGCAACAGAGCAAACGCAGGAGGACCCAGACAGGTGGCGAGAGGAAAGCACACCTGCTGTGGCCCCAGGGCCTGAGAGACAGCAGTAAGCCACCTGCTTCCCTTCTTTCTGCCTTATACGTTATTTATTACTCACTTACGGGGGGGGGGGGGGGGTAATGTGTGGGGGTGAGTGTGCATGTGCCGAGCATGAGTGTGGAAGTCAGAGTCAGTTACCTTCTCTCCTCCCACCACGTGTGTCCCAGGGACAGAACTCGGGTCACCAGCTGGGTGGCGAGCACTTTGACGCACTGAGCAATCTTGCCAGCCTAGCTTCATCCACAATGCCAGGAGGCCCAAACTTCCAGCTCTGCTGGGATATGAGAAGGCAGCCACACCTCCCTTTGAGGGCACTCTCAGAGAACGGCCAAGTGGGGGGAGGGGACACCCACCCTGGGCAGTGCGGAACTCACGTCCCTGCCCCACACAGTCCGACCTGGAAAAGCTGGACTCTATTCACCCTACCAGGAGAAAGGGAAGCGACCTCCCCTTCTTGCTAATGGTAGAGGCCATGGACACTGATGGTGAGTTAGAACTCCCCCAATGGTGATGGTGGCCAGGCCATGTGAGGAGCACATGATGAAACTCAGCAGGTGTCTAGGAAGGACCCTGAATCCTTTCTTCCTAGCTGTGAGTGTCAGCAGAGACTGGCTAGGGAAGCTGGCCTTGGACAATATCAAAGTGCCACCCTCCTCCCCCCAACTATGACAATGTCTCAGGAGGCTTCTGCAACTGGAGAGTTAGAGAACATTGTACCCTAAAGTCCACATTTCTATCGAAAACCACTTACATTGTTGCTGAGCACTTACATTCACAAACCTGCCTCAGTTTCCCCATATTCATAAGAAATTAGGAAACAGAAATTGCTAAAGGAAGATGAAGTTCTTTCTCTTTGGGCTTAACCAAAATGAGAGGGGTTCCTGATTTCTCCCTGCCTCTCCTAATTGGACTGTTTTAGCAAAAGTTGAATCCAAAGCCCAGAAACCATAGCGTTGACTATGAGCAAGGTGTCAGAACTGTGAATCTCTTCCTGAGAGATCAACTCCAATCCCTGAGCCAAGGCTTGGGGCTCTTTGCTCTTCCGGCTTGGGATTTCCAGGGCAAGTTGAAATCTTTAGGGTCCATTGTTCTCGGGTCTCTGTTTCAATACCAGTAGCCAAGCGGGCCCGGCTAAAAGAAAAACCGAGGTCTCATTCAGTGTGACTGTTCTACAAAGCCCAGAGAATGATCTACAGGATTTATAGTTTTGCTTTTGCATAAGCTTATTAAGTATACCACAATGCAAAGTAAAATATACCTAGTAAGGGACAGGTGATAGACAGACAGAATGACATCATTGACTCAGGTGCTCAGGACATGCTGCAGGAACCTATTGGGGAAGTCGAGGCAGTCAGCTGGAGTTGCTTCTGGCTGTTCTTTCCCACTCTAGGTCACTTTCATATCATCAATAAAGAATAGTGACCTCCGGATTGGGGATTTAGCTCAATGGTAAAGTGCTTGTCTAGCAAGCGCAAGGCCCTGGGTTCGGTCCTCAGCTCTGGGAAAAAAAAAAGAATAGTGACCTCTGTTAGCACTGACTTGCCTTCCGATTTTTAAGGATGTGACATTTTTGCTATTGGGCTGCTTTGTTGTTCTCTCTCCCTGCCACAGACTTGGAAGACACTTTGAGACAAACATGCTTGGGTCTGAAATGGGGAGTAAGGCAGCCCAGTTTCCAGAGCCTGCTACACAGTGCACTCAACTAACACAAACAACTTACCAGTTTAATGTACGTTGCTGTGACCTCACTGGGCACAGGAATTAAACTCCAGCATCTCAGTGTGGGCACTTGGAGGGGCTCTTGGTGTGAGCACTAAACACGTGTTACAACCTTGCATAAATAAACTTGAAATAGTTCACCAGGGACAAGCTTTAAAATAAATATTTTTAAAAAAAAATCACTTGCACCAAGATCTAGGAAAACCTCCACGTGAGTGAGAAAAGATTGAGACAAGATAGGTAAGAAAGGGAGGATTTGGGACAGGAAAGAGGCCCCTAACCCTGGGATCTAGTTTCCTGTTGTCTGAGAGTCAGAAACTTCAACACAGCTGATACAATTCAAGTTGCGGCCAGAGATAGTGTTCCTAGAGCCATCGTAAACAAGAAAGTTAAGACAAGCGATCTAAGCTTATTTGGCCACAGTGTTTGCAGTTGGGACTTGCACCCTCTTTCATCCCTAAAATCTAAACAATGGGGCTCATAAAAGCCCCCTTCCCTCATTTGCTGGCGGAACTTCCTTAGAGATAAGTCACCTGACTCACATGTTTTTACTTTACTTTGAAACTCTACTTCACGTTTAAGCTTTGCTTAATCTTTAAATCTTGTTAGAGACTACATCCACGGAACAATGTGACTTAGAAAGTCACGGATGAGACTGTGAGCAGAGTTGCTAGGGTACCGGCCTCAGTGCAGGCATCTGCAACAAGCCAGGCTTGGCCCGTGCTCAATATTCCAGCTGGAGGAGAAGCAGACAGAGTTTGAGCCACTGTGGCCATATGGGGAAGAGGAACAAGCAAAGGGGATCCATCTTCAGGGTGCTGGCGTGAGGTTTAGTTTTAAACAGGAGCAAGAGCCGTCATAACTACACAGTCCTGGGCTGGGGTGCCCTCGTCCACCGCTGACCCACCCATCCTGGTCTTCACTCCAGTATCTCCTGCAAGGTGGTGGTCCTGAGTTGTCAGAACCGTGTGAAAATGGCCTCCTGGGAGGCAAGGTTGCTCCTGTAGCCCATGCCAGGGCTCCCACATTTTCCTTCTCCCAGCATAAAATTCCTAGGGAGATTTTAACTCTGAGCTGGCCTTTGCTGGTGGAGATCCCGAAGGTGTATGGGTGGGTGGTGGCGATGCTGCTGTGCATCTTCTTGATGCCTCCGCGGACAAGGTGATTGCCAAAACTTAAATGGAGATGACATAGATGCTAGAACTGTCTGGCAAAAGTTTTGTTTCGATTTGGGGTTTTGCATTGCTGGGAATCAAATCTGATGCATGGTAAGCAATGCATTCATCAGCGGCCATCATATCAGGGCTTTAGTGAGCAATCACGGGCATGGTTAAAACAAAGAAGAGCCAGATGGAAAAATTTTAGAACAAACACACACACACACACACACACACACACACACACACACACACACACACACACACTTCAGTGGGTGAATTCAACAGCCAGACAGAGGGACCAGGGAAAGACCAAGAGAAACAGACTTCTGGATGGATCAGGAAAGAAAGCACAGCTGGAAAGGGGCTTATAGAAACAGTGACCAAGCTGTGGTGGCCACGCCTTTAATCCCAGCACTCAGGAGGGAGAAGTAGGCAGATCTCTGTGAGTTCCAGGCCAGCCAAGGCTACACAGAGAAACCCTGCCTTGAAAAAATAAAACAAAATTAAAGAAAAAGAAAGAAACAGTGTCTAATACTTTCTAAACATGGCAATAGACATAAACCTATAACTTTAAGAAACCAAGTAACCCCCAAATATGACAATCCCCCGCCAATTCTATACCAAGACACATCATAGCAGGAGAGAAAGAGCAGGATCTACCAGAGAAAAACTATTTGAACAAAAGCAGCGCTCACCAAAAACAATTTCAGGTGCCAAAAGAAAAGAACTTCCACTCCCCCGCCCCAAGTTTTACATCCCGCAAAAATGTCTTCAAGAATGAAGAGGATCAGGCCATGGGAGAGCACACATTCAATCCCAGCACCAGGGAGGCTGGGGCAGAAAGATGGCAGGCTGGGAGCCAACCTGGGCTACATAGTAAGACCATGTCTCAAAATTCCAGCTAACACAGCTAGGTACCTATGGTAGCACACACGTATCATCTCAGCACATAGGAGGCTAAGACAGAAAGAGCAGAAATTCAGGGTCAGCCTGAGCTACATGAGATCCCCATCTCCAACACATAAACAAAAACAACAGCAACAGTAATGACTCACTTTTTAAAAGCACTTAATAAAAAAAATCAGATGGAGCCGGGCGGTGGTGGCGCACGCCTTTAATCCCAGCACTCGGGAGGCAGAGGCAGGTGGATCTCTGTGAGTTCGAGGCCAGCCTGGTCTACAAAGTGAGTTCCAGGACAGGCACCAAAACTACACAGAGAAACCCTGTCTCAAAAAAACCAAAAAAAAGAAAAAAAAAACCTGATGGAGTCATGGTAGAATGGTCATGTTCCAGTAAACAGCAACACCTCAAGTTAATACCAAGTAGGATTGAAAAACCGAGTTTCTCCAAAAACTGGCGCAAAATAAAATAGGCATCCTATTATGTGATTCTCTGAGTAGGTTTATTGGGAGGAGGGGTGTTAAAACTAGGTCTTAGGCAGCCTGTGCTGGCCTTGGCTCTAATCCCCCGCCTCAGCTTTCCTAGTATTGGTCCATCACCACTCCCAGCTCCTCTGAATAGATTTTTACCAATTGCCTAACACATTAATACACCAGCCAACTACAGAAAGGTCAAGTTTAGGCCGGGAGGTGGTGGCTCACGCCTTTAATCCCAGCACTTGGGAGGCAGAGCCAGGCGGATCTCTGTGAGTTCAAGGCCAGCCTGGTCTACAGAGAGAGATCCAGGAAAAGCGCAAAGCTACACAGAGAAACCCTGTCTCGAAAAACAAAACAACAACAAAAACAAACAAACAAAACAAAACAAAACAAAACAAAAAAAAAGGTCAAGTTTGGGCTGATAATTGTATTGGTAGCCTCAGAGGCAGGTCAGTTGAACAGGGTCTGAGGAATTCGCTCACTCCTTGGGCCCCTCCAGTAGTTTTGAATTTCCTCTATGGAATCAGAATCGTTTCTGCTCAGAATACCCAGAGTTCCTTGGGTGGTTGAATTCCTGCACAGAGCCCGGCTTGCTGATTGGTCTGACAAGGGAAGGGACTCAAGAGGGTGAAAATAGCATTCCAGCAAGACCTGGGAGAGCTGCTTAGGCCAGCGAGTTTCTCTCTCGGGTCACCGTAAATCCCTGCTAAGACAGCTAAGCCTGTTTATTTCCTTTCCACCCATTGTTGAAGCGCTTCACACTGAGTCCCAAGCCAAACCTAGACAGAACCGCGGCTCTCCTGCCTGCCGGGCACATAGTCCAAGATTCCCAACAGAGGCCTGACGCAGCAAACCTGTGTAGGCTGGGTTTTGTTTGTTTGTTTTCCCTATCTCTGTACAATTTAATTTATAATCTAGGCTCAGTTAGGTGATCAACAGTGGCTCATAATGAAACAGAACAACTGAGACACTGACATAGTTCAGCAAGTACAGGTGTTTGTCACCAAGACTGAAGACCTGAGCTTGGTCCCCAGGTCCCACCTGGTTGAAGGAGAGACCCCCATTTCCACAAGTTGTCCTCTGATCTCTGCGTGCCATGACACACTTGCCCACACTTGTACATACACAAGAAAATAAATGTACCAAAAGATAAAAAAAATTAAAGCCATATACTATAATAAAGGTTAGATGAATTCTCTCTCCATAGCTTTAAAACATTTTGAATTTAATTTTTATGTATGTGTATGTGTGGGTGCTCACTTATTTATATGAGCGCCACATGCATGCAGGTGCCTGTGGGGGCCAGAAGAGGGCATTAGATCCCCTGGAACTGGAATTACAAATGGTTGGGTCCTGGGAACCATCTCTCCAGCCCTTTTCCATGTTGTATCGTACAGACCACAGTTGGCCACATAGATGAAAATACAGACAGAGTCATGGATACCGGTGGTACTATGGTCTGAGGAAGGGTCCTCAAAAGCTTCATGTGTTCAAATCCCAACCTTGAGGGTTGTGATGCTGAGCACTGAGCGATGCTCCGGCCTGGTAGAAGGCTTGGGTCATTGGGGGGGAGGAGGGGTAGCAGGGCATGCCCTTGAAGGGAGCCTTCCTCTTCCTGTTTCCTGGCTTTGTCATGTGACTGATTTTGCTCCTGCCTCTGCCATCCCCTGCCGGGTTATCACAGGCCAAAGCAATGGAGCCAATTGTTCATGGACCGAAATCTTCAAAACCGGGAGCAGAAAAACAAAACAAAACAAAACAAACAAACAACCAAACAGAAAAAGCTCTTCTCCCTCGATGTTAATTACCTCCCTGTGTCAGAATGCTGACCTGAGAGAGCTACTGTACTGTCTCTGCTCGGGAACGCTGCATCTTATTGGGCCTGGACCACGGCCATGCTTTCCCTCCCTTACCCAATGGTGAGCAGAAGGCTCACGATGAGTGTCTGGAAGGTTTGTCAAAAGCCTGAGTGAGATCACTACATTTTGTCACATTACATTTGACCCTTGAAGCTAATGTCCCCCAGCTGACACTGTGCAGCACACTACATTAATACCTGTGATGGGTGACCCACCAGCCATTAATAAGTAATGCTGGTTATTCTACTCTGAACTCAACTATCATGAAATATTCAGAGCTATAAAGGCGTTTCAGTCTAAATCGCCACGAGGGCTTTAGTCCAATTTAGCGGTGAGCTCAGATTTCATCCTATTTTTACACGGGTCAGATGTACAGCACAAAACAACTGTTCCAGGAAAAAGCACAAAATGATGCTCTCCTCACAGAAGGTAAGGGCTCTGCCATACGGGAATATGAGAGAGTAGCTAGCGGCCTCTCTCAGGGTCTCAGATCCCTAAGTTCCCACTCAAAGCTGGCACTGGACCTGGGCAGGGTTCATGAGGTCATGGACCTGACTGGGACAGTATAAACTGTCTCCCCTAGTCCTTGTGAAATTAAAGATGTTCCCAATCTTCTGAGACCACAAAGGGAATTTTGGCTGAGCACAGCTGGAATGATGAAGCAATAGGCCCCCACGGCACACACTGCACAGCTGGAGGTTTGGAAGGCTGACCTCAGCCCGTCCAGATGGAGCTGATTGGCATGGCGATACGTCATGTCTGAGGAGCTGTGGTCTTGATGGATGGGTGGTGAGTGTGGGAACTATCTGAGGGATTGGTTCTGTGTAAGGAGGGAAGACAGCTTTCCCCATCCTGCTGAGGCTCACAGCCAAGGTCCCAGTAGCCAAAGAAAAACACACAAATTTATTTAATGAAGTTCCGAGTGACATGAGAGGCCTCATATGTAAATAAAGAACCTCCCAACTGGTAAGCCTGAGTGGTTTTGTTTTTGTTTTGAGACAGTGTTTTCTGTGTAGCCCTGACTGTCCTGGACTTTATTCTGTAGACCAGGCTGGCCTTGAACTCACATCGATCCATCTGCCTCTGCCTCTTGTGTACATCACCACTGCCCGGCTAGGCCTGAGTGTTTTAATGGAAGGCTTGTAGATGATGGTGAGGAAGTAAGGGAGAACAAAGAACATCTGCCCTGATGATAACATCTGGAAACTTCTCCCATTCCTTTCTCTTCAGAGGTAAGGGTGTTTGTTCCTTTCTTCTCACATGAGATTCTGATGGTGGCTTCAAGGGACAAGAAGTCCTGGCTAGTGGTGGTGGAGCACTTGGGAGGCAGAATCAGGCGGATCTCTGAATTCGAGGCCAGCCTGGACTACAGAGCGAGTTCCAGAACAGCCAAGGCTACACAGAGAAACCCTGTCTCAAAAAACCAAAACAAAAAAGAAAGAGAGGGGGAGAGAGAGAGGGGAGGGAGGGAGAGAGAGAGAGAGAGAGAGAGAGAGAGAGAGAGAGAGAGAGAGAGAAAGAGAGAGAGAGAAAGAAAGAAAGAAAGAAAGAAAGGAAGGAAGGAAGGAAGGAAGGAAGGAAGGAAGGAAGGAAGGAAGGAAGGAAGATCCTGTCTATGTTTTATGACCTGCTGCAGGGGAGAAGGACAGAGGAAGAAGGTTCTAGAACCTGTTACTGGTTCTGTCAGCTTAAAACAGTAAGACAAGATTCCCTGTCCAGGGTGGCATGTCCCCGAACCCCATCACCTGGGACTCACACAGTATCCCTTCTGCTACATTCCACTGCTCTAAGAAGTCCCGAGAGCCAGATGGACAGGAAGGTTGAGGAAATAGACCCTAGCTCTAAGGGGAAGCATGGGAGGGACTTGGTGACCATATTTAATCCCCCACAGAGGTGGCTGGAGTGCGGGGTGGATGTCTCACAGAACCGGAGTCCTGACCGAGCCTCTCATCTCTTACCCCGTGCAGGATCTGAGAGTTTATGACGCTAAGTATCCAGAGGGTTGCAAAAGCTTCAGAGCTTCTCCCACCTGCCGGTCCCCCACTGCATGTAGACCCACACCAGCCATGCTTCACGACCTTGCCTACGTCATGTTTCCTCCTCCTTCCCCCCTCCACAGTTCAGGGGCCCAGTGTGTCCCCCTCCTCATCCCCACAGGCCCTCAGCTCTACCAGTGAGTGAAGCTGTCTTCCAGTCAAATGGAGAATCAGGACAGCCGCTGAGGCTTCTGGAGTGCCCCACAACAGAAGGAAACTTGGGGGACCTAGTCGCTGAAATGTGCGCAGGGGCCAGTGAGCGGGAGCAAAGCCCAGGCTAAGGGAATTGAACATAGAAAGCTGCCCTGGGTTTCCTGGCCTGGGGGGTGGGAGAGCTGCCCTCTCCTTCAGGCTGCTAGTCAGTTGGTTGGTTATGCAGCTAAGTGAGAACATTTAATAGCCCATCATTACCCATAATGACTTCCCAGGGCTTGGCCCAGGTAGGAGCCCAGGCATTTCAAGATAATGGCTTTTCTGCCCTTTTTATTCTGAGTGTGTTCACACTAAAGGCCTTATTAACAGGAGGGAAGTGGTAATTAGGTTGGTTCTCAGCACTGTCCATTAACTCCTTCAGTCTCTGTAGGCGAGAGTCTTCTGGCCCCAGCAAAAGGAGTTCGGAAACTTACTTCTCCTTAAAAGGTGTCTCTCTGGTGTCCAGAGAGGACAGAGGGAACTCTCTCATTCTTTATTTTATGTGTATGTGTGTTTGGCCTGCATGGATGCATTTTTGCATCATATGCATGCCTGCAGCCCGCAGAGGCCAGAAGAGGGAGTTGGATCCCTGGAACTGGAGTTGCAGACGTTGTGAGTCACCATGTGGGTGCAGGGAAGAGAACCCAGGGTCCCCTACAAGAGCAGCCAGTTGTCTTAATGGCTCCGATCCCTCATTCTTTAGTTCCCAGGTTGAGCCGAAGGAACGGGAGAGGCAGAGGCTTCCTAACGAGGCAAGAGGAAGGACAGGACTCCAGTTTGTCACCACCATAAACTGAGCCTCAGTTTTCTCTTCAATTCTATGGGACTTAGGATCAGGGAATGCTGGAGTCACAGTGGGTCAGAGGTCAATGACCATAAAGTATTTAAAAACATTTTTTTGGATTATTTTGCTTTGTGTATTGCATGTCTGTCTGTCTGCATGTATGTGCACCACATGTATGCAGTGCCCTCAGGAGCCAGAAGAGGGTATTAGATACCCTGGGACTGAAGTTACAGACAGTGGCAAGCTGCCATGTGGGTGCTGGGAATCGAACCTGGTCCTCTGTAAGAGCAGTCAGTGCTCTTAACCCCTGAGCCATCTCTCTAGTTCTTCTAGTTGTACATCCATTTGTAAATTTGTTTTGACATTCCTTACCTGAAAATAAACTTGAGGGTTGCTTTCAAAATGATGGTAATATCCTAGGGGTTCCTCACTAGTGAATGAGGTAAGTTCTTTGCATTTTCTATCTGTATCAACCATGACTAGTAAGCCTTTAACATTCTAGAGAAGAGGACAAGGATGTATGGAGGGAGAGGAGTTGACATTTTCCCACAGTCACCAGCCTGGCTGCTCTAAAGCTACAAGCAGAAACTCCTTTGTCAGCTTGATGCATGAGTCTCTGATGGACCCACCTGGACAGCGGTGGGAGAGAAGCCGAGCCCACAATGCTGTGCAGAGACGAGGCTTCCCATCTATGCTGAGTCTCCTCACCTGCTCTGCTCAGGGGAGCAGGGGTGAGGTGAAAGGGGAGGTCCTGTGGGACTCTGAGGAAATGTGTTGGGGCACAGAGAGACGGCCCAGTGGGTAAAAGAACCTGTTGCCACACCTGACCACCTACGTACAATCCCCGGGACCTCCGTGGTGGAAGGAGAGAGCAGGACCCCCCACACACACACTAGTTGCCCTCTGACTCCCACATGCGCACCCATACCAAAGAAATAAATTATATGTAATCAGTATTGAAAGAGGATTGCAAACTCTGGTAATAACACCTTTAATCCCAGCCCTGGAGAAACAGAGGCAGGCAGATCTCTATGAGTTCAAGGACAGCTGGGTCTAAATAGCGAGTTCCAGGTCAGCTAGGGCTATACAGTGAGACTCTGTCTCAAGAAAACAAAAATAAACAATAACAAAAAATGAAAAGAAGTGTTGGGGTAGGGGTGGGGCTCGGTGGTGGTGGTGGTGAGTGCCCTTCGCCTGTGAAAGGCTTTGGGCTCAATCCCTGATGACACACACATCTAAATTATTTGATATTCTTTGAGGAGATAAAACCTAAATCACCTCTTTGAGTCTGGGCTGATCGACTCATTTCTAATAGAAACTGGAAGTGGAGTTGTGTGTGTGTGACTAGACTATACAGACTATACCCTTTCCTTTGCACGCTCCAGAACGGCAACCTCTATCATGGCCACACTCTCTGGACTTTTCACTCGGGGAAGCAGGCTGCTCTTTCTGAGGAGCCTCAGAAACTCCTGGGAGAAACTGAGAGCCAAGCCAACTCTGTGAGGTAAATTCAGGACATGACCAGGAGGCGGCAGTAGCACACAGTGGATGCTAAACAGGCTAGCTTCTCAGAGGACTATGCCCTGGGCACGACTCCAGGCCAGAGACCATATTCAGGGACAGGGGATCTTCAGATGGCCAGGTGATGTTCCTCACCGGCATAAGGTGGTGTCTTGGGTCAGAGAGAAAAGGCAGCCGTGGCTTGGGGCCTATGATAGCACTCAGGTATCCACTGTATCTGTGACTATCTATCTGTACAATGCTAGGCAATAGACTGAGACTGCTGATCTTCCCTGCTGCTGGGCTGGACGTAGAATCATCATGGGAATACACCTCTATGTGTGTCTAGAAAGGCATTTCCAGACAGGACTGATAAGGCAGGGAAGACCCAGCCTGATGTGAGTAGCACTATCTCTGGATGGTGTGTGTGTGTGTGTGTGGGGGAGACTCATGAATAAAGGGAAGAATCAGCACCATCTCTCTGACTGTGGATGCAAAGTGACCAGCTGTCTCAATCTCCTGAACCACGCCTTCCCCACCAGGCTGCACTTTGAGTCTGAACTCAAACTTTGAGTCTGAACAAGCCTTCCTTTCTTTAGCTTTTTTGTCGGATACTTCGTCCCAACAGTTAGAAAAACAACTAATATATGGGATATGCGAAGCAAGAGGTCTCTAAATGACTGGCCATTGACTTATTTGTAGTCTGGACTCTGAAGCAATTGAGTATAAAAAATATTCGAGCTTGAGCCAGGTGTGATGGTGTACAACTGTAATCCCAGCGCTCAAGAGACAGAGGTAGTCTGATTTCTGTGAGTTCAAGTCCAGCCTGGTCTACTTTTTGAGTTCCAGGACAGCCAGGGCTACACAGAGAAACCCTATCTTGAAAAACCAAACAAAGAAAAGGGGGAGAGAGACCCCAGAAGTAGCCTGCTGCTCCCCTGCAGGACGTATTGCACAATCTCTTTTAAAGGAAACTTCTGGTCCCTTGTTCGTATGCTTTTGCAATTCTTTGAATGGCATCCAGAACCTGGGAGCACCCAGCCAGACGAGACCCGACTAGGACTGGTTAATTCTACAAGCTTCCTCTTGCTCTTCCCTCTGCTCCAGATCTCCCTCTGCTCACACCTGAAGCTCATGCCGGTTCTCTGAAGCTGGACTACGGGTCACCGGGCTCCATCATCTGTCCCTCTTTCCAGGGTGCACATGGATTATCTCCCTTCTCTGCCTCTTCATTGTCTGCGTCTCTAACTGGCACTGGGATGGGGCCCACCCTAGTCCATGGGGCTGCCAGAGAAGGGGCTTTTGTCCTAAAACTCTGGGAAAAGTTCAAGGCTGTTTGGCTTATGCTATAATGCCATGTCAGTTTTAGGAGCAGACAGACTCCTTAGTCCAGGTCAAGCCTTCAGCTGGCTGTGGCGGTTTGAATGTATGTGGCCCCCAGAGACTCACAGGGAGTGGCACTGTTATGAGGTGTGGCCTTGTTGGAGGAAGTGTGTCACCCAGGGTGGACTTTGCGGTTTCAGATGCTCAAGCCAGGTCCAGTGTCTCTCTCTCTTCCTGCTGCCTGCCGAATTGGATGTAGCACTCAGCTCCCTCTCCAGCACGTCGCCTGCACACTGCCATGCCCCACCGTGACGAGAATGGGCTGAACCTCTGAATGGGAAGCCAGCCCCAGTTAAATGTTTCCAAGAGTTGTCTTGGAGCTGGGCAATGGTGGTGTGTGGTGGTACTGTGTTCCCCGAAATATTGTGCATGCTAATAAACTTATCTGGGGTCAGAGAACAGGACAGGCACAATATTAAACATAGAGGATAGGCAGTGGTAGCCCACACCTTTAATCCTAGCATCCCAGAGGCAGAAATCCCTCTGGATCTCTGTGAGTTCAAGGCCACATTGGAAACAGCCAGGCATGGTGACACATGCCTTTAATCCCAAGAAGTGAGACTTTAATCCCAGGGAGTAATGGCAGAAGGCAGAAAGATATATAAGGCACGAAGACCAGAAACTAGCAGCATTTGGCTGGTTAAGCTTTTAGGCTTTTAGCAGCAGTTCAGCTGAGATTCATGCTGGATGAGGACTCAGAAGATTCCAGTCTGAGGAAACAGGATCAGCTGAGGAATTGGTGAGGTGAGGTAGCTGTGGCTTGTACTACTTCTCTGATCTTCCAGCATTCACCCCAATAATTGGCCTCAGGTTTGATTTTATTAATAAGAACTTTTAAGATTCCTGCTACAGTGGTGTACACCTTTAATCCAAGCCCTCAGGGAGGCAGAGACAGGCGAATCTCTATGAGTTCAAGGCCAGCTTGGTGTACAGAGCAAGTTCCAGGACAGGCTTCAAAGCTACAGAGAAACCCTGTCTCGAGAGAAAAAAAAAAAAAAAAAAAAAAAAAAAAGAGTTGTCTTGGTCATGGTGTCTCTGCATAGCAATAAAACTCTCATGAAGACAGAAGTCTACAGCCCTAAAAGACAGCTTATCTGAAACCTCAGGAGACTCTTAGCCAGAAAACCCTATCACTTAACTTCCAAGCTCCTGCCCTTCAGACCCTGTGAGATGAAATAATCACCTGCTTGCTAGGCAGCTGAGCTTTGGGCTACTTGTTACCCAGCGAGAGATAACTAATATAAGTGCCCTGGGAGACAGAGCGGGCTTTGTGCTTACACTGCCTTGTCTGCCTGACTCATTGCTTGTGTCTTCTCCCAGGAAGCCAGGGAGCAGCTCTGAATCCAGCAAGACACGGGCCTCATCAGCACCAGAAACGGTGCTTCTCCATTTGCTCTCTGAATTATTCCCCGCTCTGTGCCCCGGCCCACCCCCAGACCATACAGCAAGCTTCGAAAGGGCCTGTGATTTGGCTTAAGGGATGCTACTTCTCTCCCTGCCCCCGCTCCTGCTCAAAGCTGGGAGGCTCTTGAAGAAGATGCATTTCTTTCCTCCGTGATCTCCTGCTCTGTTGTGGTTTCTGGTAATTGACTCTCACTGGGTCCTAATTAGGGAACAGACTTCATCATTTTCCATCCTTTCCCCAAAATGCAATCAAAAGAGTTTCTTCCCAGCAAACACAGCCTCCTCCTTGCTCAAGCTTGCAGGGTTGGAGTCCTGGGACCCAGACCCCTTCCCTCCCAGCACAGCCCACCACCCCATCCCAGGGCAAGGCACGCTTTGTTTCCTGTGACCTCGGCTCCGCATTCACCTCAGTTCTCAGGCCATGAAGTTGCTGAAGCCCCTGGGAGTGGACCCAGGAACCCAGTGCAGCCACCAGGGCAGGAGAGAGAGTCCTGGGCTCTGCTTTCCTGCCAAATGCTCCTCTGGCCTGCACGGCTCACCTGGGATGGAGGAGATAGATAGCTCCATCTCTTAGGGCTTTTCAAGTCTAAAACACCTCTTGCCTGTCAGAAAGCCAAGACACACAAGACTATGGCACCCTGTGAATTTACATTTATGTTTATTCAGGAGAGGCGGGAAAATGTCATTCAGGGAGGCCTGAACCTTGACTGCTGCATCCTAAATTCTGAAATCCACCAAGGGAGTTCCAGATCAAATCAGCGGCGGCCTCTCCTGCTCACCAAGTGGTAACACTCAAGCCTTTTACAGCTGCAGCCTGGGGCCAAGTGGCTTGGTCTCCTGGAATGAAGACCTTCTTGGGGACACCTTTGGTCAATACTGGGCTAGGGACAACGTGCAGTATGAGCTCATCATACCAGCTGCTTTACAGAGACCAAGTCTCTAGGTGGTTGAGTTGGGCTGTCCTATTGTGCATAGATGTCCCATGTTCAAAGTGCATGCCCTAGGCCTGCTGAGGTAGCCAGAAGCCTGGGCCTGCTCTCTGGGCCCAGTCTGTCTGGAGCTGCTCCACAGAGCCTGGCACAGGTTCAGTCCGAAGAAGCCAAGTGACAGAAAAGCCTGTGGCCGTCAGAGCTGCGTGGGCACAGGGAAGGCTGTGCCGAGTGAGGATGGCCTCCTCCCGTCAGCACTGCCCCGACGCTGAACTGGGGCTGCCCCGTGGGAGGGAGATTGGCCTAGATGCCTCCTGTGAGTGTCACCCACTTAACATGCATCTCTTCCCACAAGCTCTTAACAGTTGCGTTAGTAGAGCCCCTGCAGGGGAGTTTCAGGTACTACCTGGGAGGAGAGAGGGATGCAGGTCTGTTTCTAAATTTTCCCAGGAATGAGTGTGTGTGTGTGTGTGTGTGTGTGTGTGTGTGTGTGTGTGTGTTGAGACAGGGTCCCACTATGTAGCTCTGGCTGTTCTAGAACTCGCTCTGTAGAGCAGGCTGGCCTACATCTCTGTCTCACAGAGATCTGCCTGCCTCTGCCTCTCTAGTGCTGGGCGTGAGCCACCACACCGGGCTAAGAGTCTTCTGAGGTCCTCTCAGCTGGCCTGTGGCGGAGGAGCGGCAATCAGAGCCTCCCCTGTGCCCTCCTCAGACCAAGGTTCCAGGCAAGGGTGGGTGGGTAGCGATGCAGTGGAGGGTATCCTGGGCCAGAAGATTTTTTTTTTTTTTTTTACTATTGACAATTAAATGTTTTAAGACAGGACAGCTCTTTCCCATTCCCACCACAATGGGATTTTAGCCAAATATTAAACTCATGTTCCCTTCTTTCCTATTCTGAATTTCTATGTTTGAATCAAAAGAGAAAATTTCATCCTTGTGTGGCCAAAAACTAGTAGGCAGTCATGGTCATTTCTTTTTGTTGCTGTTGTTTTCCAGACAGGGCTTCTCTGTGTGGTTTTGGTGCCTGTCCTGAATCTCACTCTGTAGCCCAGGCTGGCCTCAAACTCACAGAGATCCGCCTGGCTCTGCCTCTCAAGTGCTGAAATTAAAGGCGTGCGCCGCCACTGCCCAGCCCATGGTCATTTCTTAAGTGCAGAAGAACTTCTTTGGGGGATGGAGGGAGGTTGTAAAAGGATCTCATTGTATAGACCAGGCTAGTCTCAAACTCATGACTCCGATCTTAGCCTCCCAACTGCTCAGATTCTAAATGTGTACCACGATGCCCACCCAGGTTTGCATAAGAACTTGTAATATAAAAAAGAGAGAGAAGGATGGGGTAGGGGCTTTCCATTTCATCCTAGTCAGCAGAGCATGAAGAGAATGAGTGGCAACAGAAGGCTGTGGACAGAAGGGAAACTTCCATACTGCTGGTGAGAACGTGAGCAATGAGTCTAGCAACTATGGAGATCAGTACGGAGGTGCCTCAAAAACTAAAAATAGACCTGCCATTCAAACCAGCTATTCCACTCCTGGGTATTCACACAAAGGACTACAAGCCAACAGAGCGCACAGATACTTGCACATCACTGTTTACTACAGCAAGCCACCCCTGCTGAGTTATGGAACCAACATGGATGCCCAACTACAGAGGAATGGACAAAGAAAATGCAGTGTACATGCACCAGGAATTTTTTTCCAGACATGAAGAATGACATTAATGGCATTTTCAGGAAAATGGCTGCAACTGGAGATAATTATAGTAAGCAAATGAAGTCAATCTCAGAAAAACAAATATGAGGCTTTCTTTCACTTGTGGTTCTTTCAGAGGAAAAGGGGAGGGCGTACAGGGACATGGGAGGGATATGCTCCAAGTCTCTGTGGTAGTGTGAAGGTAACTGGCCCCTATAATCTCATAGGGAGTGGCACCATTAGGAGGTGTGGCTTTGTTGGAGTAGGTGTGGCCTTGTTGGAGGGAGTGTGTCCCTTGGGTGGGTGGGCTTTGAGGTTTCCTACGCTCAGGATATTGCCCAGTGTCTCAGTCCATTTCCTGTTGCCTGCAAGAACTCTCAGCTACTTCTCCAGCACATCTGCCTGTATACCACCATGATCCACCATGAAGATAATGGACTGAACCTCTGAACTGTAAGAGAGCCACCCCAATTGAATGTTTTCCTTGTAAGAGTTGCTGGGGTCATGGTGTCTCTTCACAGTAATAGAAACCCTAAGATAGTATATTAAATATGTGTGGAAAAAATGTCCTTATGTAACCCAGTACCAGGGACAATATACCAATGGGGAAAAAGAAAGAAAACCTAAGTAAAGGAAGCCACTCATTTAAAAGAAAAAAAAAAACAGAGCTGGAGTCAGCTCGGTGGTTAAAAGCACATGTTGTTCAAGTGCTGTTGCTCTTGCAGAGGACCTGGGTTCAAGTCTCAGCATCTACACAGTGGCTCACAACCACTCTAACTCCAGTTCTGGGGGATCAGATGCCCTCTTCTGACCTCCTGGGACACCAGGCAGGAACGTGGTGCACAAACAAAACACTCAAGCATATAAAACAAATCAATCTAAGGCAGGGATTCATTATGCAGCTGGAACTTGTTATGTTGACCAAACTGGCCTTGAACTCACAGAGATCCACCTGCCTCTGTCTCTCAAGTGCTGGAACTAAAGGAATTTGCCAACATGCCCAGCTAAAAATAATTTAAGCAAATGATTAAAAATTAGGCCAGGCATGGCAGTGCATGCCTTTAGTCCCAGCACTCGGGACTTTGAAGCCAGCTTAGTCTACATAATAGTGAGTTCCAGGACAGCCAGGGCTATGTAGAGAAACCCTGTCTCAAAAAAAAAAAAAAAAAAATCTTAAAGAAAATTACAAAAGCTGGTCATAGTGTCACACAACTGTAATCCTAACCCTTGGGCAGTGGAGGTTGGAGGACCAAAAGTTCCAGGCCAGCTGTACTACATAAGACTGCCTTAAAAAGGAGAAAAATCATCAACAATCAATACATTTATTTATAGCTCTTTTATTTGTGATTCATGAGTCCCAACAACACATCCTGTAAAAAGGAGTGCTTTATGATTGGCCGAGCAGAGGAGGATGCCTCATAGAAAAAGGGTCTGAAGAGGCAGAAACAGATAAAGAGCAGATTTGCTTCAGGGGACTGAGGGTGTAGGTCAGTGGTGACAGCAGGTAAGCCATCAATCAATCAACCAATTAATCAACTAATCAAAAGGTTAATTGAGTCAGGCATGGTGACACACTAAATCCCAGCACTCTGGAGGCAGAAGCAAATGGATCTCTGTTAGTTCCACACCAGTCAGGGCTACATAGTGAGACCATCTCAACAAAACCAACAACAAAATCCCACAAAAATAAGTTAACTTATACAGGTTAACCCAAAGAGGATTCCTATTTGTACCATCTAAACTGGTCTACTTGGGATTATAGCTACTTCTCCTTCCTTTTTTTTTTTGTTGTTGTTTATTTATTTATTTTTGAGAGACTGGTTTTCTCTGTGTAGCCCTGGCTGTCCTTGAACTTGCTCTGTAAGCCAAGTTGGCCTCGAACTCAGGAGATCCGCCTGCCTCTGCCTCCTGAGTGCTTGGATTAAAGACGTGCACCACCACTGCCAGGCTCTTTTATTATTATTGTTGTTGCTGCTGCTGCTGTTGTTATTATTATTATTATTATTATTATTACTATTATTATTATTATTGAAGGTGGGTGAACAGCTTGGTTTGGGCTCCATAGTGTGGAAACTCAGCATGAGTGACTTACATTTTAGCTTAGCCGAGTACCCAGTACTCAATTCAACTCAAAAGCCTCCCATAAATTCTAACGCTTGAAAAGCAGTTCTTATTCCCTCCTGGGGATAAACTGTCTAAAGTTCAGTTCATGATGAGCCACTCTGGTTTCCTTGGAAATTTGTTTTGATTTTGCCATGTTATTTCGCTTTCTTTTCTTTCACTTCCTAAACGAAGGATTTCGGCGTGGGCAGAGAGACAGATGAGGAAATCACTTCAGCCGAGCATCTGCTAAGTGCCGCAGGATTCCTGCTCAGGACTCTCCAAGGCTCGCAGCAATGGGAGAAACAGCAGGTTCTCCCAGTCTGACCGACCCAAAGTGGCAGTGGGAGGAATGGGTGGAGCCCTGACGTCCGCTGGGGACGGCTGGGGGAAGTGGGTGGGGGAGGGGACGCCCAGGTGCGCGTGGGGGATCCAGGTTAAGTGCGGAGCTGGTGTCCAGCTTGCAGGGTGGCTGTGGGCCACGCGAGGGCGCCCCACACTGCCACGTAAGGGCCTGCGGTGCCACTAAGGAGCTGTGTGGGAGAAAAGGCCTTGAGGGGAAAAGGGGTGGGACGGGGACCCTCCTGGGTGCCCAGCGACAAGCCCCTCTTCTCGCGTTTCTTGAAGACTTGAAGGTCGGCGTGAGGTCTCTTTAGACTCTGGAAAGAGACAGCGTTCAGGTCCAGAGGAATTATGCCTCTGCAGATCGGGTCCATCTGTGTGTGGGAGGGAGGATGTTTGCGGCTCACTGGGGTGTGTGTGTTGGAAGTGATTGCAGTACCGGGGTGTGAGGGTGGGCGCGTTTCTACAGGGATGTAGGTGGGAGGGAGTGGACGTTTCTAGTCCCAGAGGGCTGGGACTAGTGTCTTCTAGGGGCAGCCCTTGAAGCAAAATGCAGCCCCCGGTAGAATCAGACCGGCTTTCCCATCCCTGTTGGAAACGGCAGGGATGAATGGCCGCCTTAGCCAAGACGCGGGGGGTGGGGGGGGGGTGGGGGGTGGGGGGGGTGTAAATACCTCCCGCAGAAGCTGCGATCCCTAGCAGCGTCAACCCTTGGAACCTGTCCAGCCATGCGGCTCAAGGACCTGGTGTCACCAAGATTTGCCCAGGGGCACAGTGGAGATCTTGTGACCCAGGAAATAGCACTGGTCTTAGTTTAGATTAGGGCATTTTCCCCTGAAAGCTGCGTGGATCAGTGGCCAGGAGCCCAGACTGGACTATAAGAGGGGCTGGAGGCTTCTGCCCATTCTCACCTTTATCACCCAATAGCTACTTCACATGAATCAGCTCTGCAGGCCGTACCCAGGCCCGGAGGCTCAGCCCGGGATTTGAAGGCATTAGGTTTGGTAAAAATTAAACCCAGGATGTGAGCTGCAGGCCAGTAGGTTGAGGCCCTAGACAGTGTTCCACAGCAGGGGAAGAGAAAGTATTGGGGACCTGGTGTCAGCAAGCCCCAGGGGTCCCAGATGCTGACACATGGGGAGAACAGACTCTGCAATGCCCAGGAGACACACACCCCAGTTGGCCAGAGAGCAACAGGAAAGGTCAATATGAACCCAGGACTCAGAGATCCAGTAGGTGCCTTGACCAGACACCTCACCCACCCAGCCCTGTCACTCACCAGCCTGGCCCTGGCAGCTGCAATTCCTGACCGAATGAACTGAGAAGTGTGGGAGGAAAACAGCTTTCTGGAGACTGCCTCCAAGGGGAAGGAGAACTGTAGGGAGCAGGGACACAAGGCCATCAGGTCACCTGGAAGCAGACTCTAGTGTCAGGCCTGAGGGGGTTGAGATTTCAGGTCAGGGAACTGGGGGCATAGCTCAGTGATAGAGCACTGCTTTAGGGAGGCCCTGGGTTCAAGCCTTAATACTGAAAAAATTCCTCTCAGCTGACCCACAAAGGGTCACATGATCTTGATAACCAAGAATGACTCAACCTCAGTTTCACCAGCTGCAAAGCAACTGCCCTGAAGGTGTTTGAAGATTCAGGAATTAGGAGGGTGAAAGCAGCTGATCTGTAATAACACAGGCTGTCAAGGCCTGGTGGCTCACACCTGTAATCCCAGCCCTTGAGAGGGTGAGGTGGGAGAGCAAAGAGTTCGAAACTAGCCTGAACCACAGAGTTCCAGGTTAGCCTGAGCTAAGGTGAGACTGTAGAAAGAAAGGAAGGAAGGAAGGGAGAAAGAAAAAGAAAACAAAAATCCTGTTAGCCTTTCAAGTGCCCAGACCCACTAGGACAGCTGGGCTTCTCTCTCCTTTCTAAACACTTGGCCTGGGCTCGGCAGCAGCAGTCCTGTAATTGGCCTGCACGGTGTGATAACGAGAGGTCAATATTGAACTGGGTGTGGACGTGCACACCCCAAGTCCCTGCCCTCAGGAGGTAGACACAAGAGCACACAAGTTTAAGGCCGTCGAGGCAACATATTGAGACTGAAGAAAAGAGAAGGAAAAGAAAACATTCAAAATAAATGTAAGCCATGTGTGAGCCTGTAATCCTAACATGCCCAAGACTGAGGCAGGAGGATGTCTAATTTAAAGAGAAGCCTGGGCTACATAGTTAGCTCCTGTCTCAAAAAACAAGTAAACAGGGCTAGAGAGATGGCTCAGAGGTTAAGAGCACTGGCTGTTCTTCCAGAGGTCCTGAGTACAATTCCCAGCACCCACATGTCGGCTCACAACTGTCTAAAACTGTAGTTTCATGAATTCCAATATTCCCTTCTGGTGTGCATGTACATGCAGACAAAGCACCATATAGATAAACAAATCTTTAAAAACAAAACAAGAGGGGGCTGGAGAGATGACTTAGTGGTTAGGAGCACTGACTGCTCTTCCAAAGGACCGGGGTTCAATTCCCAGCACCCACAGGGCAGCTCACAACTGTCTGTAACTCCAGTTCTAGGGGACCAGGGAACCCTCACACAGACATACACACAGACAAAATGCCAATGCACATAAAATAAAAAATAAATTATTAAAAAAAACAAACAACAAAACAAGAACAAAAGCAAAAAAGGAAAAACAAACAAACAATGCCAGGAAAATGCACTTGGTACCAAGCCAACCTGATTTTGATCCCCAGAAAACCAGCATTGTCCGGGTGTCCTCTGATATCCACATGCATCCACACCCACACACAAGTAAATAAATGTGATTAGTTGAAAAATAAATAAACTATGGCCCAGTGGGAGGCTAGGGCAGAGGATTGGAAGTTCACCGCTTGCCTGGATGGCAGAGCGAATTCAGTTCAGCTTGAGTAACTTAGCGGCACACTATCCAAAAAAAAAAGTTAAGGTTTATTTTTAAAATAAGAAAAATTTCAAAATAAAATATTTTTATTTTAATTTATGTGTCTGTCTGTGTTGGGGGATACCTACAGAGGCTAAAAGAGGACATGTAATCTCCTGGAGTTGGAGTTACAGGTGGTGGTGAGCTGGACATGGGTGCTGGGAACTGAACTTGGGTTTTCTAGAAGAACAGGAAGCACTCTTTTTTTGTTTGTTTGTTTGTTTTTCTGTTTTTTGTTTTTGGCTTTTGTTGTTTTTTGTTATTCAAGACGGGGTTTCTCGGTGTAGCTTTGCGCCTTTCTGTAGACCAGGCTGGCCTTGAACTCACAAAGATCCGCCTGGCTCTGCCTCCCGAGTGCTGGGATTAAAGGCGTGCACCACAACCGCCCAGCTAGGAAGCACTCTTAACCACCTCATCATCACTACAGCTCCTCAAAAATAAAACCAAAAAAGATTTAGAGGTCTGGAAATGTATCTCCATTGTAGAACACTTTGCCTAGCATGTGTAAGGCCCTAGGTTCTAGTCCCAGTACCGTAGAAAAAAAAAAAATGAGACAAATTGTCAGTTTACTATAACTTGGCTTGAAGTGCAGCTTCATGGTAGATGTGCAAGGCTCTGGGTTCAATCCCAGCAATAAAAATTAAAAGTTAAAGAAGTTACTAGTCCCTCAGCAGTGAGAGGTTCTTATCTCTGTGTTAGCAGGAGGCCTCTGGAGAGTGCCTGGGTCTGTAGGAATGGATCCAATGGCTAGAGGCTGGGTCCAGGAGGAGAAAGGTCGTGTGGAATGTCCCTCTTCTGGGCCTCACCACAGGAGGAGCGACATAGGACATTCTGACCCTCTGATCAGGAAGAGGCTGGGGCTTCCTGTGACAGTGGGGCTTGTGGTGACTGACCCTCTTTGTATTTCCATCATGAGAGTGAGAAGCCTAGGGTCTTTTAAGAAAGAGGGTCTGAAAGAAGCCAAAACTATATGATGGAAAAAAGAAAGTATCTTCAACAAATGGTGCTGGCATAACTGGATGTCAATATGTAAAAGATTGCAAATAGACCCATATCTATCACCATACACAAAACTCAAGTCCAAGTGGATCAAAGACCTCAACATAAATCCAGTTACACTAAACTTAATAGAAGAGAAAGTAGGAAGTACTTTTGAACGCATTGGCACCCGAGACCACTTCCTAAATATAACACCAACAGCACAGACCCTGAGCACAACAATTAATAAATGAGACCTCTTGAAACTGAGAAGCTTTTGCAGGGCAAAAGGCACAGTCAATAAGACAAAAAGACAGCCTACAGAACGGGAAAAGATCTTCACCAACCCCACATCTGACAGAGGATTGATCTCCAAAGTATATAAAGAACTCAAGAAACTAGACATCAAAATACTGAACAGTCCAATTGAAAAATGGGCTAAAGAGCTAAACAGAGAATTCACAAAACAAGAAACACAAATGGCTGAAAGACATTTAAAGAAATGCTCAACATCCTTAATCAGAGAAATGCAAATCAAAACGACTCTGAGATACCACCTTACACCTGTCAGAGAGGCTATGATCAAAAACACAAATGACAGTCAATGTTGGAGAGGATGTGGAGCAGAGGGAACACTCCTCCACTGTTGGTGGGAATGCAAGCTTGTACAACCACTGTGGAAATCAGTATAGTGGTTTCTTAGAAAATTAGGAATCTACCTCAAGACCCAGCCATACCACTCTTGGGCATATACCCAAGGAACGCTGATTCATACCACAAAGATACATGCTCAGCTATGTTCATAGCAGCACTATTTGTAATAGCCAGAACCTGGAAACAACCTAGATGCCCGTCAACTGAAGAATGGGTTAAGAAAATGTGGTACTTATACACAATGGAGTACTACTCAGCAGAGAAAAACAATGACAGCATGAAATTTGCAGACAAATGGATGGAACTAGAAAAAATATCCTGAGTGAGGTAACCCAAACCCAGAAGGACAAACATGGTATGTACTCACTCATAAGTGGATTCTAGATATAAAATAAAGAACAATCAGACTACAACCCACAGAACCATGGAGACTACCTAGCAGGAGGGACCCTAGGATGACTGTGGCTTATAATAAGTTTTGGTTTTACTCAATTACTGAGAAAGCCTCAATGAAACATTTCACAATTAAGATGGGAATACATACTGTATCAAGCTGATAATAGAAAGGTGGATAAATTGATTAATTTGAAAAAGTGAAAAATGAAAAAAAAAGAAAAATTTGAACTGTTTAAAAAGGAGCCAAACATATTTTGCTGGAGTAAAAAAAGGGGGAACTGGGGACTTATCATTCCTCTCCACATTCTATTCTTTCCCTTGTTTTATATATTTTAAATTTTTTATTGGTGGTTTCTGCTGGAGGATCCGATGCAGATAAGCACTGAATGTCTCCTGTTGCAAATCACTCTCTGGAACGATGGAAGGATCTTTCTACTAGCACTTGAAGGAGACCCGATCTGGTGTTGGTGTAGGCTCGGGGTTCTGTTTATGTCTTTCTTCAGGACAATGAGGTTCCTCTTTGGATTCCTGAGCACTGTGTTCACCCTGTGACTGCTGCTGAAACTCAACATGACAGAGACCTATTGGGCCTTAATGAAAAACTCTCCACTTCCAATGCCAATGGAGATTGAGAGCCCATATGGCCAGCTTTGGCAAGCATTAACATAAGCCTAGGAACTGTAGCCATGCTTTTGGATTCTCCAGAAAAGCTGCCAGCCTAAGTCATGCTGGGATCAAGAAAAATGGGTCTTGGTGGTTTGTGTTCCTGGAGTTATATCCATGCCAGTGGATGTCCACATGCTCCAGAAGAGAATTTGACATTGCTGCTGCTGTTGTTGCTGTTATAGCAGTGGTGGCCACTGCTGCTACTGTTTCTGGGATTACTATTTCATAATTGCTTACTACAGCTAGCACAGTGGAGATCCTGGCAGCAAAAGTAGCTACAACAGTTAATTAATCTTTCATTCTATTGGGCATGATAAATTTAATTCAATAGTTATATACATTTCGATTGGCTTTGAAAATTATAAATTTATAAACTCAAGTTCCATTTGCTTTTGGGATACCATCTTACAAGGACTCCAATTTGCAGTAAGGCTTGTTAAGGAAGGGAATGGCTCAGTTGCCTTTAGCCTACTGGCTATGGGTGGGATAGGACCTCTGTTGGTCTTTTCTGTGTCGAACACACAGATTGCAAGCCCAGTATCACTTTGAGATCTTTGGCAGCAGTTAACTCTGCAACTCACACACGATTGAGCCTGTATGATAATGAGTATTCAGAGACGGGTAATACTTGGGGGGCACTCACCATCCTAAGACAGAGCGCCTGTGTGGCCTGGGCAGGCGTCTCCATGACGGGTAAGGTTACCTGCTGACTTCCCACACAACCTAATTCAGAAGCTCATTTTTTAGTAAAAGGGGGACCTGTAGGTCCCTGGCCCCCGTTTTGGGTAACTGTTGCCTTGCTTGATGCCCTTGACCTTGATATCCTCCCTATGCTAATTCCCTTCTGGGTTCCACCCTCCTGAATGCTTAATGGAAGTTCCTTGTCTATGTATCCTACATAATGGGTGTTAACAGCTTAGATGCAAGATTGTAAAACATTGGTAGTGAACTTCTGCCCTCCGGAGTTCTCCCATTGTGCTGTAACCCTGTATTTAAGTCCTCTTCCCTCCTTCAATAAACAGCATTCAGCATTAAAAAAAAAGAAGAACATGGATGAGCAAGTAAAAAAGAAAAAGAAAAAGAAAGAAAGAGAGAGAGAGAAAGAAAAGCGAGAGAAAGACAGAGACCCTCTAAATGACTTGGCATAGTCTGGGCTGGTAGAGGCTCTGGGCTAGCCTATGCCTTGTGCCCTCTAATTGGCTGTGTCCATTGGGTATGGTCCTGGAGTGGTGGTGGCTTCAGTGATAACGACTCCCACCATCTCCCTCTTCTTCAGCATATGCTGCTCTGTCATCTGACACCCCCCAAAGGTCAGTAGAGATTGAGCCTGATATCATCCTGTGCTGCTGTCATTCAAGAGGTCAGGTGGGTCATCAGGGGGTCGGCATCCCGGATGGCCTTCATGGGGACAGGGGCTCTAAAGGTTTCCATCAATAAACCAGGTAATCAACTGATGGATCAATAAAATAAAAAAAAAGAGGGTCTGACGACAGGCCAAGGGTTCACAGCTTTCTTCTCCGATGCTCCCCCCCCCCCATCTTTGCTTCAGTTCCTGCTTAGCACAACTCCAGGAGGTGATTCTGGAGGAAGTCTCCTGGGCTCTTGGCATGGAATAGGTGCTTCCTAATGGTTGGTGGAATTAAACTGCCTGCAGGTCATAAAGCCGAGGGGAGGGAGGGGCCTTTCTGTGAGCCCAGTCCAGGACGGGGAGATGTGAGTGAGTGGGCACCTCCCTGGGATCAAGTGTCAGGAGTAGATGGGGGTCCACCTATCAGTCGGCACCTGCAGCCTAAACTGGCAGGCACCCTGGGCTCCTCTCAGCCCCCAGCCTCACCCCTGCTGTTCAGCCTCCCTGCCCCCCCCCCATTCCTCCTCTAGGCTGCCATTATTTCCAGACCAGATGGCCCAGTTTGAAATGAAATCTTGCACACAGCCCTGTCTTCTTCCAGTCTGGTGCACAAACTACATCAAAGTGATATGGCTGAAAACAGAACAATGTCCCCCCCACCCCCCAGCTTAAAGGCCTTCCATGGGGTCCCTGTTGCCCATCAACTAAAGCCCAGATTATCCAGAATGACCTGATATGCCCCGTGTGGTCACCCTGCCCTGCTCTCCTCCCTGGCCTCATCTTGTACCCACTCCCTTTACCTGTCACCCCCTCACCCCCGTCCCTCTTAGATTGACCTGCCCATGCCTGACAGGTGCCAGGCCTCCTCCGCCTTCCACACTTGCACATGGGTGTGTCCCTGAAGGTGGCAATGAGTGTTGTCACATTGGCCATACTAGAGGTCCCTTCTCCAGGAAGGACATCATTGACCTCCGCACCTGCCCCATTTAAGACAGGCCAGGGAGTCACCTTCAACATTCAGTGTTTCAGGCTTTTACGACACTACTTTTACACTTCCTAATTTACTGTACGGTCTGCCTACCCCCTTTAGTCTACATGCTGCTGCGAGGTACGGCTGTCTTACTTGCTGTGGAGCCCCTGAGCCCAGCCCAGCACTTGCGCTCGGCAGGCACGGAGCAGTCACAGCGGGAGGAACATGGACAGGAGCCCACATTTACTCAGCACTGTGGCTGAGTTCCAGGAACTGTTCAGGGCACCCTCCAGGCACAACACTGTCCACACCAGGCTGAGGAGCAGACCCAGCCCACCCCCACCTGTTTCCTGTGTCTCCCTGACAGAAGGCTTTTAAAGACTGCACTTCTCAGGCCCTGTCTCATGCAGGCCCCTACAGACAGGATCCACATAGAGACCCTCACATGGCATCTGGAAGTGGGGGAGGGACGGGGCTGTCACCCTGCAGCTGTGGCTGGTTTTCTGGCAAGCAGGACCAGGCCAGTGTGAGTTCTTTCCTGAAGCAGGGTCTGGTACCCAGTTGCCACCCCTGGGAGTCAGAGGACAGTTGGCAGCTGCAATGACAGACAGACACTGTGTCTTCTGGAACACAGCCTGACGGGTGGAGCCTGGACCTCAGCGGAGCAGTGGTAGCTTTGGACACTCGTTAGCCTTTCTTCCCTGCTCAGAGCAGCAGACTCTCTGGAGCTCAGCAGAGCAGTGGTAGCTTTGGACACTCTGCTTTCCTTCCCTGCTCAGAGCAGCAGACCCTCTGGAGCTCAGCCCTGCCTCTCTCCACCCCACCCCTATCTCAAATCACCTTCTGTTCAAAACTCCTCCGGTAGCTGCCGTGTCCCGAGCTCTGCTGACTCACTCGACTATTATTACCCTCATTTTATAGGTCCAGAGCCACGTGGCCAGCGAGTGCCAGGCTTGACCCCAGGTTTTCCTGACCTCAGGGCCCATCCTATCTTCTCACTGTGTTGTGGACCACGTGATAGTTGATGCCTGGCGACAGAGACGCCGCAGAGGGCTCCTGCGAAAAGGACTGGGCTGATCCCATAAAGGGAGGTGCCCAAGGGGCCTGGCACCTCCTGGGCGGCACATCAGCTCGGTATCCTGGGATAGTCTCTAGACGGGCCTGACCCAGATGGGATGCGTGGGGTGCCTGGGAGAGCTGGGCTGACTGGTCCTGCTGACATCACGCTCCTGGGAGAAATCTTTGTTATTCATCTTGTTATTGCCTAATTACAATGACCCAATCTAGGTACCACGGATGCCTTGAACATGCAGTTTAGACCTTGAAAAGACTCAAGGAGACAACCACAAACATCAGAAGGATGAACCCAACCATGGAGAGTGTGCTCCTCAGCCAGAGTCCCCGAGAGCTAAGCACCCGAAGCAGAGAATTGAAGGTTGATGTGGTTACAACCGATTATTAGCTCAGTCTGTAGTAGGAAACCAAATCTGAGGAGAATTCACGGGCTGGAGAAATGCCGGGGGGTGGGGGGGATTGCCAGTCTCGCAAACGTGAGGACCTGAGTTCAGGTCTCTGGACCCGAGTAAGGTGCTGGTGCGGGAGGCAAGCAGAGACAGGTGGGTCCCTAGAGCTCCATGGCCGGGTAGTCTGACCAAATCTGTGAGCTCAGGGTTTAGTGACAGAGAGGAGGGAAGGAAGAAGAGTGGGGAGCAGGGAGAGGGAGGAAGAGAAGAAGGGAGGGAGACATAAACCAAAGAAAGGTACTTACAAAAAAAAATAATAAAGGCAGGTGGTGTCTTTAATCCCAGCACTCAGGAGGCAGAAGCAGGTGGATCTCTTTCAGTTTGAGGCCAGCCGAGTCTACAGAGCTAGTTTCAGGACTAGTGTGACCCATTTTCAAAAAAGTTTAAAAAAAGAAAAAAAGACTTCATACAAAGCATTCTGTTCTTGATGAGAACCAGAATTGAGGATGGGGTGTAACTACATGGTAAGAGCACATTTGATCCCTAGCACTAACACACACACACACACACACACACACATACACACACTCATACATGCCACACATACCACCACCACCACCACTTTTTATTCCTTTTAGGCAGATGATTTAAAAGGTTAAAAACTTATTCACCATAAATCTCTTATCAAGCCGGGCAGTGGCGGCACACTCCTTTAACCCCAGCAGAGGCAGGTGGATCTCTGTGAGTTCAAGGTCAGCCTGGTCTACAGAGCAAGTTCCAGGACAGCAGGGGCTACACAGAGAAATCCAGTCTCAAAAAATAAAAACAAAACAAAAACAAAAAGAAGTCTTTTATTAACACTTCAAGGGAACTATAGGTTACCAAATTCTCATTATGATATGTTTATTTTTATTTTACCATTATTATTTGTGTAAAATACACATGTACGTGTGTGTGCAGGTACGTGAGTACATGTGCATATTGAGGCCACAAGACAATGTCAGATGTCTTCTTCAATATTTGTCCTACTCTGGACTAGGGTCTCTCTAGCACATCTAATGTATGCTTTATTGTATTATTATTTTTTAAATGCAGGGTCTCAAGTGTCAGATACTGACCTTGAACTTGCTATGCAGCTGAAGGTAACCTTGAATTCCTGATCCTTTTGCCTCTAGAGTGTTGGCATCACAGGTATGTACCACCACACCTGGTTTATGTGGTGCTAGAAATGAACCCCAGATGTTGTAGACTATTAGTTGAAGATGTGTTACATTTGTTTATGCTGTGGAACATTTGTTTAATGATGCAAAGATGTGTTGCATTCTTTTATGTTGCATTTGTGTAACTCTGTGAAGCTGTGTTACTTTGCCTGTCTAAAACACCTGATTGGTCTAATAAATAGCGAGGCAGGAGAGAGACATAGATTGTCAAACAAACTTAAAGTCCTAAGGTGAGAGACTTATACACAGTTTTGAATTTGTTTGGGATGGTCTCACTTTAGACCAGGCTGGTCTGAAACTCACTATACAGCCCAACGTGTCCTTGAATTCATGATGTCTCAGCCTCTTTAAATACCAAGATTATAGTGTGAACAACTAACCATACCTAATAAATATGTGAAGATATTTTTTTTAATTTCCAGCCACTGTGCTCTGTTATTACAAAAAAAGAAACAAGAAAAGCTGGCTAGAAACAAGCCAAGCTAAGGCTGAGCATTCATAAGTAAGAATAAGCCTCCGTGTATTTATTTGGGAGCTTTTATAAAAATAAAAAAATATAAAAAATAAATAAGTTGATTAAATTTAAAAAAATAAGTAAGAATAAGCCTCCATATAATTATTTGGGAGCTGGGTGGCAAGTCCCCAAAAAGAGTAAAGAGTTAAAAAAAAAAAAAAAAAAAAAAAAAAAAAAACTACACCCAGGTATTCCTGCACACTAGTTAAACTCTCTACCAACTGAGCTACATCCCAGCCTCCTAATTCTAGTTTTGTTTTTGTTTTTCAAGACAGAGTTTCTCTGTGAAGCTTTGGCGCCTTTCCTGGAACTCACTCTGTAGCCCAGGCTGGCCTCGAACTCAGAGATATCTGCCTGGCTCTGCCTCCCAAGTGCTGGGAATAAAGGCGTGCACCACCACTTCCCGGCTTAGTTTTGACATTAAGACTTTAAAAACCAAGCTGGGTACAGTGGCACATATCTTTAATCCCAACACTGGGGAAGCAGAAGCAGGGGGATCTCTGTAAATTCAAGGCCACCCTCGTCTCCATAAAGAGTTCCAGGCCAGGCCAGCCAGAGCCACACAGTAAAACCTTGTCTCAAAATAACAACAACAATTCTGTGGCTTATCTTTTAAAAGCCACCAGGCTGTCACAGGGTAAGCAGATGATCAGGAGAGTCACATGAACCTCTTTCTCCTGGTCCAGATCCAGGCCACCTATGACCTGGAAGTCTAGCAGAGCAGAGAAGAAACTGCTGCTGCCCACCCACCTGAGGCATCTCACCAGGCCTCTGCTGAGAATGTGTCTGTGGGAGCCCCTGTCCTTCTCAGAACAGCCTTCCACAGAGAAGTGCATCCCTGACCTTCAGAGAACCAGACACACCTGGATTTCCACTTCAGCCCAAGTGAGGCAACCAAGCCAAGTATTGGAAGAAAACCCCAAAAGGTAAAATGACTCTAGAGGAGCAGGCAGGAGAAATTGCCCTGTAGGGAGCATCTAGAATCATGTCTCTGAGAAAGAAAAATGGAGAGAAAATAGACAATCCAATGCCGAAAAGGACCAGAGACCTAAAAGGGCCATTGGGAAAGGAAGTAGCTACGGATTCTGGTCTGGGAGGTACGCCCATGTGTGAGCCCAAGGACACGTCATCATCTGGCTTTCTGTGGCAGAAGAACCATTGCCAACACTTGGAAACAGTTGCTAGGAAATATGACGAAAATCTGACTCACAGACACCACCTAACAACTCCTTCTTGATGTACTAGCCTCTCGGAGGCTCACACTCTGTCCTCCTGGAATAATTCTTTTCAAGCAACAATTGTTTTTCTTAACTTCAGATTATGTTACGTGTAATCAATG
Organism: Peromyscus maniculatus bairdii; assembly: GCF_049852395.1. Taxonomy (NCBI): domain Eukaryota; kingdom Metazoa; phylum Chordata; class Mammalia; order Rodentia; family Cricetidae; genus Peromyscus; species Peromyscus maniculatus. The sequence goes on along the minus strand of NC_134857.1, from coordinate 85,050,660 downwards.
TACAGTGTCATAAAGGATTATACAAGACCTAAAGGAAATGGTAGTACAAGGGGCTGACTTGCTTTTGAATCAAGACGTATTGACTGTATGCAAACTGTTTTATTTAACTTTGTAAGAAATATTATTTTTGTTTGTTTGTTTTTGAGACAGGTTTTCTCTGTACAACAGCCCTGGCTGTCCTGGAAATCACTCTATAGACCAAGCTGGCTTCATATTCACTGAGATCCGCCTGCCTCGCCTCCTGAGTGCTGGGATTAAATGCGTGTGCCACCTCACCCAGCTGTATAATATGTTCTTAAAAAAACGAACAAACAAACAAAAAAAAACGCTTTGTAATAACAATCCTGTGTGCATGTGTGCGTGCATGCATGTACAGGCCAGAGGCTGATGCCAGAATCTTTCTCAATTGTTCTCTCTCACACTGAACCTGGAGCTCTCTAATTTCTGCTAGATTCTGTCTCCACCTCCCCAGGGCTGGGATTTGAAGCATGCACCACTGAGCCAGGCTTTTATGTGGGTGCTGGGCTAGAACTCAGGTCCTCCGTGCTCGGGGCGGCAATCATTCAGCTAACTATCTCCCAGCCCCAGCTACACTCTGTCCTAGGGAAAACTAGGTGTCACACATTGTCAAGAATATATAATAGCTGTGAGATCATCGGGAGGGGTATTTACATCAAGTCCCACTCACTGTCCCTTTACGTTTAGTATTGAAACAGGAAACTTTAGAATCCCTCTGTGGATGTAGCCTCAAGATCACCATCTCCCTAACTCGGTTTTCTGCACATTGTCCATTTTATGAAGAAAGCAAAGCATTAGTTTTGCCTTGTTACATATTTTATTTCTATTACTTTATGTGTGTGGAGGCTGCATATGAGTACCAGTACCTATGGAGGTCAGGGGAGTCCTATCCCCCGGGGCAGGAGTTATGGGTGGTGGTGAGCCGCCCAGTGTGGGTGCTAGGAATGAACTCAGGTGCTTCTGAAAAATAGCAAGCACTCCTAACCCCGGAGCCTTCTCTCCAGCCTTAGTTTTGCCGTTTAAAACAATAATGACCCGTTTATACAAGTAGACAGGATGCATTTTAAGTCCTACTGTTGTTTATTATATAATGGCATTATTTGGGAAAAAACTGAGGAGATATCCTGTTTTGAAATCTTGCCTGGATAGAAGTAATGCTAGATGAGAAGCAGTATTTGATGATAAGAAACCGATAAGGTAATTATGCTAATGTTTTTAATTTTGGTGCTGGTGAGATGACTTATCAGGTAAGGTTGCAGAAGTCGCAGGACTTAAGTTAGATTCCTGGAACCCATGTGATAGGAAGAGATGACAGACGCCCTGAAGTCCCTTGACTGCCACATGTGTGCCAGGAACTCTCTCATGAGCACTCACATCATGTATCACATATGTACATAATAATCATAAATTAAAAAATCATTTTGTTTGTGCAGGGCAGTGGTAGCACACACCTTTAATCCCAGCACTCGGGAGGCAGAGGCAGGTGGATCTCTGTGAGTGTGAAGCCAGCCTGGTCTACAGAGAGAGTTCCAGGACAGCAGTAGACTGTACAGAGAAACTGTCGCAAAACAACAACAAAAAAACCCAAAACATTTCTCCTGTATATATACATGCTGAGTTCTTTACTGTTTTTAATGGTTTTAAATGCTATTTATTAATCAGAATTCCTGTTTATTTAGCTATTTTTGAGGCAGGGTTTCACTGTGTAGTCCTAGATGTCCTGGAACTCAATATGTAAACCAGGCTGAACTTGAACTCAGATATCTGTCTGCCGCCTTCTCCCTCCAACCCTATACCCCTTCCCTGGTCCTTAGGACTGGGATTAAAGGCTTGTACCACTCCAACACACCTGGTTCTTTTTTTTTTTTCTTTTTTTTCAAGACAGGGTTTTACTCTGTAGCCCTGGTTGTCCTGGAACTCACTCAGACCAGGCTGGCTTTGAACTCCTCACAGGGATCCACCTGCCTCTGCTGGGATTAACACCACTGCTCGGCTATTAATGTTCTTGACATATATGTTGAATAGCTCATGAAAATTTTGAGAGACATTAAATGAACCTCACCTCATCTTAAGTTATTTGGTTTTGGTGCCAAATCAATCAAGTATCAAAAATTCTAGCCGGGCAGTGGTGGCGCACGCCTTTAATCCCAGCACTTGGGAGGCAGAGGCAGTCAGATCTCTGTGAGTTCAAGGCCAGCCTGGTCTACAGAGTGAGATCCAGGACAGGCACCAAAACTACACAGAGAAACCCTGTCTCGAAAGAACAAACAAACCAACAAACAAGAAACAAAACTCCACAGAAGTGTGCCTGAGGACGCAGACTCAGTTGGTCGAGTGCTTGCTTGCTCAGCGTTCACAGCATAACCTAGGTGTGCTGGCTGCCTGGACAGTGTCAGCACACAGCAATGGTGAGGGGAGCACACTACATTTAACATGTGTGAGTGAGTTGCTTATATAGGCAACAATGACCCCCCCGCTTGCCTCCTAGTGTTGGGGTTACAGGTGCACCCCACTGCCCCCGACTTTTGCAGCACTGAGGATCAACCTGGTGCCTTTATGCAGGCTAGTCCAGCTCTCTTATCAACTGCGCTACATCTTCAACGGTCAAAACATTGTCCACGTCAAGAGTAAACGTGAGTTCAAGACCCTGACCAGAGGCTGGGATGTGACAGGAACACGGGCTCCGTCCCTAGAGCTGCTGGGAGAGATGGAGGAGAGAGGGGAAGGAGGGAGGGGAGGGAGGGAGGGGAGAGAAGGGAGGGAGGGAGGGGAGAGAAGGGAGGGAGGGGAGGGAGGGAGAGGAGGGAGGGGAGGGAGAGGAGGGAGGAAGGAATAGACAAATTTTGGCCTGAGGTAGGAAAGTGATTAAAGAAGTAGACAGTTCATCTGAGGACTGAACTTTTCTGATCCAACCCAGGACCTTATGCATTCGAGGTGAGCACCCCATTTCCGAGCTCCATCTCTAGCCAGCAGGCTCGATTCCTGCCGTCCTATTGTTTTTCCCTTTCTCCCCTACCCTCCCTGGTTGGCCTCAAATGACCTCCCTGCCCCCACTGCACCCCCACCCCACCGTTGGGACTACAGCTCCATTACCTGGCATCTCTAGTTCAGGGTGGGAAGGCCAACTGGGCATGTTCAGCTTTTTCCTACCAACCAGTTGCATGAACTTTTCACTTATCTTTTGGAAGAAGTCTCAGACAGGCTTTCTTGAGATCTCTTTAGAATTTCCTCTCAACCCAAACTAGGTACCCCACTGTCTAACTTGGGAGCACTTACTGTTCTCTCTCCGTCAATCAGGGAAGTTGAGGGTAGCCGGGGAGCCTGCCACTTGCAGTGGGTCTCTGCTGTAGCTGGCCCCAGGATTAAGTTGTTTGCAGGACTCCAATGGGTGTAGGGGCTCCACATACTTGGTCACAGAGTTAATTTGTACTGAGTACGGGCATACAGAACTATAGACTACTTTTCCTGTGGAGCAGTCCAGAAGCCCACAGGCCACCAGGAACTCACTGATCTGCCCACTGCTCTCTCCTGCTTGTTGAGTTTGGCCTGTGGACGGTTTGGTCCTCACCAGGCCATGTTATTTCCTGTCATTGCTCCCCAGAGACCGGAAGGTGCAGGAGGGCAGAGGCCAGGTTCACCCAGGGTCTGAGGAGCGGGTTAGCGGATCACTTCCACACTGGTCCGCACTGAGGTGGCTCTGCAAGCCTCTCTCCAGTGTGGTGCCAGCCCGCCTTCTCTGTGCACATGCCCCTCCTGCAGAAACCACCTTAGACTAAAATCCAAAGGCAACTCTCACATGGCATCGTGGTCCTTACTCATCTCAAGCTAGTCTGGTAGAGACAGAAAACCAAGCTGATAGTTGACCTCGCAGCACTAGCAAAGGATGCACTGGAGGAGGATGTGGCGTAGGACAGAGGGCGGGGTGGCCTGGAACAGGTCTTGTGGAATGGGCCAGTTGGGGTGGAGAGCAGGCTGAGGATCGGCATCTGGGAAGATGGCCAGTAGACAGGAGCTATGGGGGAGGGGCCCTATGGACCAGGCCTAGGAGTTTGGACTTTATCCTCAAGCAGAAGGGTTTTATTTAGGTAGAGGAGTGACATGATTTTTATTATTTTTATCTTTATTGCTTTTGTTTAAAGTTATAAAAGTTGAATAGTTTTTTTTTTTAATTTAAAGTAACAAGGCTGAGATATTTGGCCCTTTCAGAAAAATCATTTTGGCAACAGTGTTGGAATGGGGTAGAGTACAGCGTTAGGGAGGAGTCGGGGAGGTTATTAGGAAGCAGGCCAACTGCAGGGAGAGCAGACGATAGGTATGTGGGGGGAGTTGGGGGAGATAAGACTGAACACACGAGAGCCCAGCTTTAGGGAGCCTCTACTGCGGCAGGCGTCGACGCACCCATATCATTGAGAAACCAAAGAGTACTTGAAATTGATTCCATTTATCTGTTTGTTTGGAGACAGGGACTCACTATGTAGCTCTGGCTATCCTAGAACTTGCTACGTAAACCAGGCTGACCTCAAACTCAGAGAGATATGCCTGCTTTTGCCTCCCAAGTGCTGGGATTAAGGGGAATTTAGTTTTGAAATGTTACCTTTAGTGTGTGTGTGTGTGTGTGTGTGTGTGTGTGTGTGTGTGTGTGTGTGTGAGAGAGAGAGAGAGAGTGGGGGGTGGAGGTCAGAGGACCATTTTCAGGAAGCAGTTCTGTTCTGTCCCACCACGTGGGTTCTGGGGTTTGAACTCAGGTCCTCAGGCTTGGTGGAAAGCACCTTCACCAGCTGAGCCATCTCACTGGTCCAGGACTTGGAATCTGAAAGAAAAATGTTATCTACCACCTATACAGTTCCCGTTCTAAGAAGCCCACACAGACGGAGCCTGCCGGAAGCACCCAGGTGTAGCTAGAGTTTTCCTGCCTTGCCCACAGTCAGGACAAATCTCTGTCACCCGCCAGTCCCACAGCCGCTCAGACCCAACCAAGTAAACACAGAGACTTATATTGCTTACAAACTGTATGGCCGTGGCAGGCTTCTTGTTAACTATTCTTATATCTTAAAGTAACGCATTTCTACAAATCTATATCTTGCTACGTGGCTCGTGGCTTACCAGCATCTTCACATGCTGCTTGTCCTGGCAGTGGCTGGCAGCGTCTCCTTCTGCCTTCCTGTTCTTTTATTTCTTCTCTGTTAGTCCCGCCTATACTTCCTGCCTAGCCACGACCAATCAGGTTTTATTTATTGACCAATCAGAGCAACTTGACATGCAGACCATCCCCCAGTACAGCCAAGTGCTGACCATCTCAGACACCTGCACTCAGGCCCATGGTCCTAATCATCCTCTATGCAAACCTGCTGGGTAACGCCACAAGGAACCCAAGAACGGCTCCCACAGGACATACATTAACATCCCACAGCACCCAGGAGTTAAAAAGGATTGAGAGAGGGACAGGAAGACAAGCCAAGAGCCACAGTAATCACAGGCCTCTTAATAACTGTGACACCCAGACTGTGGACACACCAGGTGACACACAGACTGTGGACACCAGGTGACACACAGACCGTGGACACACCAGGTGACACAGACCGTGGACACACCAGGTGACACACAGACCGTGGGCACCAGGTGACACACAGACCGTGGACACACCAAGTGACACACAGACTGTGGACACACCAGGTGACACAGACTGTGGACACCAGGTGACACAGACCGTGGGCACCAGGTGACACACAGACCGTGGACACACCAGGTGACACACAGAGCGTGGACACACCAGGTGACACAGACTGTGGACACCAGGTGACACACAGACCGTGGGCACACCAGGTGACACACAGACCGTGGGCACCAGGTGACACAGACCGTGGACACCAGGTGACACACAGACCGTGGACACACCAGGTGACAGACAGTGGACACACCAGGTGACACACAGACCGTGGACACACCAGGTGACACAGACCGTGGACACACCAGGTGACACACAGACCGTGGACACACCAGGTGACACACAGACCGTGGACACACCAGGTGACACACAGACCGTGGATACACCAGGTGACACACAGAGCATGGACACCAGGTGACACAGACCGTGGACACACCAGGTGACACACAGACCGTGGACACACCAGGTGACACACAGACCGTGGACACACCAGGTGACACAGACCGTGAACACACCAGGTGACACAGACCGTGGACACACCAGGTGACACACAGACCGTGAACACACCAGGTGACACACAGACCGTGGACACACCAGGTGACACAGACCGTGAACACACCAGGTGACACACAGACCGTGGACACACCAGGTGACACACAGACCGTGGACACACCAGGTGACACACAGACCGTGGACACACCAGGTGACACACAGACCGTGGACACACCAGGTGACACACAGACCGTGGACACACCAGGTGACACAGACCGTGGACACACCAGGTGACACACAGACCGTGGACACACCAGGTGACACAGACCGTGGACACCAGGTGACACAGACCGTGGACACACCAGGTGACACACAGACCGTGGACACCAGGTGACACACAGACCGTGGGCACACCAGGTGACACAGACCGTGGACACACCAGGTGACACAGACTGTGGACACCAGGTGACACACAGAGCGTGGACATACCAGGTGACACACAGACCGTGAACACACCAGGTGACACAGACCGTGGACACACCAGGTGACACAGACCGTGGACACACCAGGTGACACACAGACCGTGGACACCAGGTGACACACAGACCGTGGGCACACCAGGTGACACAGACCGTGGACACACCAGGTGACACAGACTGTGGACACCAGGTGACACACAGAGCGTGGACATACCAGGTGACACACAGACCGTGAACACACCAGGTGACACAGACCGTGGACACACCAGGTGACACAGACCGTGGACACCAGGTGACACACAGAGCGTGGACACACCAGGTGACACACAGACCGTGGGCACACCAGGTGACACACAGAGCGTGGACACACCAGGTGACACAGACTGTGGACACCAGGTGACACACAGAGCGTGGACATACCAGGTGACACAGACCGTGGACACACCAGGTGACACAGACTGTGGACACCAGGTGACACAGACCGTGAACACACCAGGTGACACAGACCGTGGACACACCAGGTGACACAGACTGTGGACACACCAGGTGACACACAGACCGTGGACACACCAGGTGACACAGACTGTGGACACACCAGGTGACACACAGACCGTGGACACCAGGTGACACAGACTGTGGACACACCAGGTGACACACAGACCGTGGACACACCAGGTGACACACAGAGCGTGGACACACCAGGTGACACACAGACCGTGGACACCAGGTGACACAGACTGTGGACACACCAGGTGACACACAGACCGTGGACACACCAGGTGACACACAGAGCGTGGACACACCAGGTGACACACAGACCGTGGACACCAGGTGACACAGACTGTGGACACACCAGGTGACACACAGAGCGTGGACACACCAGGTGACACACAGACCATGGACACACCAGGTGACACAGACCGTGGACACACCAGGTGACACAGACCGTGGGCACACCAGGTGACACAGGCCGTGGACACCAGGTGACACAGACCGTGGACACACCAGGTGACACAGACCGTGGACACACCAGGTGACACAGACCGTGGACACACCAGGTGACACACAGAGCGTGGACACACCAGGTGACACACAGACCATGGGCACACCAGGTGACACACAGACCGTGGACACACCAGGTGACACAGACTGTGGACACACCAGGTGACACACAGAGCGTGGACACACCAGGTGACACACAGACCGTGGTCACCAGGTGACACAGACCGTGGACACACCAGGTGACACACAGAGCGTGGACACCAGGTGACACACAGACCGTGGTCACCAGGTGACACAGACCGTGGACACACCAGGTGACACAGACCATGGACACACCAGGTGACACACAGACTGTGGACACACCAGGTGACACACAGACTGTGGACACACCAGGTGACACAGACTGTGGGCACACCAGGTGACTTTTAATTCCAGTCCGTTCCCCTGGCCCTCTTAATGGCTTCTAGCTATTTCCTCTTGGGCTCTGGCCAGCATAAGCTCAGGAAATGCTAAGTTTTAGTTCTGGAAATCAGTAAAGCACATTAGCAAAGGAAATCCACAAATAAAAAACAATCACGTTATGAATTTCAAAGCCAAGGGAAAGGATCACAAACCAGAGTGTGAGCTGCTGGGACAGAAGTCACTTCATTCATTCTGTGTGGGATGCTAGAGAGTGGCCCTGGAATCCCCGAGGTCTGGCCCATTTTGTTCCTGTTTATTTCCAGAACCTCTTTCTGGCACAACCTTCAGCTCTTGCTCTGGCCTCTTCTGACAAGGGAGATGCTTGGCCAGGGTGCAGACTCGGCACTTTGAGAGGATGAATATATTTGGAAAGCCTTTGTTAACCGATGGGCTTCGCCCTTAACAGTTGCTCTTTATTCATTGTTCCTTGGGCTCTTGACTGCTGACTTGCTACACTGCACTGCGGAATATTCAAGTACCTTCAGATTTACGTGTCTGTCTTCCTTCCTTCCTTAAAAAAAAAATCATTATGCTTTGTGTACGGGGGTGAGCACACATGCACATGGATGCCAGGACAGCCAAGCAGCATCCTCAGGAACACCATCTCCTTCCCTCGAGACAGGGTCTCTCCTTAGCCTTCACCGATCAGGCTAGAACTGGCCCAGGCCCAGGGCTCCTCCTGTCTCTGCCTTCCAGGTACTGGGGATTACTAGGGAAAATGTGTTCTGGGGCTCAAACTCTGATCCTATTTGTGAGGCAAGCACTTCACCAAACTATTTTATTCAGCAGCCTCCTGGCCTCAAACTGATAAAATTCCTCCCTGCAAAAGCTGGATTTACAGGCATGAGCCATCATGCCCAGCACCTAGATGTTTAAAGCTACCTTCCACTCCGCAGTATGCTGCATGCTTTCACACACTCCTCACAGCAATATCCTGTCTAAGTGATTTTGTTTAAAAGCACCTCTGGGCAGATGGAGCTCAGCTGGAAGAGTGCTAACCCAGCATCTGTCTATCAGGTTCTGGGTTCAATCGCCAGTGCTCCATAAACCAGACATGGCAATGCCTATAACCCCAGTAAGGATTGGAGAAAGGAGGTACTGAAGTTCCCAGGTTGATCTCAACCACACAGTGAGGTCACCAGCCTGTGTTACATGAGATCCTCTCACAATTACAAAAAAAGGGGGGTAGGGGGTGGGGTGGGAGTAGTCTGTAGGATACCTGTGAAGATATTTTTGTTTGTCCTAGGGACTGGCCCGTCGCCGCCTACAGCATGGAACTCTGTCACTGGCGGAGCTATTCTCAGCCCTCCCCCGTTCTGTGTCATTAGTGTTTATTTCTGACGCTGACCTCAGGACAGTAATGTCCACACCAACTCCTGTGAAGGGGTGAGTGTGGGCCTCTGGCTTCCTGAGTTAATCATTCACCTGGGCTGGCTGCTCAGAAGGCAACCAGAGGAATGCAGACTCTTAAGACATCTGCCTGCAGGAAGGAAGGAGGCCTTGAGGTTGATAATGCTCTCTACCCCACAGCTTTCATCCAGTCCCAGCCACGTCCTGTCCTGAGTTACATATCATGTTCACTTCCATTTTCCCAGACTGCAATTCTTGGAGTGGGAAAATGATGACCTGACTGGCCGGGATATGGACTTCAAGTCCAGCCTGTTTAAAGAAACAAACACGCACACCCCCCCCACCCCCCCCACCCCCCGCAACTCCTGTGAGTCAAGATATATTTGCCTAGTTAGGGCCCTGGTTCCAATCCCAAACGCCATAGAAACAACCCAAAAAAGCCTGTATCAAAACAAAAACTGCAGCCGGGCAGTGGTGGCACACACCTTTAATCCCAGGATTGGGAAGCAGAGGCAGGCGGATCTCTTGAGAGTTGAGGACATCCTGGTCTACAGAGTGAGTTCCAGGACAGTCAGGACTACACAGAAAGACCCTGTCTCGAAGCCGGGCAGTGGTGGCACACGCCTTTAATCCCAGTACTCATGAGGCAGAGCCAGGTGGATCTTTGTGAGTTCAAGGCCAGCCTGGTCTATAGAGTGAGATCCAGGAAAGGCACAAAGCTGCACAGGGAAACCCTGTCTTGAAAAACCAAAATCAACCAACCAAACTAAAAACTACGGTTGGGCCGTGGTGGCTCACACCTATAATCCTAGCACTTGGGAAGCAGAGGCAGGCAGTTCTATGAGTTCGAGGCCAGCCTGGTCTACAGAGCCAGGTGAGTTCCAGGACAGCCAGGGTTAGAGAGGAAACTGTCTATAAAAACTGTAAGTTTTTGAGGTAGGGTTTCATGTAGCCTAGGCTGACCTCAGCTTTCCCCCTGTTCGCAATACGTAATTTTTCTGTGTAGCCTTGGCTGTCCTGGAACTTGCTCTGCAGGGGCTGGCCTTGAACTCGGAGATCTGCCTGCCAAGTGATGTGATTAAACCAATGCCTGGCTGACCTCCAGCTTTGTAGTATTTTTAATTATGTATAAGTACAAGTGCCCTCAGGGGCCAAAAGAGGGTGTGGGATCCCCTGGACCTGGAGTTGTGAACTACCTGACACAGGTACTGAGAAGCAAACCTGAAATCTCAAAGGCCACGGGTGATTTTAGCTCTGAACTCTCTCTTTAGTTTCCCTGGCCTCAAACTCTTTATTCTCCTCCTCCTACCTCTAACACACCCAACTCTGGCTTCATTTGCCCAGAGACAACTGTATTCTTGTTGCAAATGCATTAGGATTTTTCTTCTTGAAAAATTTTCTTCTTGAAAGCCAGGGCTATATGACATTTCTTTTAAGGCTAGGATTAGGGCTCAGTGGTAGAACACATAAAAACCAACTAACCTCCATACTCTATACTCACACGTTATTGTTTGCACCTTTACGTCACCATAGCCCAGAGTACAGAGTAAATGGAGACTAAATATAAAAGCCTAGAGCAAAGCCTGTAATCACAAAGGCAGCTATCTCTTGTGAGTTTAAGGCCAGCCTGCTCTACATAGGAGAGTTCCAGGACAGCCAGGGCTACAGAGACTCCGTGTCAAAAAGTAATGTCCTTGAACTTCACGTCCACCCCCTAATCCCTCTGGCCCAGACAGAATTGGCCTCGGGCCAGGCAGCTCGGGCTGCCATTTTCCATCAAGTGTTCAAACATTCAATTACCCAAGTCTGTCATTAACTTCTTTCTTCATTGTCTTCCAGGCACTGTGCCTGACTTGATTTGTTATTGTAAACTACGTGCTAGGGAGGGTGAAACTCAAGACACTCAGGTTTTCAGACACACATGCAACCAATACCTAGCCTGCCACTCTGAAATTCAACACAAGGTGTGTATACCTCTCGTGCCAGCACTTGGGAGGCAGAGGAAGGCAGATCTGAGTTCCAGGCCAGCCTTGTCTACATAGTGAGGCTCTAACACACATGAACAAGGACACCGATAGGCATGCCAATGTGGAAGGATGGTCTTCCCCAGGAAGAGCACAATAACTGGTCATTCAGCAACAGATGGTCACCCCTAGAACATACACACAAGTGACACGACAGGGGCTGAGCAGTTTGTATTTTGTATTTAGGCGTGCGCGCGCGCGCGCACGTACACACACACACACACACACACACACACCAATTATAAAGAGGCTGTGAATTTGAGTGACAAGGAAGGATGTACATGGAAGGGTTAGAGGAGGAAAGGGGAGAAATGATTTAATTATAAACTAAAAAACCCATAATTTTGTGCAAACTATTCATTTCAGCTGGTGAAGATATTCTCAATTTCCAACAGACTTGGTCTGAATGAGATCCTGAGCAGTGTGGTTTACAGTATAATAATTTGAAATTGTCCAGCCTATCAGTTTCTTAAACAATTTTCCCACTCTACTGTACGTGACGGTTCATGTCTGTACTCACATCTCTTATTGAGCAGCTACTATAACTTGGGAACGGAAATAAAACATCCAATGAAATCAGTATCAAAAGGAGTAATGGACAAGGATCAGAGAGCTCACTGCCTCCAGGACTCATTCACAGCACAGCTGATAAACTAATAAATGCACTGGGAGTGAGGAAGGGACAGGAGGGCTGTGCTAAGTGCCACCCAGCCTTTACTAACACCGATCTTATGTTAGAACCCAGTGACAGAAAGAACAACTGAGCAGTTGGCAAAGTTTAGTTACAAGTTCCAGTTTTACGGCAGCTTTGGCTTCTGACTATGAACTCAGAAAGCCCTCCTTCTGGAGAGTGATAGTGAACATGCATCGTGAAACCTGGGTTTTAACCCTCGGCACAGGCGGCACACCTGCCCGGCAAATGCAGCTTCCGCATCTGAAATGGGACAGACAGGAATCCTTTACATGTGGCTTGGAATTCTGCCATCCACAGCCCAAACTCAAGGTTGACTCTCTAAAATCCGGCCACCTCGGTGATTGCAGGGCCTCTTCCACTGCGTCCTAAGGCTAACTGCATCAGGTGAGAGCAGTTCAGACGCTCGGTTCCAATCCTTCCCTGCTCATGTCAAAGGAGAAGACATACGGTAAACCGCGTGCACAAGTCTCAAGGCATATAAACCAGGAGGTCCAGTATTAGTAAAGGTCAAATGAAAATAAAAATGAAGACACAATATGTCTCTCAAATAAACATGTGAAGAACTGTTTTCTAAAAATAAAATACATGTTTTATTTGGAAAAAGTCAGCTTCTTACACAGGTTTCAAATCTGTATTTTCACCCTGTCAATTACCATGGTAATTTAAATGCATTGAGTACAATTCAGTGTCATAGATCTTTTCTGCCTCTATTTAGAAGACATTGGGTTAAAAAAAATACTACAATTCCAATCTGGTCCATCTTCCTCCTGACTTACTCTGAACCCATTTTCTACATTTCAGGTAAGTGGAAAGGGTCACAAAAGCTAAGGTTTGTGGAGCCAAGACTGTCCAACAATTCTAAGCATGATAGAAGTTTCTCTTTGAGCCTTGGTGCCTGCGGCAGGGAGGTGGGTACTTACTGAAACCAAGTGAACTCAGCAAACTCCCTCCCTATTTTATCTTTTATTGGCTTCCCTGGGGCCAAACTCTGACCCTCTTGGTTTTGCAAATACTGAAAAACAATGTAAAAAACAAAAAGAGCACACACATTCAGTCCGTACTGAATATCTCACATACAGCTCTAAACTAGAATATAAATGGAACTATCGAAAATCAAGGAGAAAAGGTCTTGGGGGTTAAGGAGGATTCCGGGGTGCTGGTGGGATATGGCTCAGTGGTACAGCATGTGCTTAGCATGCTTGTGGCCCTGGGTTCAATCCTCAGAACCACCAAGCCCCCCCAAACCCACACAACTCAAAGATTACAAGAGTTTCATACCATAACTAGGGTCTTGGAAAACCCAAGCTGAATTCAGCTGATGCCTGAAATCCTTGTCTATATTAAATCAGACTGTATTGAATAATGTTTTGTAGACTTTAATACTAACATTTTTGCAGTAGATTTCAAAAATGGCAATGACTTCTAACCACTCAATGTCTCTGAACAGGAGCAAAGGTAGCAATCTAGTGATAACATTCTAGCTCTAGGCTTGCAGGAAGCATCTGAGGAGGCACCCAGCAGGTGACAGACTGTGGCTACAACAGCCAAGATGTTTCCAGAATTTCATGCTTTAAATTTCTTAAATATATACCTAGCAGGCACCTACACCAGGCAACTATGATGCTAGAAAAATACTTTCGTCAGTATTTTATAAATCTCCAACTTTTAACTAATATTTCCATCCATAAATGTTCCAGTAACAATTTCCGACAAAGCATTACAAACAACAACAAAACCAGATTAAGGTTAGAGTTACCTCAAGCAAGTTAGTTGTTGTTATTCTTCCTTTTAAAATGACATTTAAAATAGATGAATTCAGCAGAATGGTTTTAAAAGTTAAGGCTCTCTAAAGAGTTCTAAAACTAAAACTTAAGGCACATATTATAATCTTCATGAGACTGTTAAAAGCTAAGATTAAAACAGAACAAAACAAAACAAAATCCCTAGTTCTTTCCCATATCCTTTGCCAACCACTCCCTACCTAAAGCATAGTAAATTTTGAATTCCGGCATTGGTAAGGAGTGAACAAAAAAACAAAAACAAAAACAAAAAAAAAATCCACCAATGAACACCTGGTAGGTTTCCACACAAATGTCCACTGTCTGCATTGAGCACCACTGGTAGACTAGAGGCCAGCAGAATGGTTTCGGATGTCGGCTCGGGTCACACACTGCTCTGCTTGCTCCGTTCACACGGGACTCTCCTCCTCTGCGGGCTCTCCGGCGCTGTTCTGCTGCTGCGAGGACTGTGCTGCTTTGGTTACTTCCTTGGGCTTCTCGCCGGCGTCTGTGCCGGCCTCCTCCTCCTTAGCTTCCCTTTTCTGCTTCTCCTCTGCCTTCTGTTCTTTGGCCAAGAGTCGGTAATTGATGCCCATGCCGATGAAGAGATAGATGCCCGCGATGATGAGGATCACGCCACAGGCCCAGTACGTGTACTTGTAGTCTCCGTACATGTCATTGAGGCGGCCTAGGGATGCAGAGACAAGGCTCATGAGGAAAAGCAAACAAGGAAACCTCTCCCCAAAGTGTAAACATCCTCTCAGAAAGATGCCAAACCAACCTTCAAAGAACCCATAAATGACACACTAGCACAAAAATGAATTGCTAAATTTTCTATTTATAGTGCCGATTTTGACTGGCCGTGTATTTTCTATTTTCAAATTGGAAACAATTGACTCTTGGCAAATCTGAATGAGAAGATGGGATTATAATTCGTTCTCTTAATACACAACAAAAAACTAATTCAAAGGGAGTTTGAAAGTGTCCAAGGCCACACAGAGCTAATCCAGTCACCACGGCCAAAGCTCTTTATCAGCACTTCCGGAGAACACTGGCTCTGTAGCCAACAGCACCCTCTTAGCACCAAACCCCAACACATCTTCCAGCAGTTACAGAAATTCAAGCACCCTGATGTTAAGTAACCTCTTCAAGGTCACGAGGCTAGCAAGGGAACACAAAGAGTCTGAGTGGGGGCCTGCGCCACCACCTCTGTGCTACAGGAAGCCTCTCTACTGTTTTGACACCAAGTCAATTTGGAACTTGGAAAATGGCATCACACCCTCTCCCATGTTGGGAGAGGGTGATGTCTGATGGTAATGAAACCTATCATTGGCCAATGTGAATGGAACTCCATAGGGCTAACTATTACACAAACTGGTAAGTGCTCCAGGGAGGGTTCTGGACCAGATCACGGGTGGGAGGCTAGTGAGTGGTGAGGAATGAATGCTGCTTCTTTTGAAGCATCACCCAGAGCTGAGACAGCAGGAAGACAGACCTGTCCAGGGAAAGAGGGCGGAGAGGAACCAGGCAGAGCAGCCAGTGCAAAGGCACCAGGGTGTGAGCAGGAAAGGAGGGCGGGGTCCTAGAGGAGAGAGCAAGAGGCCAAGGGTAGGAAACAAGGTTGGAGAGACAGGTAGGGCTAAGCTCGGCAGCTTTGGAAGTCAAGTAGGGAATGGAATACTGAAGCAAGATGAGGGAGTTTGAAGGGTGGTAGTGGTAGTCATGTTAGAGAAAGGGGGCAGATTAGAAAGAGTGGGAGGAGGCCGGGTGGTGGCGCACACCTTTAATCCCAGCACTTGGGAGGCAGAGGCAGGTGATCTCTGGGTTCGAGGCCAGCCTGGTCTACAGAGATTCAGATTCAGGACATCACCAAAACCAGAGAAACCCTGTCTCGAAAAAACAAAAACAACCCCCCCTCCCCGCAAAAAAAAAAAAGAAAGAAAGAAAAAGAAAACAAAGAGTTGGGAGATGAAACCTCAAGGGAAGAAGCTAGAAAGGAAGCCATCTATAAGTTTGGTGGCGGCTGCCTATAATCCCAGCACTTGAGGGGAGAACATGGGCAGGTCAGGAGGTCCAGGCAATCTTTGGCTACAAAACAAGTTAAAATCAACTGGGTTGAGTAAGACCCTATCTCCAAAATAAATAAATAAATAAATCACCATGAACACCCAAAAGGAGTCGGAACATTTGTGGAGATAGTTATTTGAGAGTTATCTTGTTGTGTAAGCTAATGCTGTTCTTGAAGTCACAAACAACCTGCCTCAGCCTCCAAGTGCTGGAAAAATAGGTGTGCACCAGCGGCCCAACATAGGATTTAATAAAATAAAGAGTTCAAGCCTTTCATCACAGCACTTGGGAAGCAGAGGCAGGCAGGCAAGATCTGAGTTTGAAGCCAGCCTGGGCTATAGAGTGAGTTCCAGTCCAGCCAGGGATAGAGAAACCTCGCATTGAAAACACAGAAACAAAACAAAGGAGTTCTCAAATTATATAATGACTCATCAACTAATGTAACTGTGCCAAACTATCCCACCTCCTAAAGCTTGACTTCACTTATGAAACTGCTACTAAAATAATCCTAGATCCAAGATACACAGTGGTTAGCACAGTTGCTCCTGTGTTCTGACCTTATGAAATATCTACTCTTCCCCCTATTACTAGAATGTGCTTTAAAGGTAGAGCTGCTCTCCACAGGTTACTTTTATAATCAGAAGAGAACCAAAAACGTAGCGAGATATACCATACCTAAAAGTGGTGGTCCTAGGAGGACAGGACAGCATTCCACAATGGTCACCAAGCCCACAGCACTGGAGAACCTCTGGGGTCCAACGAGGTCCATCAGTGTTTCAAATAATACGGAGCTGAGCCAACCAAAGGCAAATCCAAAAAATCCCGCGTAGACACAGAACCCAACATAGGTGGTAGACAGAGGTGCTAGCAAATGGCACACTCCATTTGCAACAACAGAGGCAGCAAAGAAGTACTGGACCCGAGGTCTGATCCACTTAGTGTTGGCTACAAGTCCCATGGAAGGTCTGGCCACCATATCGACAAAAGCCAGAATGGAAAGGAGGAAGGCTGACTTCTCACTGGAGTAATGCTGACTCTTACCATAATTACTAAGAAAGACCAAAGGGGTAAAGAGTCCAAAAAACATGACCACATTTCCAGACAGGTACAGCAAAAAGCCTCTGTGGGCAAACAGGGACAGGTCCAGGAACTTATTAATTATTTGCAAGGCTGACGACTTTTCTCCTTTGGGGCTTCCTCCAATGAGATCTGTGTTGGCATCAGATTTTCCAGCTTCCTCAAGAGACTCTTTGGACTTCAGCTTTTCTACCTTGCCTGGTTTAGGCCCTATTGGTCGCATCAGGGATCCAGCTACACAACAGTTTAGCAGGAGGCCCCCAAGAATTAGGAGGCTTCCTTTCAAGCCAAAAATACCAAAGAAAGCCTGATTAAGTGGAGCCAGGGTAGAGAGGAACACAGGGCTGCCTGCCATGGCCAGCCCATTGGCCAATGGTCGCTTCTTGTAGAAATACTTGCCAATCATGGTCAGAGCTGGGTTCAAGTTGAAAGCAAGCCCAAGACCTAGGAAAGGAACAAAGATAAGACTGTCATAAGCAGAAGTAAGTGAGGCTGAAAAGATGGCTTGGGACTAAGGGCATGGTACACCGCTCTTGCAGAGGGCTGACCTTGGATTCCCAGCATCCACACTGGAAAACTCACCATCATCTTGTAACTCCAGCTCTAGGGAATCTGATGCATGTGATCTAGTTAAACTTGCCTCCTTGATCCAACTACATACCATAAACGCTGTCCCTTGTCCAGCTGTGTACAATGAACTCCTGGTTCAACGGTATATGGTAACCATGCTGATGGCAGCGTTCCTCTGTATGTTTGTCCTCCCTTCATTCCTTCACTGCCTAATCAGATCAATCCCTAAAGCTGGGCTGGACACAGCAAACTTTGTTCTATCTCAAATACTGAATGACATGAAAAGCTGCTTATAATACACAGTTTGGGGGCTGGAGAGCTGGCTCAGAGATTAAGAGCACTGGCTGCTCTTCCAAAGGTCTTGAGTTCAATTCCCAGCAACCATATGGTGGCTCACAACCACCTGTAATGAGATCTGGTGCCCTCTTCTGGCCTGCAGGGATGTGTGCAGGCAGAACACTGTATACATAATAAATAAATAAATAAATAAATTCTTTTAAAAAAATCTCTTCCTTTTTGGTCTCAACAAACAAACAAAAAAAAGGTTAGGTTTGTACACTAAAGAAACAGTATGACAGGCCATACATTTGAATGTCATAATATTCAACAGCTTATTTTCTTTCTCTCTTTTGGTTTTTCAAGACAAGGTTTCTCTGTAGCCCTGGCTGTCCTGGAACTCACTTTGTAGACCAGGTTGGCCTTGAACTCAGAGACAGACCTGCCTCTGCCTCCCAAGCCCTGGGATTAAAGGTGCACACCATCACCTCTTGGCTCATTTTCTTGATTTGATGACTAAATAAAAAATGGAGAGAAGGCTTACCAAGAGTACCCTTAACCTTCAGAGAGGTGTTAGGACAGCACACTGTCCTATTCCAGTAAAAGCCTATTCCCACTGGGCAGTGGTGGTGCACGCCTTTAATCCCAGCACTTGGGAGGCAGAGGTAGGCTGGATTTCTGAGTTAAAGGCCAGTCTGGTGTACAGAATGAGTTCCAGGGCAGCCAGGACTGTTAGACAGAGAAACCCTGTCTGGAAAAACAAAACAAAACAAAAAACCAACTTTGTGTGTGCATGCCTGTGCCATGGTGTGAGAGTGGAGCTGATTCATTCCGTACACCATGTGGGTCCAGAGGGAGACTCAGGCTCTTCCTTTACCCACTGAGCCTTCGTACTAGTACTCAGTTAATCAGCAGCTCCCTAAAAAGTCATTTATCAAGTGCATTATCAGATAGTGACAATAAATCAATATGAAATTAATCAGTAGCCACTCACCTCCAATGACGCCAATGCAGAAGTAAAGTTCCTTCACTGTGTTACAGAAAGACGCTGCAATCAAGCCACAACCAGACAAGCAGCCACCAGCCATCATTACCGGACGGCTGCCATATTTATTCACCAGGACACTGCTGATAGGACCTAAGAGGGAATAAAAAATGTAGTAGTATCAACTCTCATATCCAAGAAAAGACAAATGATAAAAAACTTTCCCTGTATATCTATGTAGCTGTCGAAGGTACTGAGTTGACTATATTAAAATGATTTGGCTCAATCCTGTATGGTCCTGATGTAAAGAAATGCTTGGAGGATGGGCACTGTGTCCAAGGCTGTGACTGCCATGGCAAACGGTATCCTGTAACCACAGCAGTGTGAAGGCAGACAGAACCACTCGTCCTCACTACACAGTAGATGTAGTAAGTTCAAGGCCAGACTAGGCTCACGAGTCCCTGCCTCAAAAACCAAAAGCAATAAAAATAAAGCTTACAGGAGATCAAGTCAGACAACAGTCAGTAAGAGCCTTGAGCTAACCACTCAAGAGGATGGGAATGAAATGACAGGCTGTCTAGGTGAACAGATTCAAGGGTAGTCTAAAGCTGTTGTTTTTTTAAGTGTTGAAGAAACCTAAGCTGTTACCCACTCGACCACTAAGTCACATCCCCAGTCTTAGGACACAATTCTTAATAAAACTAAACTAATGATGTCCATCTTCCCACAGTTCATAAGCCTGATAACTGTGTTTCATGCTGTTGTGTGAGGCACCTCTCCCTCAAACTCTGCATGGTGCTAGTGCTTTGCATATGTAAACAACAACAAAAAGAAGAAAAGCTAGTAATTTTTGCTGATTATAAAATGAATGGTATTCAACTTCACTTACTTGTAATTATAAAAACACCTGAGTTTCACACTTCATAGATAAGGACTTGAGAAAGAATGACTGCAGGACACTGTAACCTGGCTGGTTACAGCAGATGACTGCAAATAAGCAAGGCTCTGGGATCCACCCTTACATGGAGGGGAAAAAATTCATGTTAAAACTCAACCCAAAAGCAGGAGATTGACAGCCAGGAACTGTAAGAGATAATTAGGTCAGAGCCTCATGGATCTACTAAGTGTCTTTATGAAAGAGCCTGAGGGAACATATCTTCTCTGCTGCCATGTGAGGCAGCTGGAAGGCACTGGTTACAAAGAACAGGCCCTCAGAGGCCCAGATGAAAACAGCCACTTCATGAAGTCACGGGTTATTTGAAAACTTATGTTTACAGTTTGTATAGGATGAAAATACTGGACACTGATAGAATATCTGTATAAGAGTTTCATATGAATTATTTGTGGTTTTATATACCCAGAATCCTAAAATATTGCCATACTGTTCTTTGAAGTTTAAGTTAGTGTTATCAATTCTATAATATTTGAAATACCAAAAAAGGGAAAAACAAAAGCACTAAGATTTTTTTCTCCTTGGCCAGGTGTAGGGGGCTCACACCTTTAATCCCAGTCTTTGGGAGGCAGAGGCAGGAGGAGGAGGTCTGACTTTACGACCGGCCTGATCTACACAGCCAGGGCACCATAGGGACCCTGCTTCAACAAGCAACCAAAATCAAGAGTGCACAGGTTAGAGGATTGACAGTTGTGAAGTGATGAAAATTCTTAGGGGGTGTGTTCTTCAGAAACCAAACAGAATAAACAACCCATTTAATAAGAATCCTGCCAAAGTTCATGACAAGCAATCTGTCTTTCAGTTACTTCAGCAGCAGAAAGGTCCTAATGAACTGTCATTGAAAACAGAAGGTTAGGAGACAGGTCCGCTGGCACACGAGCTTAGAGACCTGCTGGTTAACTGAAGGCTCTAAGCAGCTGGACTATGCAGAGACCCTGTCTCCAAACACAAACCAACCAGTGAGAAAGAAAGGGTGAGGACAGTCAGACAGCAGAGCTGAGAGAGAGGACTGGCTTCTTTTTGAGAACAGGGCTCGGTTCCCAACACCAATGGCAGCTCAGGGTCCAAGGGGATTTGAAGCCCTCTTCTGGCCTTTATGGTTACCAGGCATTCACATGATACCCAGGCACACACACAGGTAAAACACCCACACACATAAAAAAATTTAAAGACAAAAAAATACACAGGAAGGAAAAGCAGGTCTTCAAACTGCTGCTTCTGTCCATTTATCCCTCTTCAAATCAACCAACTTAATTATGTTTAATTAAATTTTGACTTCAACTACACAGTGCTGTTTCAGGGCTTATTACATCAAACAGAAGACCAGATGTAGTGTTCTCTCTCACTCACAACATGCAGCCAGAGTTGAATGTACTCAAGAGACTTACTTAGTCAAGACTGCTGAATCTGCTACCAAGTTAGTCACCACTGAAATGTAGACTAGAATCTTTGTGTTGGCTGTTAAAGAGCGACATGTGAATATAATCCAAGACACTAAATTGTTATCAAAAGCAGCTTGTTAGATATCTAACAAGGCAACATGGAACACTGTCCACCAGGTTAAACTAAACAAAAAACCACTTTGCTCCAGAATTCCTACTCAACAACCTCAAGTTTTATTGTAGGTTTAACTTTTAGTTTAATTGTGGTTTGATGTCTCCAGGTAAAATATACCGTGTTTGAAATAAGCAATCTACTTTCTACATAGCCTCCACACCATGCCAAAGCAAAGAAAAGGGGGAAAAGTGATAAAATTTGAGTAACAGCTAAAATGCTTTTAGAACTCATAGTATCATAGGAACAAGGGGAGATTTTTTATTCAGCTTTTGTTTTTGGTGTGTGCTCTCGTCCATGTGTGCGTGCCAGCCAATAGGGTATCAGTTGTCTTCACCTCTTTGTGCCTGTGGGACAAGCCCGGTCCTTAAATGATAGATTTTACCTGAGACTTTGAACTAACTATACTATTCTAGACATTTGAGTAACTTTAAAATCTTGCAATTCAATATGTAAAGATGCTTACTTTTCAAGTGTCACAGAGCAAGAGGAACAAGGTTTACACACGTCATTTTACAGGAGCCCTCAAAACACAGCCAATACTCGAGAGGGCTCCTTCCTCTCGCTTCCACTTCTGTTCCAACAAGCAGTAATGGAGGGAGGGAGTAAGAGCTGCCCGCACTATCGGGATGAGAGCATGCTCCTCAGGAGGAAACGTCAGCAAGCACAGCTTCAAAGCACCTCACTGAGTAAGATATTAAAATGCACAGACTCAGCCAGGCAGCGGTGGCCCTTCAACCTCAGCACTCGGGAGGCAGAGGCAGGCAGATCTCTGAGTTCAAGGCCAGCCTGGTCTACAGAGGTGTTCCAGGACAGCCAGTGTTACAGAGAAATCACCAAAAAGTACAGACTCCGGCTGCCTAATAGAAAGAAGGTTCAAGAGTGGGCCATAGTGGGTACTCACCTCCAGCATACATGACAGCCAGCATGATGGACGATATCCATGACACTTCACTGGTAGTAGCACTGAATAAAACTTCAATTTCTTTGAAGAAGACAGTGATGGATTTGGGAAATGCATAAGAGAAGCCGATAGAAATGAAAGCTCCAACTACCACTGCCCACCCCCAGCCTCCATCTGGGGGGGTATATCCGACTGGTCCTCCAATTGCAGGTGGCATTTTAAGTGTCGACGAATCCCAAAATGCAGTGCAAATCTAGTATCTGAAGGATAGGAAATGGGAAAAAAATGTCAGCAACAAAACAGCCTCCACAAATCCTTTTTCTGCATAACAGACATACTTGCTTGGCTCTTGACAAAGAGTCACACCAAATGCCTTTTAACCATCTAAATGACAAAGGAAATATCTTCCTGGGTTTGTCGTTTCGGGCCAGGGAAGGGTATATAGTGAGCCCCTGTCTGTCACCCCCACAATTCCAATGGACCTAATCTCTTACTCTTCTCCTTGGTTTTCACCTTTTATTTCATTTTACTTTATGTGATTTTTTTAAATGGCTTTTTAGCGGCATTGGGCAGTGAACATTTAACTAATTTACTCTATGAAAAATAAACACCACATACTCTAACATGGCCAGATCCTACAATCAAGGAAGTAAAGCAGATTTCAACTGAAGTAAACGTGCAGATACCCATCAATGTGACAACCACCCCAATTCTACTATGAAAACAGAAAAGACAGGAGTTTTAACTGTCCATGTGGAATAAGGCTGGTGACCCTCCCAGTATGTTTTTTGTTTTTTAAAAACTGGTTGCCTTGAGAGAGGATTGTGCATTCAGCCCAGGCTGACTTCAAACTCATACGTAGCTGAAGTTGGCCTCAAACTCCTGATTCTGCGTCTATCATACAAGTGCTGGAATTACAGGGTTTTTTCTACACACTCAGTTTTGTATCAGTGTACAAAATGAACTTCACTAACATTCTCACACAACTTACTCACAGCTGTACCCCATTCCAAAGAACTACTAAAAAGATGAATTAATCACCATTCTGCCTCCATGTTTTACACACATATATATGTGTGTTAAGAATCCAACTAAGCGCCGGGCAGTGATGTCGCACGCCTTTAATCCCACCCAGCACTTGGGAGGCAGAGGCAGGTGGATCTCTGAGTTCGAGGCCAGCCTGGTCTCCAAAGCGAGTTCCAGGAAAGGCGCAAAGCTACACAGAAAAACCCTGTTTCTCAAAAAAAAAAAAAAAAAAAAAAAAGAATCCAACTAAGAGAGAAAATGTGAGATTTCTTTCCTCCCTTCGCTCCCTCCTGAGTTCTGGCCTAGATCTATACATTCACAAGTTTTCCATCTCTTGGACCCTAGATTTTTACTCAGTGAGACATGGGATGATGAGTAATTTCTTCTGTAATAGAGGTAAGCTGAGAAAGACATCAGGTACCCGTTCTTAGAAAATATAGTTTTTACTTAAAAGTCTTATCTGAATATAAGCCTCTGGATTATTCTTTAAAAAACATAGTGTAGAGGAAAAAAATCTTTGTTGTAGGGCATTTCACTCATGTCAGATAAAAACATTTTTACAAGCTAGGTTTCTTAAAAATTGAAGCAGGCAGACTCTGAGTTTGAAGCCAGTCTGGTCTACAGAGCGAGTTCCAGGACAGCCAGGGCTGTTAACACGGAGAAAGCCTGTCTCGAAAACAAACAAAAACAAACAAACTGTACCTACTGAATAATAAAAAGCTGTTTAACATGCTAGCAGATTGAAGTTTGCTAAGTATGGGTGCTCCAGGCATTAATTCCTTTTCCTTCATCTAAGCATAAAAGTTTTCCAAATACTACAAAGATGCCTTCATTTCAAGCAAGAATATTTACATATACAGAAAAACACCTACACACAGAGCAATGCTGTTACAAATCAAGCCCTGACTAGAACAGCAATACGTGCTGGACGTGGTTAAACTCTGAGCTTAGCTGCCAGCTAGGATTTGTCAATTAAAGACACTTCTAATTTTTAGTCATGAAGACTTGCCTCATCAAGTTAATAATACCTTTTCTACAGAATCAAGATTTAACTTAAGTAACTAAGAAGATTCACAAGTAAACTAATATAGTCCAAAATAGTTTTGGGGAAAAGAAATTCAAAAACCCAGAAACAGATTCAATACAATTTTATCACAACCATCACTTTACAACTAACATAAAAATTCTGATTAAAAACCCTCCATTTTACAGCAGCAGTTCTCTTCTATACACAGAAGGCCTTATCCCCAAAGGAAATTCCAGGACTAGACCCCTTTGCCTGAAGTTCATTCAGAAAAAGAGAACACAGACACATCACATGTTAAAATCCAGAGACTAAACCCAAAGAACAGCAGTTTTAAGATTTTAATCTTACAGTGCGCAGTTGCCCCATCAGCTTAAATGTTAGTGCCTTCAGAGTACCAGGGATTAGCAAACAGGCAAAGGAGTGATGAGGAAGAATGGACGCCCCGCATAGTGTGCTGTGCCAGAAGCTCCAGCACCCACTCGGGGGCTGGAAGCCTGGGTACCTGACTATAAAGCACCAGCACTCACTCGGGGGCTGGAAGCCTGGGTACCTGACTATAAAGCACCAGCACTCACTCGGGGGCTGGAAGCCTGGGTACCTGACTATAAAGCACCAGCAGAAGCGAACGGAGAGCGGGTGACACAGGGAACAAGCTCCACATCACTACCTTCAAACGACAGGAGAAACAAGAGCTTTTTTATTGTCTTTGCCAGACATGGTCTCACCATGTAGTCCTGGCTGGCCTTTAACTCAGCGATTCATCTGCCCAAGTGTCTGGGCATAATTTTACACTGTTAATCCCAGCACTTGGGAGGCAGAGGCAGGTGGATCTCTGACCTCTGAGGCCAGTTTGATCTACATAGTGAGTTCCAAAGACAACCAGAGTTACATAGTAAGACTCTGCCCACTCCACAAAAAAAAGACAAAACAACAACAAAAAATTATACTAGCATGCTGGAAACATGGCTCAGTGGTTAAAAACACATACTGCTCTTGCAGAGAACCAGAGTTCACACTGGGTGGTTCATAAGCACTAGACTTATGGGACCTGGAGGGACCCACACTCACATGCACACTCTCACTCACACAGACACAGAGGTTGGGAGGGATATGATGCATTTTAGTAAGCAAATCTAGAAAGCCAAAGCTGTATTCTAGTTCCCATGCCCTGGACTCTCTATAGAGAGGAGTTAGAAAGCCCTAGGAAATGGTAGTAATTCCCCTGCACTTTCCATACCAATATATAAAACAAACCCAACTCCCATTTCCTAAGGGGACAACAGCCAGTTTGTGAATGTAAAAGATATGGAAAGTAAGTGTCTGAAGTTCAATGTACATTACTAAGCACAAACTAGTCTTAGAAGCCAGGTGGTGGTGGCGCAAGCCTTTAATCCCAGCACTCGGGAGGCAGAGCCAGGCGGATTTCTTTGAGTTTGAGGCCAGCCTGGTCTATAGTGAGATCCAGGACAGGCACCAAAACTACACAGAGAAACCCTGTCTGGAAAAACAAAAACAAACTAGTCTTAGGCTTCAAATCAGGCACTCAGATCCACAAAGCTGATTCAAAGTAGCCGTCTGCTATCATGGCAGCCTCCTGTTTATTTGTTTTGATCCAGCTTTTTGGCTTATAAAACAAGTGGGGGGCAGAGGGAGAGAGAGAAAGGGAGGGGGGGGAGAGAGGGGGAGAGAGAGAGAATGAATGAATGAGTGAATGAATGAATTAGGCTGGGAGTGAATCTCAGCAGCAGAATGTATAACTTAACATGCACAGGGCCCTGGGTTTAGTCTCCAGCAGTTACTACCCTGCCTCCACCTCCCCTTTAAGAAAGAGGGGGCATCAACTGAAGAATGGATTAAGAAAATGTGGTACATACACACAATGGAGTACTACCACTCAGCAGAGAAATTTGCAGGCACATGGATGGAACTAAAAAGTATCATCACTGAGGTAACCCAGACCCGAAGGACAAACATGGTATGTACTCACTCATAAGTGGATACTAGATGTAAAGCAAAGAACAATCAGATGCAACCCACAGAACCAGGGAGGCTACATAGCAGGGGGGACCCTAGGATGACTATGGCTTATAATAAGTTTTGGTTTTACTCAATCACTGGGCAAGCATCAGTGAAACATTTCACTATTAGGATAAGAATTTGTACTGTATCAAGCTGATGATTTCATACTACATAAGGAACAGCACAAAAAGTATAAACTTGTCTCTGCAAACTTCTAGTTGCCTCTGCCTTCTGAAGACAGGGATTAAAAGCACACACCACCAAGCCCAGCGGATATGATAATAGGACACTGTGGTGGTTTAGCCACTATGGAAAACAAAATGTAGATTAATAAAAATCCAGACTAGATTGCCATTGGATCCAAGTCTACTTCTTTTCCTCCCCCCCACCCCCCCACCCCCACCCCCCGGTGGCTGGAGAGACAGCCGTGGGTGCTGGGAACCGAACTCATATTTTTGGTTGTGAGCCTAGCCTTTAACGGCTGAGCCATCTCTCCAGCCCTAGAAGTCCGCTTCTAAGAACAGGAATCTGAGTGTCAAAGATATAGCTGTACTTCCACATGCTTTGCAGTATTAGTCAAAAATAGGCAAGACACAGGCTGGTGAGGTGGCTTGGTGGGTAAGGGTACTTTCAAGCAAGTCTGCCCACCCCAGTTTGATCCCTGGAATCTTCAACAAGACAGTAAGCGAGCTGACTCCAAAGTGGTCCTCTGACTTCCACATCAATACTGTGGCACACATACACAACATGCACACATCCATACAAATAATTTAAAAATTAAAACAGGCAAGACGTAAAAGCAATCTAAATGTCCATCAATGGTACTATATGCAGTAGAGTATTTCTAAGCTTAAATAGAAAAGAAAATCTGGTCATTTGTGACAATATGGAGAGCCCTCAAGGACACTTGCTGAATAAAACAAACCAGATCCAGAAAGGTAAATACTGTAGTTTTATGTGTCCGTTCAAGTGTGATACTGTTCTATCATGTTGGTAGCTTTCTGTAGAGGACTTATGGCTAAATATACTAAACCCTAGGCCAGCACTCAACCACTGAACCACGTGCCCAGCCTTTAAATAGCCTTCCTAATTGCTGATGATATAAACCTTACACTATGTTGTCATTAAAAATAATTGCTAGATCTTTTATTAGGAATATACAATTTCTAAATGAGTACTTGACTTTCCTCAAATTAGAGTAATTATTAAACCACTTGCCTCCCCTTCTACCCAATTGAGATTTCTAGGTGACAGAGTGCTAATAGAGTAAGTACTAATATAATCACAAGAGGCTGAAAGTAAGGATGTGTTTCTAATCTGCAAGGATTTCAGACCTGAGGCTCAATGACCTCTTGAGAGGTTCTTCCAACTGAGCTGTAGAAGACAAGGTTTGAATAAATTTGAAGTACACTTACTGATGTGAACCTACTGGGAAACAGGGGCAGAAAATCCAAGTCAAATTAAGATACCCATTTAATTGGTGGCACAGACATTCTAAGTATTCTGCCTGAATTTGTAAGAATGACTCTACGTGGCCAAAGAACTTACTTAAGCTGTGATATCATAATTACATACATAATCCAATGACAAGACCTTTCTGTTGTGTAGGATTATGGTCTCTGGCTAGCTCACCCTCACACGGGAACAGGGATAATGGAACGCAGAGGAATCCTTTCCCTAAGGAGCATCAGATTTCTGTGGCAGTTTGGTAACACCTGTGGAACTCATCAGAATACACTTTTAAACTGTAAATCCAGTCTCAGGAAGCTGAAGCAGGAGGATAACCATAAATTTGAGGTCAGCGTAATGTGCATAGTGAGTTGAAGACCAGCCCAGGTTACAAAGTGACCCCATTCTTATAAAAACAAGTAAAAAGAAAAGTAAATGTATAGATACATAAATTCAGAAGTAGAACTATCAAAATATTTTAATTGGACACTGTGAGGTACTGGTATAATAACCATAGTAATTTTGAAATGGTGACGATTTCAGTATGCGTTTAATAGTTGATAAAGTATGAGGTTTACTGGTATTTCTGAGTCACATGTACTGCTAACACATGGAGCCTACAACAATAGTTAAAATTCCAACAAATTAACAAACTCTACTGAATCCCACACACCTTGGAGATGAATCTTGCAGACTGTAAGTTTAAAATCTGATAGGACAGAGGGAAAAAAACCTCCCATAGGAAAACACAAGAGAAAATCAGGTAAAAGCATTGCTTTGGCTCTCAAAACTCAGTAACTGGGCTAACAGGATGACTCAAGAGGCAAAGGCACTTACCACGGAGCCTGACTGCCTGAGTGTGATGCTGAGAATCAACTCTTGCAAGCTGTCCTGTCCTCCACAGGAACCTCCAACACATACATAGTGGAAAGAGAGACTGACTGGAACACGAACACACACACACACACACACACACACACACACACACACACACACACACCCTCCTTTCTCTCTAAAGAAACAATTTTTTTTTTTTTTTTTTTTTTTTTTTGGTTTTTTCGAGACAGGGTTTCTCTGTGTAGCTTTGCGCCTTTCCTGGAACTCACTTGGTAGCCCAGGCTGGCCTCGAACTCACAGAGATCCGCCTGCCTCTGCCTCCCGAGTGCTGGGATTAAAGAAAACCTAGCTGGTTGTGGTGGCGCATGCCAGTAGGATTTGAAAAAGAAAACCTAGCAGGGAGGTGGTGACACACACCTTTAATCCCAGCACTGGGAGGGAGAGGCAGGGGAATTTCTGAGTTCAAGGCCAGTCTGGTCTACAGATCGAGTTCCAGGACAGCCAGGGATATATAGAGAAACCCTGTCTTGAAAAAACAAAACAAAACTAACTCTAATTTAATAACTAAGTTAAAAGACCTTTGCTCGCCAAGACAGTTTACAAACACAACAGTGTCATGTTTTCTATTACAATTTTTAAAATTTATTTAAATAGAAAGAATGTATGTGTGTGAAGGTATGTGGACACACTCCATGGAGGTCAGAGAACTGTCCAGAGCTGGGTTCTCTCCTGCCACCTTGTGGACCCAGGAATCAGGCCTGCAAAGAACTGCCTCTACCAGCTGACCCAAGTTTTCATTCCTTCAGTTATGTACTGGGTTCTAGCCTATCATGGTTTGGAAGCAAAGGTTCCCCACAGGTTCATGTATTTGAATACTTAGTCACCAGCTGGTTACACTGCTTTGAGAGGCTGAGGAATCTTTAGGTCAGACCTAGCTGGAGGAAGCAGCTCCTTAGGGGCAGGCCCGGAGGCCTGTAACCAGCTCTGCTTCCTGACTGGCCAAGATGTGAGCAAGCAGCCTCATGCTGCTACCTGGCTGTCATACTCAAAACCCGCTGAAATGAAGCCTTCCTCCCTCAAGCTGCTTCCTGTCAGGTATCTGGTCACAACTATGAGCAAAGTAACCGATACATCCCCCAAGCACCCACCCCCACCCCAGGACTAATAGAGGTAAAACAGAATCGGGGCGAAGACTTAGTTTCCAACCACCAGCTATGCAACTTAGAACATTTCTAAGTTCTCTGCAAAGGCTAAAGCTGTCAAATCTAATTGAGTATTATAGGTTGTAATTAGCAATAGGGTAGTGTTGAAAATAGAAGAACTGGATCATGCTTGTTATTTATGGTCAGGGATACCCAAAGGCTCAGCCTTTGAAGCCCCCCTTCTTGTTACTGTGGTGAAGGTGAGCTCCTTCTGCGACCCTGGAGCGCTGAGCTTTGAAGTTCTTCTCTGCAAGACACTAGGGCTCACTCTACCATTCAGATCTACTGTAGATCTATGACCCTCACCGTCCCCCAAAGAAAAAATTAAATCACAGAAAGAAAAGTGTCACTTTCTTAGATAAATTAAAGAACATATAGAATTCTGAAAGATTAGAACACTATGCTTAAGATGATTTAATTTACCAATCATGGTGGTGTACACCTTTGATCCCAGCCCACAGGATGCAGAGGCAGGTGGATTTCCAGACGCCAGACTGCTTCTGCACAGTGAGACTGACTCAAAGAAACTTAATACTCAGACAAATTAATACGGTAGAAAGTGGGAAACCATGAAAATGTGTGTTTACACATGCCTGTAGGTGCATGTACCTGGGGACGCCAGAGATCTGCATGGTTTCTATTGAGACAAGGTCTCTCATTTTGTCTGGAGCTTGCTCAGGTTAGGCAGGCTTGGAGAGAGCCTCTCAGATCTCAAGTTTCCACCTCTCCAGCACTGAGATTGAAGTGTGCACCCCTCCAATTTTGCTTGTTTTTCAATGTGTCTTTCAGAGACAGGGTCTCTGTGTGCAGCCCTGGCTGGCCTCAAGCTCACAGACCGCCTGCCTCCACCTTCTGAGTGCTGGGATTAAAGGCTCTAAAAGGTCTCAAACACGCACGCTGCAGTGGGACCAACCCTGCCTGACTGTGCTTTACTGTCCTTCCTTCAAACTGCACCTGTAGTAAAGGTGTTCTGGATAATGAACTAGAGTGCAATGAAATGACAGAACAGGCTGTGAAGACATGAGAAAGAGGGGAACCCATCACAGACTCCAAGCAGAAGTAGCAAACATGAAATATACTTCATCTCTCCTAACCCTTTACTCAGAAGTAGAAACCCGACCGCTCTTCAAGTCTGGCAATGAGCTCCCAATTAGAGGAAATACAAAGGACAGCAGGATACACAGAACTAGGCCATATTAAAACTATGCCATGAGCACAATTCATCAAAATCCCAAACGGGGAAGCTAGAAGAGAAGGGGCCTGTTTCCTTCAGATAAATTACTTAGATGAGGAACTTAGAGATTTCACAGACAGCAACTAAATATAACATACGACCCTGTTTGTATCCTTGATCAAGGTAATTGATGATTAAAAACAAGATCAATGAATAAATATAAATAAAATTTGGAAAAAATCTGAATATTGATGGGTATTTGATGATGTTAATTTTTAAAGGTAGGATAATGTGATTATGGATTTCTGAACACTATCTTTCAGGTAACTATGGATATAAAGCTGGGTTTGATCTAAAGCATTTCATAAACTGGGTGTGGTGGTGCACACCTACAGTCCCAGAGAGGCAAGAGTTCAAGGTCACCCTTGATACATAATGAGGTCCAGGAAAAGTGCAAAGCTACACAGAGAAACCCTGTCTCAAAAAAACCAAAAAATATATATATATGTATATGTATGTGTGTGTGTGTGTATATCTTTTAGACCAGGTGGTGGTGGCACAAGCCTTTAATCCCAGCACTCTGGAGACAGAGGCAGGCAGATCTGAGTTTGAGGCCAGCCTGGTCTACAGAGTGAGTTGTAGGCCGAGGCACACAGATAAAGCCTGTCCTGAAAAACCAATAATAAATAAATAAACTTCTATTTTAGAACTATATACCAAAATATTTAGATATGAAATAATTTCATCTAGGATTTGCTTCACAACAATCAATCATACACTGGGAAAAGTAGGTCGGAATAGCAATGAATCACTAGTGGCTCAGCTTCTTATGAATTAAAATTTCCATACTAAACTGAGGAGAAGGGTATAGAGGAAACAAAGATATTTCAACTTCACCAATAAAAAGACAAGAGGGCAGAAATAGCTCTGAATTTTATCCACAAGTTTTATAAGTTGGGCGGTTCTGGTGCAGTCACACTACCTCAAATGGTTAAAATGAAAATAAAACTTGTATTTGCTCCAGCTAGCAACCTGAGCCACATCCTTAACTCCACCCTGGCTTCTCCAGTCTCCAACACCTAGTCCCCTACCCAAAACCCATCTATCTGTTTTCCTCTCAAGGATTCCCACCAGGTATTCCCACATGGTCCCACTCTGAACCCCCTTTAACCTCTTTCCATGACTTTCAACCATCTTCACAAGTATGATTCCAAACTGTTCAGTCTCTTCCTGAGTCCTTAAAATGACTAAGGCCCTCCATCAGCTGACATATCTATTCCCTCCCTCTCTGTGCTTCAGTTTTTGGTGAAATTCTTCCAGCTTCTGCACAGCCCTCAGCACTGTCTGAAATAATGCCCTTTACCCCTGGCACCACCTATGGCTCCCGAGGTTAAGCAGTATTTCCTGAGCATCTCCTCTCACCTACACAATACAGTATTTGTTCCTATGGTAACTTCCCCTGAAACTCAGTAACTGTTTGCTGAGAGTACTTAACTATATCTGCTTTCCAGCTAGACTACAAACCCCAGGAAAGTGCTAGAATCCCATTCACTGCTGAATCCTAAATTTCTCAATTCACAACTTTCAGTTTTCCTTGCATTCAAGCTTATATTCCCCAGTCCAAAAACAGTCAAGTCGGCATTTTACAGGGACAGGTACCTTAAATGGAGTGCATACTAGGAAGTGGACTCAAGTGCAATGGGAATGAGGATTTAAGAAGTTGGGAAAATACTAATCGAACACTATTTTTTACTTGAGTTTATAGGTATCCATAATCATTCCGCCACACTCATGCCCTTAATCTGATTAGGGATTATTATGTAAATCCACAGCTAAATCTTTAAAATGCTCCTCAAAATAAGAGCTTGCATATTTAACAAGGTCACTGTAAGCTGATAAAGCAACAGTACCTACTTAAATTCACAATGAAATTACTGAAATACACTCAATTAGAAAAGTAATCCCGAGGAGAGAGATGGCTCAGTGTTAAAGAGCACTGGCTGATGTTCCAGAGGAACCGGGTTCAATTCCCAGGTCATCCCATGTCCGATCACGCCAGGATTGAAAAAAATAAATTAACTAATTAATCCTAGGATGGGTGTGGCGGGGCACGCCATTAATCTCAGCACCGGGGAGGCAGAGGCAGACTGATCTCTGCATGAGGGGCTAGTCTGGTCGACAGAGCGAATTCCAGGGCAGCCAGAGATACAGAGAAACCCTGTCTCTAACCGCCCCCCCCCCACACACACCAAAATAAATAAATCACAGTCTAAAGTCTTGGATTATTGGTCATTTCTTATGGTAACTGGAAGGTAAGGTGGTAAAACTTAGATATTTTTACTTTGTTTTGAGAAGGGTCTCACTATGGAATGCCTATGCCTACCTGTACACCTTGGATTTAATTTATGAGAGACTAAGGCCACAAAGTGAGACCCTATCCCACACACGCGTCGCTAAGGACTTGGATTTAGGAGCACCTTTTAGCAACTAACTAAAATAAGTAAGCAGATACAGTCTCTCTTGCCTTATTCAGCTGGCAGCTGAGATTAAAAAAAAAAAAAAAAAAAAAAAATCAACCCTGCTTGACTTAGTTCCTATCCACCCTTGCCCAAACTCTGAAACACTTACTAATCTTACACGTCATCGTGTACTCATTTTGTTACAAAACCAGAATTTTTTTTTTCAATGCTGGCGATCAAATTTTGGGGCCTCCGGTATGGTACTCTACCACTGAGCTACACACCCCGAGGCTATGTTGAATAATGCCTGAAGATTTCAAAATTAGTTGTGGTTAATTAAAAAAAAAAAAAAAAGTAGCTTGTCACTGTGTAACTACTAGCAGGAGACGCCCGGTTTATAACGAGCCACTGGAAAACGGGAAAAGACTGAAGTAGTAACACGTGCGTTTCCTGGTTGAGTGATCAGAACTCGTTTTCGCAACTGCAGATTGCACCAAATACGCCACCATAAAGAAAGGCAAAAATGCACTCGGAAGAAGGATGTCCTTAGCACAGAAAGCGTGCGTCTGAACAAATGTAACGCTATTTAAGTCTCCTCTCCTGGGATGCCTTAAGACCCCCGTGCCCGCCGGCAGACGCACAGAAGCCACAGGTTGGACCACAAAGAGCCCCTAACCCGCCCCTTCCTCTGAGTTCCCTCGAACCCCGCAGGCTTGTCACGGCGGTCGGCAATGCAGCTAGCTCCTCACGGCACTCGAGCAAGCCACCAGGTGGGACACCGACTGGCAGGCGGGGGAGGCTGGGCGGGCATGCCACGAGTCCTAAATAACTCCCGCCCCAGTCCCTTCCCTCCGAGCAGAAGGCGGCAGGAGTGCACCACGTGAACCGGCCTCAGGTCGTCCCTCTTCCGATCTAAGCATCTCTCGAGGCGCCTACGGTAGACTGGGCTGGGAGCGTCTCTCACAAGGTCACCGGGCACCATGACCCGACTCCCGCAGCCCGGCGTGGCCACACCTGACCGCGGGCCCGCGCCGCGCGGTCCGGCCGGGCGAGACGCTGTACCCAGCACCTTAAGGTCCCCTTCACCCACGCCACGCCACGTTCCGGGACCATGCGGCTCCGCGCGCCCAGGATGCCCTCTGCCGGGCCGCCACCAACCCTCCCCCCCCCCCCCCGCGCCTCGGACCCGGGGACGAAAGTCTCCGCGTGCCCGCGGGACTCCACGACCCCACCGGGGGCCACCAAGGGCACCGCGGAGTCGGTGCGGCGCGCTGCCGGCTCAGCCCCCGACTAACCGTTATGTGCCTCGCGGCGCCCGGAGTGTGCTGGTGACGCGGCGGCGCGGGCCGCAGCTCCTCGGAGCCCCGGGTCCTGCTCGCGTCCCTTGCCGCCGCCGCCGCCGCCGCTGCCGCCGGGTTCGTTGGCTGCGGCACCCACACGGCGGACCAGTCACGTCGCTGCTCGCCACTTTGTCTGGCGGGGCAGGCGCGGCTGCCTTATAACCCGCGGGGGCCGGAGCATGCGCACAGGGGGTGGAGTCGGCCTTCCCGGCCGCCGCCCCCTCCCTGCCATACAGACACCCGCCTCGGCATCTCGCGCCTCTCTCCACGCCGTCGGCGGCTGCGCGCGCCCGCCCGCCCGCTCGGCCACGCGCGCCCGCGCCCGCGCCCCCTCCCCCGCCACGTGACCCGGCCCCGGGAGCCCACCCGCACGGCCCCGGGGCGCTTTTCGGGGCTCGGGAGGGTAACTGCATGTCGCGCGTGCTCGGGACGCCATCGCGGGCCTCACCCCTCGGGCTCTGCAGGAGAGGAGGGAAAGGCTGCCCCGAGGCCGGCCCAGAGGTGCGGAGGATGATGGACGGGCGGAGTCGAGGGGACTGGGCAGCGTTTGAATGGACGCGGTGCGGCTCGGACGCTCGGTGGACTCCAACCCGGGCTCGGAGACCCGAGGAAGTTGCTGGAACGCTCCGGGCCTGTTTCCTCGCGCTAAATCCGCCACTGTGGAGGCGCTAGGAAGTTTAAGGTGCAGTTTTACGCAAGTGTCTCGTCACAGAGCCTGACTTGTGGCATTTGATGAACGCTGAGTTTAAAAGGACGACTCGGTCGGGAGAGACTGGCCTTGGGGCGGAGGGTGTGCACGTCGGAAGCGCCGAGGGGAGCACGCTCGCAGGCCTGGTTTCTATGGACACTGAATTTGGGGGACGGGATGGAAGTATAGCTAGTGGAGTTGGGACCGATGCATGCTAAGCACTGCACCAGAATTAACTTTCATGACCCTCACAACCTTATGAGGTAGGTTCTAACTAGGAAGATTTTGTAAATAAGGAACCCCGGGCTTCACGAGGTTGACTGGCAGAAGTCACCACGCTAGGAAGTGGCCAGCACTTCAAAGTCAAAACTACAGAGCCTGATGTGTCACGAGAGCCATTTTTGATTCTTGACTAACCCCAGATACCAAAATCCCTTGAAGAGGTAAATTAGTATTTTTGGGGTTGGTGTGTGTGTGTGTGTGTATGGGGGGGTTTCAAGACAGTGTTTCTCTGTAGCTCTGGCTGCCCAGGAACTCTGTAGACCAGGCTGGCCTCGAACTCGAGATCCTCCTGCCTCTGCCTGGGGAGTGCTGGCATTAAAGTCCTGCGCCACCACACCCAGTAAGAAAAAAAAAATTTTTTTTGGGTTTTTGATTTTTCGAGACAGGGTTTCTCTGTGTAGCTTTGCACCTTTCCTGGGACTCGCCCTGTAGACCAGGCTGGCCACGAACTCACAGAGATCTGCCTGGCTCTGCCTCCGAGTGCTGGGATTAAAGGCGTGCGCCACCACCGCCCGGCCAAGAAAAATTTTTTTGAAGATTACTGCATACCAGAACCCTGCTCTCCTCCTCATGTGCCCTCCAGCCTCTCCTCACCTACACTCCCTTTTCCTAACTCTCTGAAATAGGCTCTGTAGTTTCTCTTGTGAATGATGAACCAGAGATTAAAGAGAAGCTGCCCTGAGCTGTCACCTAACCTTCTCACAGTAAGAAATGTTAGGTAGGCTCCAGTCTGAAATCCACTGACAAGTACTGCTTATGAGCAATAATTGGCCTTTTATATCCCATAAAAGAGTAGAAGGGGTGGGGCTGGGGATTTAGCTCAGTGGTAGAGTGCTTGCCTAGCAAGCACAAGGCCCTGGGTTCGGGCCTCAGCTCCAAAAAAGAGTAGAAGGGTAAAGCTTTTCAGATCATTGGGGCGGTTAGAACTTAAAACAGCGGTGCTTGAGGATTGTTTAAGGCTAGGGTGTTCAGTGGTACCATATTTAATTTTTAGGAGTCTGGGGGTGGTACTTGGAACATTCTGGTGGTAAGTGTTCAGGGAGATGGTTTGAAAAGGTGAGCTAGAAGCCGGGCGGTGGTGGTGCACGCCTTTAATCCCAGCACTCGGGAGGCAGAGCCAGGCAGATCTCTGTGGGTTCCAGGCCAGCCTGGGCTACAGAGTGAGTTTCAGGAATGGCACAAAGCTACACAGAGAAACCCTGTCTCGAAAAACCAATAAATAAATAAATAAATAAATAAATAAATAAATAAATAAATAAATAAATAAATAAGAAAAGGTGAGCTAGAGAAATGGGAAGAATCTGGAGTTTTGTTGTTGTTTTATTCTTGAGGCACGGTCCCATTCACCCTGTGCTGGCCTCAACCCCTACCTGTGTGGCTGAGGACACTCTTACATCTGTGCTTCTCTCTCCCTCCCACCCTGGGATTGCAGGCATGCACCCCGATTGCAGGTGTGAATTTATAAGGGTATGCACTATGGAATGTGGTGGGAAACAGAGTGGTACATTCACAGTATAAACCTGGAGCATCTACCTTTGATGCTTGTACTGTGCCCTTAGGCAAGGCAAACCTCATTCTCCACTCTGTACAAGAAAGATAATACCCACCTCATATAACCTACCTCAGGGTTACTATGACAATACAGTTAAACAATTTTTACTCATCCCCCCACCGCCGATGCTGGAGGTAAGTGCTTCTCCACTACTGAGCTTTATCTCCAGCCCGTTTTTTTCTTATTTCACTTATTTTTTTCTTCATTTAAAAAATAGTCTTTTGAAAACTCTGCTTTTTCAAGGCGATGGATGGAGCTTAAAGAAGTACAGTACTGGGCTGGAGAGATGGCTCGGAGGCTAAGAAGTACAGTCCTTGTCTAATGTGCATGAGGCCCAGGGTTGGGTCCCTAGCACCACCCAAAAAAGGAAAAAAAGAAAGATAGGCGTGGTGGTGTACACCTTTCATGTCCCCAGCCCTCTGGAGACAGGCAGGCAGATCTGTATGAGTTTGAGGCCAGCCTGGTCTGTATAGTGAGATCCAGGACAGCCAAGGCTAAATAGTGAGACCCTGTCTCCAAATAAATAAATAGATAGATAGATAGATTTC
Source organism: Peromyscus maniculatus bairdii (assembly GCF_049852395.1). Classification (NCBI taxonomy): domain Eukaryota; kingdom Metazoa; phylum Chordata; class Mammalia; order Rodentia; family Cricetidae; genus Peromyscus; species Peromyscus maniculatus. The sequence continues at coordinate 85,012,708 of NC_134857.1, read as the reverse complement.
CCCAGCCCATGCTCACCGGAAGTGACACTAATTAAATGCAATGGGGCACCAAAACAAAATAGACAGGAGAGTTACAAAGAACGTATTCAGCAGGAGGGGCTAACAGAGGTTGGTGAAGGGGGAATATGATCAAAAGTACATTATAAGGACTTTATAAAAGAATAAATGGATTTTTTTTTCCATAAAACTAATTCTAAACCCTGAAGGCCCCTCACTTGACTAGCCCCCACTTCCAAGGCACTGAGCAGGATCATATTCTTGTTATATAATTTTAGTTTCTGAGAGAGCTATCAAAATTCTAGACACCTCAGACCCTGTAAAACCTGGATGGGGCAGAAAGGGACTTAATGTTCTGAGTCGAGTCTAGGCTTTGGAATCACAATTGCTATCTGGACAATTAATTAACTGAACTCTGGCTTCAAATCCCTTCCCAAAGTAAGTTAAAAGATAAATATTGAGAAGCCTGAGCTAAAAAGTGATCAGTAAATCTTTCAAAAGTCCTCCATCTATGAATGAATATTTTTATTTTTAATTAAACTTGTGTAGAGTGTGTGTGAAGGCTAGGGAACAACTTTTGGGAATCAATTCTCTCAGTGTATGAGACCTGTGGGCATTGAACTCAGATTGTCAGGCTTGCCAACAAGTTCCTTATCTACAGAGCCATCTTGCTGGCCCATGAATTAATATTACTATTTACAAGATGCATAGGAGGGAAGATCAAAAGGACTACGGGAGGCTGAACATGTAGCTCAGTGGTCGAGCACTTGTGTATCATGCACAGGGACTTTTATGTGATATCCAGCACTCCAAACAACAACCAAAAAAAGGCAAAGCAAACAATAGGGCAGGTGATTTGGAGAAAACAATGGGATAATACCAATTAAAGTCCTTGTTCTAATTTAAGCCATGACATATTGAGGAAATAAACTGAGAAACAGATTCAAAAATTTAAAGCTAGAGAACACTACGCGCTTCCTCCAGACGCAGGTGGATAACAGCCTGAGTGAGCCTCCACCTCACCAGGAAACTACTGAAGTTCCTGTGCGATCAAAGACTTTTACAAGAACCTGATGGATGGAGAGGACAAAGCCCATGGCAGCTGTGAAGGCCCTGACATTGTATCTGACAAATTAATACTGTCTGCTGGTCATGCATCTATTGAAAAAATAAATAAATAAATAAATTAGAGAGAGAACATACTCTTTTCTGTTACATCAGGACCAATAAAGGCCATGCTGAATGGGACAGGTCGGTTTGCCAACAATGAAACCAGTGAGGTCAGTTTTAGAGAAATCCCCTTCACATGTGCTATCCAAAGTACCCGTGTATTTTACTTACAAGGTCTGCCACATGAACACTACTGAGATTTCCCAACTGCACCGGAACTGCTCATAACTGTGAACTTATTAGATTGTTAAATAAAAAATAGTAAGATTTCAAGGTAAGAGTTACAACTTCATAAATTACTGACAGCATAAGAAATGCAAATTGAAAAATACTGACAATGTACTTTATCTGGAAAGGAAAAAAATCATAGCATTTTTCCTCTGGAAATTTGGAACTACTTAACTTACATTCCCTCAATTCTGCCACTTTTTTGATATAGAAAACAGGAAGTTCCTATTACCCCATTTTACTAACAATAACAATACAGTAAAGAATTCTTTTAAACACAGAGCTTATTCAGCCAAGAACACACCCCACACAATTTATAATTAATACGGAAAATGAAGTTTGCAAATGCCAGGCCAAATAAACACTCCAGTGGCCATATTTATAAAAAGTGATTGGTAATTTTTGGAAACATCTACAAGTGTTTGTGAATAAACATTATAATTTGTCTTTGTAAAAGTATGAAAGTGGGAGAGATGGGAAGGGGCAGAGCTTGTAGTTGGATAGAGCTGAATCATGTGTGGAACAAGAGCTGGCTAAGTGAACACTGGAAATGCTCATCTTGAAGACCCTCTAAAGTTTCAAACATTCTCGTTCCAAGCATCCTCATCTAGGCGCTTGTGAGTCAGCTGTGGTCCTGCTGCTTCCCAAAGCCTTCCTCTGGGTCTCTAAAGTGTTTTGAAGGGGAACTCAGTCACGATAAGGTGTGCTCAAGGCCTGCTCTGAACTCTTTCTCCTCAGCTCTTGCTATTTTGAACCTTTTATCACCAGCTTGCACCAGTTCAGCATCCTGATCTGCTGCTTCCCGGGCTTCCTGCTCACAGGAGATAATTCGGTCAAATTAGTTTGACAGAAAACAAATTGCCTGTCATAAAAATTTCTTCAATGTGACAAAGTAGTAAACACTTACTTACAACACTTTTTAGTATGGGTGCCTGGGCAAAAATGCTTCGTTTGTGCTGAGGGGGTCCTGGTGGTTTGGTGGGCACACGGGAGTATGCCCATACACTGATATATTTGTCAAAGAATCATATGGTGTCTATTTTCTACTTTTTTTTTTTTTACATTCAGGCAAAACACCCATATGCGTACAAAAATAATTTTAAAAATTATAAAAAATGCATGAGTATAAGTTGCCATCTGTAGCTATTAATACCAGAAGAGAAAATGCAGAGTTTGAGGCCATCTTAGTAAGCTTCTTGGTAGGGCCAAACAACCATTATGAAAACTGTTGACCATGAAACCTGCTTTTAACATCAGAAAGTCACTACTGCCTCTTCCCCATCGGAATTAGTAGTAGTGTGAGTCTAGGCACCCAAGTTGGAGGCAGAGATGTTGGACATAGATTTTGAACTTAATTTTGAGGTCCTCTATAGAGCTGGAGGTATGACACAGTAGTAGAACACTTGCCTAGCACTTATGAGGCCCTGTGTTCCATCCCTAGAACCACAATAAATAAAAAAAAATTATCTGTGGTGCCATGTGAGAGCCCCACATCTTCCATGAGGTCTGGCACAGCATATGACCTGTAACACCTGTATCTAGGTGAGGTTCAGAAGCTATCAGACCTACAGTGTAGCTTTTCCTGTCTCTATATTTTACAAGCCCTGGGTTATAGCCAAGCATGTACTATGATCCCAGCAGTCTTGGAGGCAGACACAGGAGGTCACAGCACCTGGGCTATACACAGTGAGACCCTGCCTATGAATAAATAGCTTCAGATGTTGTGCCTTTATTTGCTCTGATATGGGCACCTTTTTGTGGTCTTACAGTATGGCATCCCTCTTTGGGTAGAAATGTAAAGGTTTCCCCATTATAGTAGATGCTCTTATCATTCAGTGAACCATGTTCACACAGAACAGTTTGGTACGTAGAAGGTGGCACTTTATGGTGCTGATTTAGAATTATGAGCTGGGGACTGGGTCCAGCCAGAAGGCTCAGTGAGTGAATCGTTTGCTCTGAGAGTCTGACCACCCAAGTTTAATCCTCAGAAACTGTTAAGATGGCAGGAGAGAATCCTCTCCACAAAATTGTCCTCTGGCCTACAAGTTTGTGCCATGGCACCACACATACACACACACACTATACATGCATCAATTTTTTTTTCTTTTTTTAGAAAGCTGGGGTGGGGCATAAATTGGCAAAGTGCTGCCGTGCACATATGAGGACCTAAGCTTGCCTCTCTAGCACCCATGTAGCGGGGTGTGGTTTTGGACACACTTGTACTGGGGAGGTAGAGATGGCATGATCTCTGGAGCTCGTTGGTTACCTACTCTTGCTCAGTCTGTGAGCTCTGGGTTCTAATTCTGTCTCAAAACATAAGGTGGAGAGTAGCAGAAAAGACAGTCAATATTGTCCTCTGGCTTCATTCAGCATGTACTGGCATACACATACATACACACACACTCACAAAAGACTCGGGGCCTGCCTCACTGGCAGAAAAGGGGCCTCTGCCTGAGTGCTGCCTATTCCTGGAGAACATTTATATTCGGTATGTATCAGTACATTACTTATCCCTAAAGTTTATACAGATCGAAAAGCCTGAAGGGCCATGAAAAAACAATCCTTCAGCCCAGTATAAGCTAATGATAGATGATCAATGTGAGGAGGGAGAACCCACCAAAGCCTCTAGGCATCCAAATTCAGATGTTTAAAGGGCACTACGTGAAGCCCATGTCGTATTTAATATTTTTTTTTTAAATTCAAAAGATAGCACTTAGAGGTAGAGACTGAGATCAAGAGTTCAAAAAGGGAGGCCAGTGAGATGTCAGCAGGTAAAGAGCTTGCTGCCAAGCCTGACAATCTGATTTGAATTCTCGGGAACCCATAGGGTGGAAGGAAAGAACAGACTCTTGTAAATTATCTTCTGACCTCTGTGTGCTAAATAAATGTTTAACAAGGTTTGGTTCGGTTTTTCAAAATAAAGGAAGAAGCCATAAAACTTGTAAGACTCAGTTTTTGGATTGTTTTGTTTTGTTTTGTTTCACACCGGGTTTCTCTTTGTAGCCCTGGCTGTCTCGGAACTTGCTTCGTAGACCAGGCTGGCCTCCTGAATGCTGGGATTAAAGGCATGTGCCACCATGTCTGGCCCTTGTTTTTAATCAGTATAAAGGAGAAACACAACACAGGATGTTAGTGTGTGTGTGTGTGTGTGTGTGTGTGTCTTGGGGGCAGGGTGGAGGGGCAGTGCAGACTGAGAAATGGGCAAGCAAGTTCAGAGAGTGGGCCAAACAGTATTGCAGTAGACGGATTTATCCAGCGAAGCTCTTTGATTTGGTGTTTAGAAGGCAGACAAAAAGGTGCTTCCTCTGCAAAATATCTTCAGTGGTACCTGTGGTGACTTGAAAGGTCTCCAAGGAGAAGCCTAATCTTAGAACAGGGATCATAGTAACAAGACTTGGCAATCGCTCCTTCCCCACGTGGAGAGCTTTTCATTGTCACCTTTGGCAGATCAGGACTCAAATAAGAATAGTTCTTTTACAGCTTCATGCATAGTGCTCCCCTGAAAGAGACTCGTGCTTCCTTTGGTCGCCATGGCTACACTTCATCTTTTGCACTAGAATGACCCTGACTCCATAGCCAAAGGGACATTTTTTTTTCTCTCTCTCTGGTGTCTTAGAACATTTGGTCTCAGGCCAAAAACTTAAGGAGAGCCATTTAGTGTCCTGTCAAAGTGCACATTCCTCCTATGGGCTGCCACTTTTTTTAAAGATAGGATCTTATGTATCCCAGGCTGGCCTCAAGTTCACTGTGTTGCCAGATATAATCTAGAACAGCAATTCTCAACCTGTGGGTCTTGACCCCTTTGGAGGTCAAATGACCCTTTCATAGGGGTTACCTATGACCATTGGAAAACACAGATATTTGCTTTAGGATTTGTAACAGTAGCAAAATTACAGTTACGAAGTAACAGAAAAAAATAATTTTATGGTTGGGGTCACCCCAACATGAGGAACTGTATTAAAGGGTTGCAGCATTGGGAAGATGGAGGACCATTGACCTAGAACTTCTGATTGCCCTGCTTCTCTCTCCTAAATGAATGGATTACAGGCACGCACCACTACGTCCAGTTTCTTTTTTATTTTTTTAACCACCTCTAATTTAACAGAAGCTGAGATATCTTGTAGCAGTAGAATTCCCTTTGTTCTCTGTACTACCTACAGCTTGTCTGCTCTAAGTCTAGAGTGTAATCTCCGAGCTCAGAATACTTTGGCTAGAGTTACTATTTTTCACCACTCCCGAATTCCACCCATATGTACACATACCTCATTATTTTGCCTTCGTACACTAGCCACAGCAGGTACTAGAATTAAATTCTGGAGAAAGGACCTACTGTGCCAGCGGCCAATGAGAGGAAGAAAACCATAAATGGCAGACAAGCCATGCGTCTGGGTAGCCAAGTAGAGCACTGGGTATGACCATCTCAGGCTGCATCAGGCTCAGACAGGATAGATAACGGGTATTTATTTTTATTTTCAATGAAAAGATTAGTAAAAGTGGACCTTTCTAACTCTATCCTCTGTACCCTTTCTATTTCAGTAGTCCTTTGATCAGCTCAGACAAAACCATACCATGAAAGAGCCAAATCGGTTTTAACTACGACACAATAGCACATAATTCAGGCTATGAGAGCTACCAAGACCACTGACAACCAGTGGAATGAAGGATGGATACCGGGAATTACTCTGGGAACTCCCAGTCCCCGCAGCCATAAAGCTAAATAAAGGCCTTCTACAGAGAACCTAGAACAGTCCTGTCCTCCCAGAGTCATAGTGTATCACCAAGTAGTCTTATGCTCAATCATAAATTGAATAATTTTTTTAAGTAAAATCCTATAGAGGGGAGATTTAAACATAGGCCTGCTTGACTCAGTTTATACTAGGCTTTTATTTCTTTATTTCTTAATTTTTTTTTTCTGGAGCTGAGGACCAAACCCAAGGCCTTGCTCTTGCTAGGCAAGCGCTCTACCACTGAGCTAAATCCCCAACCCCAGGCTTTTATTTTGAAACAGCCTTGCCCTCTAGCCCAAGCTGATTTTGAACTCTTGTCTCCTGTCCCAGCCTCCTGAGTAGGATTACAATTATGTACCACCACTAAGCTTTTTTTCAAAAAATGCTGTTGCTGGGTGTGGTAGCACACACCTTTAATTCCAGCACTTGGGAGGCAGAAGCAGGTGGATTTCTGTAAGGTGGAGGACACCCTGGTCTACACAGCAAGTCTGAGTGAGAACTTAAAAAAAAGAAAAAAGACCAATAATAATAATGATAAATAGCCGGGCGGTGGTGGCGCACGCCTTTAATCCCAGCACTCGGGAGGCAGAGCCAGGCGGATCTCTGTGAGTTCGAGGCCAGCCTGGGCTACCAAGTGAGTTCCAGGAAAGGCGCAAAGCTACACAGAGAAACCCTGTCTCGAAAAACCAAAAAAAAAAAAAAAAAAAGATAAGTAAACAGTTGCTCTGTAACTGAGGCTATTCTGAAAATTGCTGTTTGTTGTCCCGCTCCCTCTTGCTCACCCTCCCCAGTTGGCCGTGGCAGGCTTCTAGTTAACTGTTCATATATATATATATATATATATATATATATATATATATATATATATATATTTATTTATTTATTTATTTATTTTTTGGTTTTTCAAGACAGGGTTTCTCTGTGTAGCTTTGCGCCTTTCCTGGAACTCGCTTTGGAGACCAGCTGGCTTCAAACTCACAGAGATCCGCCTGCCTCTACCTCCCGAGTGCTGGGATTAAAGGCGTGCGCCACCACCGCCTGGCAGAAAGATGCACTCTTTTTTTTTTTTTTTTTTTGGTTTTTTGAGACAGGGTTTCTCTGTGTAGCTTTGCGCCTTTCCTGAAACTCACTTGATAGCCCAGGCTGGCCTCGAACTCACAAAGATCTGCCTGCCTCTGCCTCCCGAGTGCTGGGATTAAAGGCGTGCGCCGCCGCCGCCACCACCGCCCTACTGTTCTTTTATCTTAAATTAACCCATTTCTATAAATCTATACCTTGCTTGTGGCTTACTGGCCTCTTTACATGCTGCTTCTCCTGGCGGTGGCTGCAGTGTCTCCTTCTTCCTGTTTCCCCAATTCTCCTCTCTCCTTGTCCCGCCTATACTTCTTGTCTGGTCACTGGCCATCAGTGTTTTATTTATATAGAGCGATATCCACAGCAATGGAGATTTGGAAAATAAGGAAAATGCAGGCATGTTTCATAGTCCCACCCTTCAGCCTTTTGGCTTCCCATGTGTTCTGTTTCTTTGCAGAAAGCTCGTCTTCCTAAATTGGAGGTCTAGCTCAGTGGTTGAGGTTAGTGTTGTCAATCTAATGTGCTCTGGATTCACCTGGGCAAAGAATCCCAATGAGGGCCGGGGCGGTGGTGGCACAACCCTTTGATCCCAGCACTCAAGAGGCCAGCCTGGTCTCCACAGGGAGTTCCAGGAAAGGCGTGGGTTATCTTGATTATGTTAGTTGAGGTGGGAAGGCCCATCCACTGTGGGTGGCACCATTCCTGGGCAAGGGATCCTGGACTGTCTTAAGAGTGGAAGAGTGAGCTGAGCACTAGCATGTGTGCATTGGTTCACTCTTCTCTGTTCTTGACTGTGGATGTGATGTGACCAGCTGCTGCCAGTTCCTGCCACCTGAACTTCCCACAGCGATGGACTGTCACCTGGAACTGTGAGGTCAATAAACCTTTTCTTAAGTTGTTTTTGTCAGAGTATTTTATTTCAGTAACAGGCAATGAAACTAAGACAGTGGTAGAGCCTTTACCCAGCCTATGTGAGGTCCTGGGTTCAGTTCTGAGCCAACGGATGGGGACCTCTTCCGACTACCTGGTAAACTGAGAGATGGAAGAGAGATAGGTAGATTAACAAGGGAGTTTCAGTGATTCTGTTACAAGATTCAAAGCTCTTGTTTCAATTTAGCTTTCTTACTGATTATTGTGAATTAATAAGATTTCATAGTTTTTGTATTTGCCAATGAGGTTCTTCTACATAATTGCTTTTTAATCCTCTAATAAAAAGCATAGGAAGACCACCTCCAAATCCAAGCTATTTTCAATGTTTCATTTCCTATTTCCTTAGCAGGAGTAGATAATTATTTTAGATAGAGTGTTAGCTTGCAAATTAAAGTCCATCCTGTCCTTCCTCCTATAAAAGACATGCATCTCTTCCTTGTTGGTTCAGGCCTTGTTGATTAGTTTGTTTTTGAGATAGTCTTACTGTGTAACCCAGACTGGTCTTGAATTCCCATATCTCTTGTCTCAGCCTCCTGAATGCTGGGGGTTTATAGGTCTTACCACCAGGCCAACTTGTTTTTGGTTTTGCTTTTCTGGATTTGTTTTGTTTTGTTGCCTCTGTATGTTTGTGTGTGTGTATGTGTGTCTGTCTGTGTGTGTGTGTGTGTGTGTGTCTGTGTGTCTGTGTGTCTGTGTATGTACACACATGTGGGTGCTGGTGCCTGTGAATACCAGAAGAGGATTCCCTGGAGCTGGAGTTACAGGCAGTTGTGAACCACCCAATGTAGATGCTGTGAATCAAACTCTGGTCCTCTGCAAGAGCAGCAAGAACTCCTAACCTCTGAGACATCTCTCCAGCCCCCTGCCTGTTTTTGTCTTTGTTTTGTTTTGTTCTTTAGCATTCCATTTTCATAAGCTTTACCAGTCTGCAAAAATGCTATCACCAGTAGAAGAACCCACATAAAGGTTTCCACCTAAAGGAGAGAACCAACTCCTACAAGTTGTCCTCTGACTTTCATACACATGCCCTCCCCCATAAGTAAATATAAATGTAAATAAATAAAGACCCAACCTTTAATCCCAGCACTCAGCAGGCAGAGGCAGGTGGATCTCTGTGAGTTCGAGGCCAGCCTGGGCTACAGAATGAGTTTCAGGACAGGCACCAAAACTACACAGAGAAACCCTGTCTCAAAAAACCAAAAATAAGCAGGGCGGTAGTGGCGCACGCTTTTAATCCCAGCACTCGGGAGGCAGAGCCAGGTGAATCTCTGTGAGTTCGAGGCCAGCCTGGGCTACCAAGTGAGCTCCAGGAAAAGGCGCAAAGCTATGCAGAGAAACCCTGTCTCAAAACAACAACAACAACAACAAAAAAAAAAAACCCAAAAATAAAAAATAAAAATAAAGAAATAAAGAGCCCAAGGATGGTGGTACACACTTGAGTCCCAGCTGTTCTAGAGACTGAGGCAGGAAGAAGGTAAGTTTTTTTTGTTTTGTTTTTCTTTTGGTTCTTTCCAGAACCAGATCTTCCTGCCTCTGCCTCCCGAATGCTTGGGATTACAGGCGTGCACTACCACTGCTGGGCGGAAGAAGGTGAGTTTGAGGCTAACTTGAGGCAATTTAGCTAGACTCTATGTTAAAAGAACTTTTTTATTATCATTTTGAAAAGATTTATTTAAAAAAGAATAAGAGTAAGGTGGTAGTGGCAAATGCCTTTAATCCCAGAACTCAGGAGCCAGAGGCAGGCAGATCTCTGTGAATTCAAGGCCAGCCTGGTCTACAGAGTGAGATCCAGGACAGCCAGAGTTACACAGAAAAAAATCTTATCTCAAAAAACCCAAACCAGCCGAGCAGTGGTGGTGCACACCTTTAATCCCAGCACTTGGGAGGCAGAGGCAGGCGGATCTCTGTGAGTTCAAGGCCAGGCTGAGCTACCGAGTGAGTTCCAGGAAAGGCGCAAAGCTACACAGAGAAACCCTGTCTCGAGAAAAAAAAAACAAAAACAAAACCCAAACCATGCGGGGAGGGGGGGGGGTTGGGGCACACACCTTTAATCCCAGCACTTGGGAGGCAGAGGCAGGCGGATCTCTGTGAGTTCGAGGCCAGCCTGGTCTACAGAGCCAGATCCAGGAAAGGCACAAAGCTACACAGAGAAACCCTGTCTCGGAAAAAAACAAAAAACAAAAACAAAAAGAATGATTTCCTGCCAATTTAGAAAGCTGGTCTTTCTAAAATAACCTCAGCTAGAAACTGATTATTTTCTAACATAGCCTTTTTGCTCCTTTTCTGAAAGAGTGCAGGACAGTTTTAACCCACTATGGAAGAGCCTGGTCTACAAAGTGAGTTCCAGAACAGCCAGGGCTGTAACACAGAGAAACCCTGTCTTGAAAACCAGAGACAGAGGACACTTTCCACATCTCGATTATCCAGTACAACTATAGTATGATTCCATTTCCTTCTCTGTGGTGGCTATCATCTGGAAATCATCCAAGAAATAAAGACATTCAGAAATGGAGGAAGGTATGGATGAAGGCTAAAGACATTCCCAGGAAGCAAGGCCTTTAGGCAACTGGATTATGGGCTATGAACTTTCCTCAACCTTTGATTCAGGAGGCAGAGCCAGGGGGATCTCTGTGAGTTCAAGGCCAGCCTGGTCTACAGAGCGAGATCTAGGACAGGCACCAAAACTACATAGGGAAACCCTGTCTCGAAAAACCAAACCAAAAAACCCAAAAACTGTTTTCTCTAACAGTTTAACGCTTCTCTCTCTCTCTCTCTCTCTCTAAAAGCCTATCACTGATTTCTACAGCTGTAGGTGTGTAGTTGTGTAGTTACTAAATACTCGTTGGTTACTTCCAAGTGTTGGGTTCAGTGTCGTACAGGGAGGACACACAGCAGTTAATAGTTAGCAATGCCTCTGTGCCAGGCGCTTTTGGATACAGTTTACCTAGAACTGCTCAGTGGGAAAGCACTCTTATCTGACAGTCTATGCAGCAATAATTCCAGCAATTTAATCTCTACCTCCCTATCCAGAATAATTAGAATTCTAGTGTTTCTCTTTAATGTTTTGACATCAAGGAGATAACAACTTTGTAGATCCCTCCCAGCTCCAAGGCTTGATCAGAACACACCACAGGCAGGTGCTTTGCTTATAAAACACGAGGAAAGAAAATATAAAGAAATTATTCATAGAAGCCTTGATTCTGGCTCAGGATGGTAGTATACATAGGCCTTTAATCTCAGCACTGGGTGGGGGTGGGGAGTGGACACAGGTGGATGGCTGTGAGTTCAAATCAGCCTGGTCTACATATTGAGTTCTGGGACAGCCAGGGCTGTCCTGGAACTTATTCTGTAGACCAGACTGGCCTGGAACTCAGAGATCCACCTGCCTCTGCCTCCCAAGAGCTGGGATTAAAGTTATGTGCCAACACCACTTTGTTTTTTTTTGTTTTTTTTTAAAAAAAAAAAAGGCCTCAGCCTGTATCATCACCTGTGTGCATATAGTTCCAATGCTTGGGAAGCCATCAGCCTGAAGCTACATAGTGAGTTCCAGGCCATCCTAGGCTATAAAATGAGATCTTGAAGTTGGCTTCCCTCCCCCAATTCAGACTTTACCACCATCACTACCACACCTTAAAAAATAAATTGGGGAACAATTGACGGAGAAATGGCTAAGCAGTTAAGAGCATTGGCCGCTTTTCCAGAAGACTTGGGTTCAATTCCCAACACCCACATAGTAGCTAACAACCATCTGTAACACCAGTTCCAGGAATCCAATGCCTTCTGGCCTCCAAGGGTACCAGGCCTACAACGGTACACAGATAACCATACAGACAAAACATCAGGACACATAAAGTTAGAAAAAAATGTATTTTAAACTTGGCGGTGGTGGCACACGCCTTTAATCCTAGCACTCAGGAGGCAGAGGCAGTTGGATGTCTGTGAATTCAAGGTCAGCCTGGGCTACAACTCATTAGATTCAGGAAATCCCTGAAACTGACCAGATTAACCAGCCCCCTCCCTCTCCAAGCTCACAGAAACAGTGAGAGGATGGTTGAGAGACAGACAAGTTGAATTGCCTGAAAGAGGATCAGAGCAGTGGAGATGGCTGGAAGAGAACCAGGCCAACTAGTCTACCTAGGAGACACTCTCTAAGCCTCTGAGGTGCCTGAGAGCTGTGCAGCGAGCTTACATTCCCAGCTTTGTGAGCAGTCACCCATGCTGAGGTAGGCTTCGGTGGTGCAGCTGTCTGGGAGTCGGTTTTTGCTCCTGTAAGTGACCCCTCACCCACAACCCCTTGGTTCACCAAACTGAACTTTGGTAGTATTCTTTGCTCTGTCGTTGGTTCCCAATCCGGGGTGAGTATATATCTGTTTACATTCTCCAAGAATTGTATCACACAGTAGTGTGTGGGAGAGGGGTGCAGATCTCTGTGAGTTTGAGGCCAGGGAACCTGGTCTACATAGTGAGTTCCAGGACAGCCAGGGCTACATAGTGAGACCCTAAAAGAGTGGAGTTTGGTTCTCAGTACCCACACGTGGAGACTGACAACTGTTTACAACGCCACCACCAGGGAATCTGACCCCCTCTTCTGGACGATACAGGCACTCAAATGTGCACATACTTTTGCACACGCACACACACACAATTTTTAAAAATTGAAAAGAAGTCTTGCCTAGCAAGCACAAGGCCCTGGGTTTGGTCCTCAGCTCAAAAAGAAAAAAAGAAAAAAATTGAAAAGAAGATATTCATTAAAGTTTGGGCACAAAAGCACATTCTAAAAATTTGAAGGTTTTTTTTTTTTTTAGTGGTAGGGCTGCAGACAAAGTTTACTTTGTTTTTATTTGTGTTTCTTTGGTAACTTGTTGGCTCCCCTACCCCACCCCAAATAGGATCTCATATAGCCCAGACTGGCCTTGAATTGACGGTATAGCTCAGGATAACCTTGGATTGCTGACCCTTCCACTTCTATCTCCCACATGCTGGAATTACATGTGTGCACCACTAAGCCTGTCTGGTTGGTTGGTTAGCTCTTGTTTATTTGTAATTTTTTAAGTGGTACCATGACTACCTGATGGGGAAAAGGTAGACATTCTACAGAGATGATCATTTTATGGTAAGTATCTGTGGTAAATGGTTTTTTAAAAATACTGTGTATGATGGCGCATGCCTTTAATTTCAGCACTCTGGAAGCAGAGGTAGTGGGGCCTCTGTAAATTCAAGGCCAGGCAAGGAAGGCTACATGGTGAGACTTTGTCTGAAAAAAAAGAAAAAAGAGAGGAAAAAAGAAAGAGGGAAAGAAAGAGAGAGAGAGAGAGAAAGAAAGAAAACCTAGGCGTGAATAATTGTTTCACATATATATGCAAAAACAAGGATGAAATCCCAGAACAATAAGCTAGAGGGTGGGTTGGAAACACTGTAACCAGGTTCTGTTACTATACAGATGGAAAAGCTTGAGTTTATCCAAGGCCATACAGGGCAGGGCTTCCACCCAAACAAGCAAACTGTTGAATTCCCAGGATCTTTAGCTCATCCGCTTTTCCTTCCTACTCTGTATAATGCGGTGGCTGGCAACAGCAGCGGTGACTCTGAAAGAGGCGCAGAAAACTTGAAGATAAAAACAGCAACTTTTGAGTAACGTTGGAACACAGCTTTCTGTTCTGAATTGATATTTGGAGAAAGAGAAAGAATAAAGTACATGCTTTATGGTTATAGGCAAAACAGCCCATTTGAAAACAGAGCCTCCTGATGCTGGTTTGAATATCATCCGCTAATATCTCCCTCTGCTTGCTGTTAATATCCCTGAGTACAGAGACTACGAGAAATAAACATTCACTTCTCAGAGCCAGTGAGATGACTCAGGGGGTAAAGGTGCTTGCTGCCAAGGCTGATTTCCATCCTTGGGACCTTCATGATGGGAGGAGAGAACACAAGTCCATGGCACATGCATGCCTACGCACATTACACACAGAGAATAAATGTGAAGAAGAAAAACAACCAGTAAGGAACATCAGGTGCATTTTTTGATAGATTTAGTCATTCAACCAGCATTTATTCCTTGAGCTCCCATCACGAAGCTGACTCTGCCCTCTGCTATGTGACTCTGTGCTCACTTGTACCTCATAGGGCTGAATTAGTGTCTTAGCAGTACAACGCATGTAGCAGGTTTTCTCTGAACGCTTGTGGACAAAACGAGTTCACCATGGCTTGTTTTGCCGTGAACTAAATAGTTACCACGTCAGACATACATTTTGGGAGATGGGGAAATAATGTAGACTAACCAGTTCTGATGTGACTTTTAATTTTAGCATGCTTCTTCCAATTCAATCTATAATCCAAATGACCTAGAACTAGGTCTAATGTCTGGCTATGAAAAGATTCCTGACACAAAATTCATTTGAATGTGGTCAACTGATGGCAAAGCTTTGCTGCTGTCATTTAGATGTGAACAGATTGTTGTCATGGTTACGATTTTGCTCTTTAAAAAGGAAACACTTTGGTATTTACTATAGTTATCATAGTTTGCATGAGACAATTTGGGGATATAATCAGAGAGCTTACATGACTGAGCAATTTTGGAAGTTCCAGATTCCAACACCAATACTTAACATAAATCTCCAAAGTTGTGTGTATACATTTGTACTATACTTACTTCTTTATTATTATATTTTTGCAGTGCTGAGAATTGACCTTAGAGTCTCATGCATGGTAGGCAAGCATTCTACCATTGAGCTTTATTCCAGCCCAGGTGAGTGTATGTGTATTTTAAAGAATTGTTATTTTATATGTATGACTGTTTTGCCAGCACATATATGTACATGCATATGTCTATTGAGAAGAGGGTGTTGGATCCCATAGAATTGGAAATACAGATGTTTTTTTGTTTGGTTGGTTGTAGTTTTTCAAGACAAGGTTTCTCTGTGTAACATCCTTGGCTGTCCTGGATCTCGCTCTATAGACCAGGTTGGTCTCTAACTCACAGAAATACTCCTGCCTCTGCCTCCTGAGTGTTGGGATTAAAGGTGTGCACCACCACTGCCTGGTAAGTAGTATGTTTTAAAATGACCGGAATACTGAGAGCTTTAACAGATACGGAGGAGACCAAGTGAATTTCAACCATGCCTTTTAATTTACACCTCAGAGAAACGGAGTCAAAGAAGTGAAACCTTGTAGGTGCTCCACTCTATTATCTCCCTTAAGAAACAAGAGATTCTAATACTTTTAATTTGTCTAGAAGAGTAAACCCAAGTCCAAGTCTCCCTTGTAGACAGAGCAGTGCTGCTTGGGACCTCCAAGTGTTGGCTTCTAATGTGTCTTCCAAAAGAGAGCAATACTGTCCTCTGACCTGGGGAGACAGTGACAGTGTGTGGCGTGTGACCTTATACTCTGATAGGACTCTGGCACCTGTGTGGGATTTTTTTTTTTTTTTTGATAGCTTATACTTTCTTACTTTTTAGCAGATACAGAGACGAAGCACCTGACATCTGAAACTCAACCGATCCACAGGTTTCCTAATGTTGAAAGGGGTCTAAATGTCGTTGCCACTTTTAGATGGACCTTAGATCCCAGTTAATGAGCAGGCGCCAGCCAGTGGAAGAGATACATGAGCTTGGGTCTCAGAGGGTAGGTACTGAAGATGAAATCATAAACCAGGACATCTGATGTGTGTCTCATACACAATGAGCAAGCGAAGGCTGCTGACGGAAATGTCATAGGCAGCTGCTTTTAGAGCTTGGCTCTCCCCTCAGCCACTAGGCCCCACCCTCTTCCTGCATGCGAGTCATCTGGGGCTCTCTGTTCTCATCCTGCGTGCTTTGAAGCAGTCTGTAAAGTGATATCTCTTCAGCCTCTTTCATGGTTGTTTGATGTGTCTGGTGGGGTTATAAGAATAACTGGCTCACCTACAGCTTGAGTCGTGAAGGAAGATTTACCTTAGGAGAGACTTGCCTGCAGTGCCCTGAGCAGTTACAAGGGCAGTCTGAGGTTCCCATTAAACTCTGTGCATCAATATACTCGGAACACGCCGTTTGCGTCTACAGCTTCCCCAGTTGTTCAGTTAAACCCGCAGCCCTGCGTGAATTAATGGACTGGGGAACAGGCTCTTTCCTCCAGCCTTGAGTTCTCTTCCCTTCGCTTTTCCATCACTCAGTCCCCCTTTTTTGAATTTGAGTTGAGAAACGTTAAGTACTTTGAAGAGATCTTTCCGGACCCCACTGCTCAAAATGAGCACGGCTCCCTCCGTCACCCTAGTAGCACTAGTCTTGGTCTTTACAACCGATGTTATGCTTATTTCCTAAGACCTGTTCTATATTTATCCTCGCTATCAGATTGTGAGTTCCATGAGGGGTGAAGTTGTGCCTCGCTCCTGCACCTTGGCTCTCCAGCGCCACGGACCGTGCATCACCAAGCTCGTCGGCTGGATAAATGAGTGATCAATTATATCTCATAATCACGTTGAGATTCCTTTGTCGAGAAGCCCACTCCTGAACTCCCTGTGCCGCGCTAATCATGCAGGGGAAATTAAGAACAGGTATTGAGCAAGAGCCAAACGGAATCCTGCTTGTTGGGTGGCTCTTCCAGCCTTGGCTGTTCCTTCCATCTCTGCATCAATACGACCTCAATTCTCCTGTCACGAGAACTGTTCCTAATTCTCTTTAAGTAAGCAACCATGTCTTAGAAGACTGTGGTCTGTTTTTATATGAAAACAGAAATCGCTGGCTACCCCCACCTGTACAACCTCACTGGGAACAGCCTTTCATTAGGCTTCCTTTGGGGCCACCAACCAGCTCCCAAGTCATGACACAGAGACTTATTAGTTATGAATACTAGGCCTTAGCTTAGGCTTGTCCCACTAGCTCTTATAACTTGATTTAACCTGTTTCTCTTTATCTACATTCTGCCTTGGGGCTTCTAACCTTTCCTTCATTCTGTATGTCCTACTCCGTGTCTGTTTGCCTGGCAGCTGCCTGCCTGGCTGGCTGGCCCCAGGCATCTCCCTCTCTTCCTCTTCCCTTCTCTCTTCTCTCCAGCCTAGATTCCTCCTCCTACTTATTCTCACAGCTATCCCTCTACTGCCTAGCTATTGGCCATTCAGCTTTTTATTAGACCAATCAGGTGCCTTAGGCAGGCAAAGCAACACATCTCTACATCATTAAACAAATGCAGCATAAACAAATGTAACACATCTTTATATAGTTAAAGTAATATTCTACAAGAGGAGGTGGATGCTGGGAAGAGAAGGAAGGGTCACAGTAAAAACAGGAACAAACCATATGAAAATATTCATATAATCTGTAGTTGTGATTGATACTGAGTTCACTAACTTCAATAAACTTTTACTAAAATAACCTACTAACTCTAGATGTTCCTGAAATATTGACCTAAACCCATTCATTTTTTTTGTTGTTGTTGTTGCAACAATATCTTACTCTATAGCCCAGACTGGCCTGAGAGCCACTGTGTAGTCCAAGCTGCCCTTGAGTTCTCAGTAATCCCCCTGCCTCAGCCTCTTGAGTGCTGAGATTACAGGTCTGAGACACTACTATATCATTGAATATCTCGTTCTAGTTAGAAATTTCTTAGAATAGACTCATAACTGAAAGAGAAAATCCATTAATTCATTGACTGTTGACTCAATCATTGTCGAGCACTTCCCTAGGTATCTGGAAATGTCAGTAAGACCAGGCGTGGTGGAGCACTGCTTTGACCCCAGCAAAAGCAGGCTAGTCTTTGTGAGTCCCAGGCCAGCCAGGGCTGTGCCGTGAGTTCTTTCTCCTTGCTTCCCACAACCTCTCTTGCAGTTAGGTTAGGATCATGTGACTATAGCTGGCTTATGGCCTATGAAAGAAGTGCCATGTATAATTTCCAAGCAGAGGAAAGGATCCGTTTGTGTGTCTCCCCTCAGACACAGCATTCTCAGTGCCCATATGTTTCAAGATAGAGGCTGAGCCTCCGTGGTCTCTGTCCACTGTCCGCTCTTGCTGCTGTAATAAAACACTTGAGGCTAGAGTTGGGTAGAGTGACATGTACCTGTGATCTTAGCACCTTCGAGGTGAGGCAGGCGGATTCCAAGTTGAAAGCCAACCTGGGTTATATAGTGAGAACCTGTTTCACAAAAGAAAAGCGGGAGCCTGGATAACCTACAAATAATATAAATTTATTGCTCTAAGTGCTCACAGCTGTCAAGTTCAAGTTCAAGATAAGGGAGGGTTGACATCCAGGGAGGGCTACATCTTCCAGAGGTGATGAGGACTGTGACTTCATAGGTAAAAAGGCAGCAGAGAGATGCACTTGCTACCTCAAGCCCTTTTATGAAGCCCTAAGCCATTAATGATTGGTAAATCACAGCCTAATCCCCTCAAGGCCTCATCTCTTAATATTGTAATGGGAATTAAGTTTAAGCATGAATTTTGGAGAAAACACAAACATTCAAACCATAATATTCCATTCCTGATCCTCCAAAATCTGTAGCCTTTGAGTAAGATCCAGGACAGGCACCAAAACTACACAGAGAAACCCTGTCTCGAAAAAAAAAGAAAAAATATCTGTAGCCTTCTCCCATGGGAGATACCTTCGTTCCATCCCAGCAGTCCCTAGCATCTCAACTTGCACTAATCACCTTCAAACCACGTGCAAAGTCTCATCCAAATGCAGCCTAAATCAGATGGTGCTGGAGGTACAATTCATCCTAAGGCAAGTAGAGAATAGACACTTTCCCATTCCAAACAGTAGCAATGGGCCAGAAGGACTAGGTAACAGCTCTTAAGTAGATCTAAAACCCAGAAAGAAAATAACCTTAAACCTTGAGAACGAGGCTAGGAAATGATCCTTGACCGTCTGTCCTACTTTCCAGACACACTGGAGCAGAGGTTAGGCCCTGGGCAACCCCACCTCCACAGCTTCTCAGAGAGCAGCTGCTTGGAGTTGAGCGCTGTGTCTCTCCCAGCCTCTATTACCCCTCCAGACACAGAGCCTGTCTGTGGTGGCCCCAGCCTCCCTGCTCTCCTGAGTGCCTTAGCCCTAGGAAAGCTCTCTGCATGGGCCTCAAAGCTGTCGGGGGACAGCTTTTGAAATGTAGGGTGAAGCAGCATCTCCAGGCTCTTGCTCTGTGCATACCTAAAGAGCTGGCCCTACAGAACACTGCCAGTGTTTATGTGCTTTCAAAGGGGTCGCAACCGAGCCACTCCTGGGCCCGTTGGAGTCCCAGCCTGGGTGGCCGGAGTGCTGCATTGGAATGTGGGTAGAGATGAGGCGGTCCTGGGCAGTGACCCTTAACTATTCTGTGCTCAAGGCCATAGCTCTCTCAGCCTATGCTAGGGCTAGCAGCCTGGAAGATGTCTTAAATGCCTCACCAGGGTTCCTCCTCTGCCCTCATCCTAGCCACACTAACCCTCCTCATGAAACGATTGCTTGGACCACACCCCTAGTATCCTCCCAGCTGACTTTTACAGCCTCGTCAAGTTCTGTTGCCTTCTTAGTTATAAAGTCCATCTTTAATGTGCTCTTGTTTTCTCACATTTTACACATAAGTCGTCAAAAGTAGCCATGCAGCCTGGCAGTGTGGCACATGCCTTTAATCTCAACATTCAGGAGACAGAGGCAGGCAGATCTCTTGTGTCTGAGGCCAGCCTGTTACAGTCCAGCCGGGGCTATCTACATAGAAGAGACCCTGCCTGTCTCAAAAAAAGCAAACAAAAAACAAAAATAAAAAAAAAGAAGCCATGTAAACCTCCTCAGTACTTTGTTTAGATATTTCTTTCACCAAATACTCTAGTTGAGGCTGGCAAATGGCTGGATGGGTAAATCGGCTTACCACCAAGCCTGACAACCTGCGTTGGATCCCTCCGACCCATGTAGACAAAGAGACTGACCTCCACAGTCTTCTGACCTCTGCACATGTGCTTTCACACACACACACACAATGCATACTATACATGTGCATAAATATAAAAAAGACAATCTGACTGATTGCTTGTAAATCCTGCCTTACATGAAGCATTAGGGCAAAGACACAATTCAGCCAGGTTCTTTGTCACTTTATAACAAAGCGCTCTTTGCTCCAGTCCCCGGCACCTTGTTCTTCATTTCCATCTGAGACCTCATCAAAATACCTTTTCCTGCCAACTTTGCTACCAGCATTCTGATTACAACCACTTAGGCAATGTCCAAGGTTTAGACACCAGAGACACCCTCGCCCAGAATTGCCCTTTAGCACTCCATTCCCAGCAAGCTAGGCTTGGTCTAGTGTGTGCCTCCCAACTCTTCCAGCCTCTCCCCATCGCCCACTTCTGTAGCTGGCTCTCCATTTTCAGATATTTGTTAGAAACAGTCTACTCTCAATACCAACTTACCTCTAAATGTATTTGTGCTGTTACTTATTTTTTTATTGATTTTACTTTATATATATATATGAATATTTTGCCTGCATGCACATAAGTGTACCACATGAGTGCCTGTTGGAGCCCCTAGAATTGGGATTACAGATGATTGTGAGCTACTATGTGGGTGCTGGAAATCAAACCTGTGTTACCTACAAGAACGAAAAATGCTCTTAACCACTGAGCCATCTCTCCAGACCCTTGAGCTGTTATTATAAATAAATAAATAAATAAATAGAAAGTTAGATGTGGGTGCTGGAGAAATGGCTTATTAATTAAAACTATAATACTTTAGCAGAAAATCCAAGTCCAGTTCCTAGCACTTTTGGGGTGACACACAACCCCCTTCTGCTCTCCACTGTCACCTGCATGCATGTACACACACACACACACACACACACACACACACACACACACACACACACAAGTAAATCTTTAGGGGAAAAAAAAGCAGGGTATAGTTTTTGTACACATGTGTAATGCCAGCCCTTGGAAGGCTGTGCTGGCCAGATTTATGTCAACTTGACACAAACTACAGTCATCTGAGAGGAGGGAACCTCAATTGAGAAAATGCCTACATAAGACTAGGCTGCAGGCAAACCTTTAGAGTATTTCCTTAATTGATGATTGATGGGGGAGGCCCACCCCATTGTGGGTGGTGCCATTCCTGGGCTGGTGGTCCTGGGTTCTATAAAAAAGCTGAGCAAGCCAAGGAGAGCAAGCCAGTAAGCAGCACTTTATTCTCTATGGCCTTTGCATCAGCTCCTGCCTCCTGTCCTGACTTCCTTCAGTGATGAACAGTGACATGGAAGCGTAAGAAGACTAAACCCTTTCCTCCCCAACTTGCTCTTTTGGTCATGGTGTTTCGTCAAAGCAATAGAAACCCTGACTAAGACAGAGGCAGGGGCAAGAGGACAGCCCAGAAGTTTAAGGCCAGCCTGGGCTCTATAGTGAAACCTTATCTCAAAAAGACAAAAGAAGCTGGGGATGGTGGTACACGCCTTTAATCCTAGCACTCGGGAGGCAGAGGCAGGCAGATCTCTGTGAGTTCGAGGCCAGCCTGGTCTACAGAGTGAGTTCCAGGAAAGGCACAAAGCTACGCAGAGAAACCCTGTCTCGAAAAACAACAAAAACAAAAACAAAAAAAACAAAAGAAGCTGGGGATGGTGGTACACGCCTTTAATCCTAGCACTCGGGAGGCAGAGGCAGGCTGGTCTCTGAGTTCAAGGCCAGTGTGTTTACAGACTGAATTCCAGGACAGTCAGGGCTGTTACACAGAGAAACCCTGTCTCGAAAACAACAACAAAAAGAGCTAACACATAGTTTCCATGGAGATGGGTTGGTGGGTAAAAGTGCTAGCTAGCTACACAAGCCTGAATTATCTCGGACCTCCACACAGGTTGTGACTTGCACACATCATACACACAATTTTCATGAAACTACCAAACAAATAAGTAAATAAAGCAAGTGAGATTGAGTCATTTTATAAATAATGGAAATGACCCGTCACAGCTGTGGAGAAGTTTAAGAACAAGGTGCCCAAAAGCTTGGCACCTGACAAGATCCAGGTCTCTGCTTCCAAGATGGTTCCTTGTTCTCACAAAGTAAAAAGGGCATACAGGCAAAGACATGCTGTGTGAAGCCTCTTTTGTAAGTTTTTTTTTTTTTTTTTTTTTCTCGAGACAGGGTTTCTCTGTGTAGTTTCAGTGCCTGTCTGGATCTCGCTCTGTAGAGCAGGCTGGCCTCGAACTCAGAGATCCGCCTGGCTCTGCCTCCTGAGTGCTGGAACTAAAGATGTGCGCCACCACTGCCCAGCTACAAGCCTACCTCTTAATATTGTAGATCTCGCTGCAGATTAAGTTCTGAGGACACAGATGCTCAGATCATAAACACGACTCAGAGGAATGGAGCAGCACTTGCCTGCTGATTGCCAGCCTGGGCTAGATGGATGACACGTGGGAGGTGCACACTTATATTGTGGAAGATGCTAAGAATCCAGGCTGTGGCCTATGAGATGGCCAGCATTCTCTGCACTGAGCACAGACCTGTTATTTATAATACCTTTTCACGTGCTAGGCACAGTGCTGGGCTGTATGATTTATTGTTGTTAAAGTCGTGAAAAGAAGTCCCTTTCCTTGCCAAAGGAGACATATTCAATATTCATTATGAGCTGTTACATCCACTTTTGCCAGATACCTTCTTTCTGTTTTCTTTTAATAATAGTTCTAAGACTGATGCAAATCCTGACATTTTAGAGAGAAAAAAAGATTTGGAGGTTTATTCTAAAAGGCAGAGATCCATGAGTCATTCAGATCCTGAGTTTATGGTGTTAGGGAAGAGTATTTAATTTGCCTTTTTTTTCCCCTGTAAGTAAAACTGGAGATAATATTTTGCTACTAATACCACGAGTCTATTATGATAATCTAGACGAGCTAACTGGATAAATTGGAACACTGAGTGTTACACACAACTCAAACTGAGAGGCATTGCAGGCTAAGGATGACGTAAGGCTTTCTTGTCACTCAGCCTTTACTGACAGGGCTTGTTTAGACTTACTATACACATTGACATTGTTATTTTTATTTTTCGTGATACTGGGGATTAAACCAGGGGCTTAAGCGCACACTGTCTGAGTGATATCCTCCGCCTATATACATTGGCTTTTAGTGTACATCATGCTTCTGCATTAATAAAAGCAAAATATAAAAGAAATAACTCAATTGAGGTAATTCAAAGTGCCTTCCTAGCCAGCCTGTCTTCTGAGTCACTTTTGTCTCTGAGTAAATACATCTATATTTCAGCCCAGTGCCATGTGTGCATCAAGAATACCATCTATGCGGCCTTCCTCAGGCAGGTCTCCACTGTTTGTGCTTTTGCTGTTATTTTGGGATTTTTCCCCCGTTTTTTATGTTCATTTGTTTGTTTGTTTTGTTTTGTTTTATTTTGTTTTGTTTCTCGAGACAGGGTTTCTCTGGGTAGCCCTGGCTGTTCTGGAACTCTCTACGTAGACCAGGCTGTCCTCGAACTCAGAGATCATCCTGTCTCTGCCTCCCGAGTGCTGGGATTAAAGGTGTACGCCACCACTGCCCGGCCTGAGGTCGTTTTTCTGAGACAGAGTCTCACTGTGTAGCACAGGGCTGTGTCGTGCTAGACAGGTAGTCTACCAACTCAGCGGCATTTCTAGCCCACGAAGGTTAGACTTACGGGAAAAAAACAACAACAAACCAACCTTGATTCAGGATACTGACCTGAAGGCCTTTAACTATTTATAAAAAGATTTATGGACACAAAAAGTTGGTGACCATAAAATACTGGCCATAGAGCCAGGCATAGTGGCACATGCCTTTAGTCCCATCACTCAGGAGGCAGAGGCAGGAGGCTCTGTGACTTTGAGGCCAGCCTGGTCAACAGAGCAAGTTCCAGGACAGTCAGAGCTACACAGAGAAACCCTGTCTCAAAAAATTAAAACAAACAAACAAAAAGCCTACTCCTGGGCAAAGTCATTGACCAGAAATATAGTACTAGAAATAGCGGTAAAAGCAGAGTTCTCGCTCCTAACACACCAAAAGTCTGACTGCCTTTGAGACGGACCTTCTGCAGCAAGTACCTCTCTCCTCATGTTTCTCGTTGTGTGCCATTTCCTCTGTGTTTAAAACCTTCCACTTTAATAAGCCAGGTGGTGGCGCACACCTTTAATCCCAGCACTGCAGAGGCAGGCGGATCTCTGAGTTCCAGGCCGACCTCGTCTATGGAGCTAGTTTCCAGTCATCTGAGGCTACACAGAGAAACTCTGTCTCAAAATGAAATAAAATAAAAGCACCGGGCGGTGGTGGCACATGCCTTTAATCCCAGCACTCAGGAGGCAGAGCCAGTCAGATCTCTGTGAGCTCGAGGCCAGCCTGGTCTACAGAGCAAGATCCAGGACAGGCACCAAAACTACACAGAGAATCTCTATCTCAAAAATAAATAAATAAATAAGTAAATAAATAAATAAATAAATAAATAAATAAAATCTTAAAATAAAATAAAAGCTTCCATGTTGGAGGGAAGTCCATTAAGACACAGTATGTTAAGAGGGAGGCCAAACAGTCCATCAGACAGGAAGCTCTTTAAGCTCAGGAAGTAACCCAATGGCTTCAGAAAGTCCCAGAAAGTTATCCTTACTTTGTTCTGTCCTCCCTTCCCTATCAGGGGTCAGTGAACATTTGCTCATGTCATGCAGAAATGGTGTTACACAATGTTCTAGAAGAAGAAAAATTGGAGTCCTTAAAGTAGAATGATGCTTAATATTCAAATTAGGGTTATAGATCCGAACTAAGAGGCACATTGTGTTACACTGCAAATAAATGCTATCTTGAATTAATAGAGGGTAAGGGCGGGGGAGGGGAAAACAACAGACTTTTTAATGTTTCAAATGCACATAGAGTTAAGGAGCAAAGCTCCATGGGATTTGAGGACTCCAAAGACCCATCTTAAGGCTGCCTTCTCTAGGACACTCTTATCAGACATTTAATCTCTGTGACAAATACCTTAGAGAAACAGATAAAGGCAGGAAGGCTTTACTGTGGCTCACAGTTTCAGGGGTTCCAGTCGGTGGCCAGCTAGCTTTCAGATCCAGGGCGATGGAGGTGCACCATGCTGGAGGAGGAGGCAGAGGCAGAACGCGGATGCTCAGCCTCGTGGCTGCCAGGAGGTAGGAAGAGAGACAGGACGAGGCCTGGGGAAAGGTAGTCCTTTCTGAGGCATGACCCCAGTAACCTGCTTCCTCTAACTAGGCCCACTAATAACATGTCTCCCATGGAGAAAGCCATCGAATGACGAACCCATTAGTATTCTAATCCACGGACTAGTCAGAGCCCTCAAGGTCCAAACACCTGTCAATATTTAGATTCACTAGCCGGGTTCCAAACCTTTACCACATGAGCCTTTTAGGATGTCCTGACATCTTCAATAACAATATTGTAATATTTAATTTGTAACTGACTTCAACTTTCTGGTTATTTTATCTATAAGCATCCCGACTCCCCATTGAGATCTGTGTGTGCGTGTGTACAAGTGTACACGCCGGCGCACACGTGTGGTGTGCATGCATGTGAGGCCAGACGCTGACACTGAGTATCTCACTATCACTCTTCAGCTTATCTTTTGACAGAAGAGCCTGTCTGAGCATGGCGCTCACTAATTGGTGACACTAGCTGGCCACTGAACTCTTGGGATCCATCTGTCTCCACTCTTCCGCCACCCAGTGAGAGGGTTACAGATAAGTGTGACCACACCTAGACTTTACCGGGGTTCTGGAGATCTGAACTCAAGTTCTCATGCTTTCACAGTAAGCATGCTCCAACTGAGCCGTCTCTCCAGCCCCTCAGTGAGATGAAAGAAAGGAAGGAAGGAAAGAAGAAAAGAAATTCTCTGTGTGTACCCCACGTAGCATAATGCCGTGTCACCGAAAACTACCTGTGCTTCTTCCTCTTTAACCCTGGAGGAGATACACAGTACGCGATGTCTCTAAAGATGATATCCTAGATGCCTTTTCAAAGAACTGAGCCACTCCAGAGAACCCACTTCATCTGCAGAACTATTGCGCAACCCAGCCCTCCTCTACTTCAGTGGAATGCTCCTGTCATTGCCAAGTGCTGCTTGCCTCGTGGAAATTCTTGGCCAGACCTATGGATTGCCAGACCTTGCAGCTGCTTACCCTTGAAGTCCAGTTCTCCTATAACATCAAATCCAACAACATTTCCTAATGACCTAACAAGAGTGGTCACCGAGCTAGTTGTCGGTGAGGCTAAGAGGTCACTGTCGCTACCCTCAAGTGGTACAGGAGCCATATAAAAACAAGCATATGACTACCAAACTACTAAGTGCAGACTAGGAATAATAAAGAGAAGGCAGAGGCAACACAGAAGAAAGGCTGCCTGTGTTAGCAACACGTGCTTTCTGCTCCTAGGACGTTAGGGATATTATTTCTGCACATCTCCATCTTTCTGCCTAAAATGTGGCCTTTCCAGGACCACCCTTTCTTCTAAGAGGAGGAGGCTTGGCTTTGCCTAAAACAGTGCTGTAAGTACTGGGGAGAACAGTGGAGCATGCCTGTAGTTCCAGTGTTCAGAAGGAAAAGACAAGAGGATCAAGAGTTCAAGGCCAGCCTTTGTTGCATAGTGAAACCTTGTCTCAAACTCTCAAGACCCAAAACCAATCGGAACAGAAAAGTGCAGTGGCCAGGGCCTCCTCTTCACCTCCTGCTTTCCTCTTTTCCCGCTGACCTCTTGCCTTCGGCCGCTTCATTCATTTCTCTGTGAGAATGAATGTCATCCCATTCCAGGTCTTCAGTCAGTGTGTTCTAAAAGGGGAGAGAGCCTGAGAGTATGAGTCAGCTTTATTCCTGGTACTGAACCCTGTTTGTTCTTGTATTAGTTGCCCTGAGGAACAGGGAAGAGAAATGCAGCTTGGGCTTCTCCGGCTATTAAAAGGAAATGATTGGCAGTCACCCCGTTTTCCCCAGTGAGAAGGAAGAGCTTGCACTCTGAGCTCCTGTTAGGCTGCATACAGCAGCTTCTGAAGTATTTGCTTTCTAATGCTTACCGTGTGCTCCCTTTGCCTTTGTTGCCCTTGGTGCTGGCTTCTTAAGCACAAAGAGAATCAGGCTACCCCAAGAAATCTCCAAGTATCTGCCTGGTGGCCTGGTGAGTGAAAAGGCTCTCCTTCACCTTTGCCAGGTAGAGTGACTCTCACTGACCTGCCCCTCTCCGCCCTCCCCCTCACCGTAGTACAGTGATTTGTGTGGGCATCTGTGTCCTAGTTAGAATGCAGCCTTCTTTTTTTTCTTTTTTCTTTTATTTATTTATTATGGATACAGTGTTCTGCCTGCAGGCTAGAAGAGGGCACCAGAGCTCATTACAGATGGTTGTGAGCCACCATGTGGGTGCTGAGACTTGAACTCAGGACCTCTAGAAGAGCAGCCAGTGCTCCTAACCTCTGAGCCATCTCTCCAGCCCCCAGAATGCAGCTTTCTAGAGGATAGGGTGTAGCTCAGTGGTGGAACCCCTGCCTTGCAAATATGAGGTGCTGGGTAGGATTTTCAGCACTGGAAAAACAAAAATAATTAAAGAATTCATTTTTTATGTGTCTTCATTCACTGTTCATATCAAATTGTGCAGTCCACATTCCAGGGTTCAACAAAAGTGTTTTTTTTTTTTTAAATCAATCAATCAATTAATTGACCAAACCTTAGTAGAATAAGTCTGTTATTATTGCCTTGCTGTATTAAAATGTATCATTCCTACATGCCAGCTCCTTAAGAGTTAAAAAAACGATGGCAAGGGCCTTCGAGGTGGCCCAGTGGATAAATGCTGCCTGCAAAACCTGGCGACCTGAGTTCGATCCCCGGACTGATAAGGTAGGAAGAAAGAACAGACTCCTGTGGATCATCCTCTGACCCCCACCTCTGCAGGTGTGGCCTGGCACATGCTCTATTCCACTCCACCCACAAAGGGGAAAAAAAGTGATAACAGTAGTTTCCTGTAATAAATCATTAACAGCTCCCCTGACAGCCAATGACAAGCAGAGAAAGGGTAGAGAATAGAGACTCTCATGGGGAGCGCAGTTGTCAGAGCCTAGTTCAGACCGTCACAGCAAAAGGAGTCTGTGCAGAATACCCCCACCTAGCAGCAGTATCTCTCTGACTTGTCAGCGGTCTGCAGACAGCCTCTGAAGGACCTGGCTCTGGATCTCACCCCGTCCTCACACTGTGAATGAAGAAGCCTGTAACCCTGAGAGGCTCCCTGACAGGGCTGCCGAGAGACTGAGCAGATGTAATAGGAATGCCCGGGCTCTTCTCCGACTGCCTATTTTGGCCATCTCTCTGCTTTGAGACGATGCTGTGGAGGGGTCAGAGGCTTGAGCCAAGCCAAAGATATAGGAGAAAGATCTGGAATCTACCTCAATGGGTAGGGCCCATTAAGACGAAAGGGAGTGCACGGTAGGGAATGCGCAGGAAAAACAAACCTTCTGGAAGGATCGCAGAGGGGCCAAGTCTTCCCACTTAGTTAACCCTCGAACACCGATAGGAGCCTCGTGCATCCCAGTGTGTGGATGTTGGACAGAGGCAGGAAATGGTAATGTCTCCCTGTCTTGAGTAAGTGGAGCTGACAGTTTAGACCCCCTGCTTGGTCTTCAGTGAAGAGAACAGTTTGAGTGCTCCTCCCAGCAAAGTCTAGAGCTCTCTCTGAGAAGAGGCTGTGAATCACCAAGTGGACTCAGTGCGTCCACTTTCGCTACACGTGTCCTGTGGTCTGGAGCTCTCTATCCACCCAAGAGTCTTTCCAGCCGGCAGAGAAGAGTTGGGAAGAATGAGTCTCAAACGTCGGGGTCTTGACGGGGCAGTAGTGCCACAGGGCTCTAAGGCCAGCACTCGGTGGGACTGAGCTCTGTAGTGAGACCTTGCCTCAACAAAGCAAAACCGAGCAGAACGGAACAACCCCAGCAAGACTTGTTCCACTGCATTGCCCCGTGTGGGAGCCCAAAAGTGCAGGGGAAAAACTTCCCCCAGGGGCTCCTAGGCCCTGTCCCTCCCCGAGGGACTACTGGCAGTTAATGGTTGCTAGAGGAGGAAGTCATTTTCTTCAGTGCTATAATCACTGATAAATTGCCCAGGCTAACCACCCAACTGTGCTCTTGAAAGCAACCCTACCTAAACACTCTGTGTGTCTCTCTGTCCTTCTCCCTCTCTGTCTGTCTGTCTCTGTCTCTCTATCTCTCTCTGTCTCTCTGTTTCTCTCTTAACTTGAACATAGGAGAGACTGGGAGAAAGATAAAGGAAAGTAATGGTACATGTGGTGTTGCACGCCTTTACTCCCAGCATTTAGGAGGCGGAGGCCATCAGATCTCTGTGAGTTTGAGGCCAATTTGGTCTACGTAGGGAGTTCTGGACCACTCAAGACTACATAATGAGACCGCGCGCGCGCGCGCGTGTGTGTGTGTGTGTGTGTGTGTGTGTGTGTGTGTGTGTGTGTGTGGTGGGGGAAAGGGCTGGATGGCTCAGCAGTTAAGAGTGCAAGAGTGCTTGCTGCTCTTACGGACAACCTGAGTTGGGTTCCCAGCACCCACATCAGGTAGCTCATAACAGCCTGTAGCTCCAGCTGCTCCAGGGGCTCCATTAACCTCTTCCGGTTTCTGAGAAGACCTGTACTCAAGCACACATTTATATTTTAAAAATAAATAAATAAATAAAAGCCAGGTATGGTGGTCCCCTTCTTTTATCCCAGCACTCCAGAGGCAGAGGCTGGCAAATTCCTGTCCAGTTGAGGACTGTGCTAGTTAGTTTTACGTCAACTTGACACAAGCCAGAAGAGGGGTCCTTAACTGAGAAAATCACTCCACCGATTGGCTTATGGGGAACTTTCTTAGTTATTGATTGATGTGGGAGGGCCAGCTCACTGTGGGTGGTGTCACCCCTGGGCTGGTAGTCCTAAACACTGTAAGAAAGCAGACTGAGCAAGCCGTGAGGGAGCAAGTCCGTAAGCAGCACCCCTCCATAGCTTCTGCTTCAGCTCCGGCCTCCAGGTTCCTGCTTGAGTTTCTACCCTGACTTCAACCTTCCACGATGGACTATGACATGTTGCTTTGGCCATAGTGTTTCATCACAGCAGAATAAACCCTAAGACGAGGCCAGCCTAGTCTACACAATAAGTTTCAGTGAATCCAGGGCTACATAGTGAGGCCCTGTCTCAAAATTAAATAGATAAGACTAGTTAAATAAATGAAAATAAATATTTTTAAAACAGTGGATAATGGGACATGAAGTTGACCAAAATTCATTATGTACATATATGTGAAATTGTCAGAGAATACAAAATAAAACTTAAAAGCAAATCTGAACCCCCAGAATCTACATCTTCCCTGTCCTCTGAAAGTTCAAGAGAGGTGACGGGTTTGTCTATAATATTTTCCCACTGCGCAGAGTGTTGTATAACATACACAGGCAGGGGGTCATCCTCTCCTTGTGTTTCCAGCTCCGACATGACCTGGTTCCCGGGATCTGGCAGCAGCCATTCTCCTTTAAGTCCTGGCTGCCTTAGCGGGTAGGACTTGGAGCCTTGTCTTTCTCTGGTTGTCAGCAGGAGACTCCCAGCATGCTAGAGGCTCTGTATGAGAGCAGAAGCTGCTGCTGTTGCTGTAGCTGCAAGAACTGTGGCCAGGAGCCAAGAGCCAGAGCTGCCTCTTGCTGTGTGTAGAGACTCCCCCAGAGCTGGCACAGCCAGGGAGTCTGCAGAGCCATGTAAATCTTTCTCCAAGCACTCTGTCTCTTCGGTAGCTACAGAAACAGTGTTTGTTATCCTTTGGTTTTCAGTAGACAGGCAAAAAATCTGATGGCGACAGTCTCTGTTTCTGATGCTTGGGAGCCCACCCAGCAAAACCTTCAGAAATGAAGGCGCAGTGCCCACCAGCCAGTCCTGTCTCTTAGGCTGCCGTCAGGATTTGGAGCCTCAAGAACCTGGAACTAACTTTCCTTTTCAAGCCCAGAAAACTGAAAGTCAGTGCAGAATAGATCCGTATAGTATTCAAAGTTTTAGTTAGTAAAGGGGAAGCATAGCCCCATGGCCAGCAAGATCATGCTGCAATGTGGACAATAATTGATCTCAATTCAAGAAAGAATACAGAATTCAGAACCAGAGCTGGTGAGCCCTAGGGACTATAAGGAGCAGAGAGGGTCTCGGAGCAAATATTGAGAGTGTTTATCCAAGGCCTGACAAGTAAGAAATTACCTTCACCTCTTCAGTTCTTTAAGCAAGTAAATGGATGCCTTGGGGGTTAATAAGCTTGATTCTGTCATGACCTGCAATTTCTATAACATAAAACAGACTTCCTAGAAGCAAAAGAGAAAAGGGACTCCCTTGCTTCTGCCTCCCAGCTCTGCAATCAAATGACCTTGGCCATTGGGCTTCCTGAGTGCTGGTTGTGGGACATGAATGTTTTGGTCTTATATGTCTCTTTCTGTATCTATTCATAACTTTATGAATAAACTGCTATTGTGATGTTAAGTACCAGCCTCTGGGGCTTTGAATCAACTTTAGGAAACAATCCACAGCCTATGTGTTAACAGATTGGATTTTTGTTGTTTTTTTTTTTTGAAACAGAGCTCATTCTGTAGTCCCAGGCTGGCCTCAAATTTATAGCAATCCTCCTGCTTTAATTTACCAAATGCTGGAATTATAGGTGTAAACTGCCATACCCAGTAAGGCAGATTGGATTTCTAAACATATATGGCTGAGAATCAGAACCGAGCTGTGAAACCATGCCACCACACAGGATCTGTTGGGGGACCAGAAAGTCTTTGTACTCTTTTTGTTTGTTTGTTTTGTTTTGTTTTTCGAGACAGGGTTTCTCTGTGTAGCTTTGCGCCTTTCCTGGAACTCACTCTGTAGCCCAGGCTGGCCTCAAACTCACAGAGATCTGCCTGGCTCTGCCTCCCAAGTGCTGGGATTAAAGGCGTATGCCACCACCGCCGGGCAAGGGACCGGAAAGTCTTTGATTAGGTTGTGGCCAGGATGATTGCTAGTATGGCTTCTACAGTCCCCAGGCACAGTGAGGGTCCCCTCGGTGTTTGGGATCCTGGTCTGGGGTCTGACTTTGTATACTTCCTTCCCTCTATTTTCTTTTTAAGCAAATCCTCCAGTTTTTCTCTGCCTCTGTCTTCTTATGTGACTAACTAGGGTGACAAAGTGACTTCTTGGAGGGAATGGACAGCATGCTAAGCACTGCATGTGGTACCTACCATACTAGATGCTCAGCATGTACCAGTTCCTCCATTTTCCTTCTGAGACAGAGTCTCTCTACATAGCACTCCCTGTCCTGGATCTCACACTGTAGACCAGGATGGCCTCGAACTCACTAAGTAGGTAAGGATGACCATGAACTCCTTGCCTCTACCTCCCAAATGGCAGGGTTATAGGCATGTGCCACTAAGTCTTCCTGCCTCTGTCTCCAGAGTGCTGGGATTAAAGGTCATCATTTAATTTTAGAGACAGGCCTAGACAGACACCCCAACCTCTTGAACTCAAGTGATCCTCCTGCCTCAGCCTCCCAAGTGGCGGGGACATCACACCCAGCTTTTCTCTGTTTGCTTCCATGAGATGCTATCACTGTGCTAACTACTAATAAACTTGTCCCAAGTTGAACTCTTGTCAAGAAATAGAACCAGAACTAAAGCTCCTGTGTTTGCCTAGCAAGTTCAACTGTCTGACAATTTAATAAACACACAAGAAAGCATTGTTGCCTTTAAAGGAATGGATTTGGAAGGCTATATATTATTCCTTTGTGGAAACCTTTGCGGGGAACTTACCTATGAGATCTGTGATATGTTGTGGGGTTTGTTGTTGTTTTGTTTTACTTTTTGAGACTATCTCATGTAGTCCAGGCTGGCCTCAAACTCACTAAGTAGCTAAGGATGACCATGAACTCCTTGCCTCTACCTCCCAAATGGCAAGGTTATAGGCATGTGCCACTAAGTCTGGTGTTTTAAGTGCTGGGGATTGAACCCAGTCTTGTGCGTGGTAGATAACACTATTCCAAGAGCTACATCCCCAGTCCTTTTGAGCATTTTTTGTTTTTGTTTAAAAAAAAAAAAAAAGGATCTATTATATAGTACTGGCTGACCTTAACTCACTTTGTAAAGGAGGGTAACCTGGAATTTACAGAGGTCAACCTGCCTGTTTCCTGGTGCTGGGATTAAAGGTATGCAACACCACACCCAGCTGTATATAGATTTTTTTTTTTTTCAGACAGGGTTTCTCTGTGTAGTTTTAGTGCCTGTCCTGGATCTCACTCTGTAGACCAGGCTGACATTAAACTCACAAAGATCCACCTGGCTCTGCCTCCTGAGTGCTGGGGTTAAAGGCATGCACCACCACCGGGCCTTGTATCTGGATTTTTTTTTTTTCATTTTGTTTTATTTATTTATTTTTCTGTTATCAGCTTGATACAATACAAATCCGTATCCTAATAGTGAAATGTTTCATTGAGGCTTGCCCAATAATTGAGTAAAACCAAAACTTATTATAAGCCACAGTCATCCTAGGGCCCCCCCTGCTATATAGCCTCCCTGGTTCTATGGGTTGTAGTCTGATTGTTCTTTGCTTTATATCTAATATCCACTTATAAGTGAGTACATACCATGGTTGTCTTTCTGGGTTTGGGTTATCTCACTCAGGATGATAGTTTTCTAATTCCATCCATTTGCCTAAAAATTCTATGCTGTCATTATTTTTCTCTGCTGAGTAGTACTCCATTGTATATATGTACCACATTTTCTTAATCCATTCTTCAGTTGACGGGCATCTAGGTTGTTTCCAGGTTCTGGCTATCACAAATAGTGCTGCTATGAACATAGTTGAACATGTATCTTTGTGGTGAGATTGAGCATTCCTTGGGTATATGCTCAAGAGTGGTATGGCTGGGTCTTGAGGTAATTCCCAATTTTTTGAGAAACCGCCATACTGATTTCCACAGTGGTTGTACAAGTTTGCACTCCCACCAACAGTGGAGGAGTGTTCCCTTTGCTCCACATCCTCTCCAACATAGACTGTCATTAGTGTTTTTGATCATAGCCATTCTGATAGGTATAAGGTGGTATCTCACAGTCATTTTGATTTGCATTTCTCTGATGATTAAGGATGTTGAGCATTTCTTTAAATGTCTTTCAGCCATTTGTATTTCTTCTTTTGAGAATTCTCTGTTTAGCTCTTTAGCCCATTTTTTAATTGGACTGTTTAGCATTTTTTATGTCTAGTTTCTTGAGTTCTTTATATACTTTGGAGATCAGTCCTCTGTCAGATGTGTGCTTGGTGAAGATCTTTTCCCATTCTGTAGGCTGTCATTTTGTCTTATTGACTGTGTCTTTTGCCCTACAAAAGCTTCTCAGTTTCAAGAGGTCTCATTTATTAAATGTTGTGCTCAGTGTCTGTGCTGCTGGTGTTATATTTAGGAAGTGCTCTCTTTTGCCAATGCGTTCAAGAGTACTTCCTACTTTCTCTTCTATCAAGTTCAGTGTAACTGGATTTATGTTGAAGTCTTTGACCACTTGGACTTGAGTTTTGTGACAGATATGGATCTATTTGCAATCTTTTACATATTGACATCTAGTTATGGCAGCACCATTTGTTGAAGATGTATCTGTATTTTTACATGGGTTGTAGGAAAAGTCATCAGACTTACTTGGTAAGCTCTTTTATCTATTTTTATCCTGGGCCTGTTCATTTTTCATTTGAGCCAGGGTTTCACTTTGTAGCCCAGGCTAGTCTTTAATTCACCATGTAACCCAGGCTGACCTCAGACTGGCAGAGATCCACCTGCCTCAGCCTTACATTTTTGGCTCCCATGCTCAGCTTGAACCTTACCTTTTTCTTAAATTAGTATTATTACACTTATTTCTTTGGGTCAGTGGTGGCATGAATACAAGTCAGAGAACAGCCTGGTGTGGTAGCACAAGCCTTTAATTCAAGTACCAGGAGGCAAAGGCAAGTGGATCTCTGAGTTTGAGGCCAGACTGGTCTACATAGCAAGATCCAGGCTAGCCAGGGCTACACAGAGAGACTCTCTCTCCAAAAAAAGAAACAAAACAACAACAAAAAAGAAGTCAGAGGATGCTGGGTGGTGGCACATGCCTTTAATTCCAGCACTGGGGAGGCAGAGGCAGGCAGATCTCTGAGTTGGAGGCCAGCCTGGTCAGAGGAGTTCCAGGGGCTATACAGAGAAACCCTACCTCAAAAAGGAGGGGGGGGGGAGGACAACTTGTGGGAGTCATTACTTTTCTCCACCATATAGATCTCAGGGCTCCAACTCTGTAGCCAGCTCAGCAGCAAGCACATTTTCCTGCTGAGTCATCTGGCTGGCCTTGAAGCTTACTTTTGTTTTGAGATCCGGTCTCCTGTGTACCTCTGGCTGGCCTGGAACTTGCCAAGTAGACCTGCAGACTGGCCTCAGATTCAAAGAAATCAGTCTGACTCTGCTTCCCAGGTGCTGGGATGAAAGGCATGTGTTACCACAGCTTGCCTTCAGCGAACTCTTTTAAGATGTCAACAAATTCATTTATGTACAAGACTTAACATGTCCTAGAGCACGTTACAGAGTTTCCTATGCCATTTATCAAACAGTACAGTATGTAATTAGCCCTTTTGATAATAAATAAGTAATTAAGGTTGGAATATTAGGAAATAAGGCAGAATAATGAGGAGTAAAGTTTTGAAGTCGACAAGTAAGTTTGATCTTGTGTCTGTTGGTTACATGTGTGGACTTTGACAAGTTTCTTAGCCTGTGACTCATTCTTGAATGACAAAAGAGAAGAATGAGGAGGAGGAGAAGAGGGAGAAGAAGAGGAGGAGGAGGGAGGGAGGAGGAGGAAGAGGAAGAGGAAGAAGAAGAAGAAGAAGAAGAAGAAGAAGAAGAAGAAGAAGAAGAAGAAGAAGAAAATAAGTAAAAGGAGGACGTGACTGTTGCTGAGAATGGTGGAGGAGAAGGTTTACTGCAGATAAAAGGGAGAGTATAGCCAGAGGCAGAGACATCTGGGAGAGTCCAGAGTGGACATGACCGGACTGGGCCATGTGAGCATCTGGGAGAGAGGGAACTAGGAGCAGTGGCCAAGAGGGCAAAAGGCCAAAAAGGTAAAAAAGGACAACATAGCTGAAATGGCTGGGTTATATAGGAATCTGAGAAGTTGGGGGAAGGGAAGCCCAGCCCAGTCCCTAGGCTGGAGAAGTTTAGGTTAGGGGGTGGGGTATGCCGGCCTGGAGGACAGAGTAACGAGTACTGTTACTCTGACTGAGGAATGCTGGGAGAACCTGGCAGCCAGCATTCTCTTTGATATGGTAATAGACACCTCAATGAGCCATTTGTCCCGGGTTTGAGACCCAGCACTTCTGGGCTGTAAATTGGGATATTTGTACCTACTACACTAATAGTGAAAGTTAAGTGTAAGAGACATCCAAGAAGTCAGTAAAGTGCACTTCTGGGTGTGTCTGTGAGAGTATTTCCAGAGACAATTTACACTTGGGACAGTGACTGATGGGGAAAGGTCTGTCCAGTATGCTGGAGTCTGTATGTTTGTCCAGTATCGCACAAAGGTGGAAGAAGAGGAAGCCAGCCCGTGTGTGCAAGTTCAGCTGTTACTGAACCAGGGTGTCTAATCCTGCTGCCGGGGACTGTGGCCACTGGATTCCAGTCTCTTCACGCTTCCAACATGGACCCACACTGGTGACTCACCTGGGAGCATCGCTTCAGGCTCACCCTGGGGCTGTGTCACTGGTCTCCCTGGGTTCTCTGGCTCTCCAGCATACTGACAGCCATTGCTAGACTACCCAGCCAGTCATGAAGTCCATTTAACAATCACTGTGTTTACATTCTACTGGTTCTGTTCTTCTGGAGAACTCTAATATAGCAAGTGTTTTATCATTTTGCTGATGGCCTCCAGGGTTACCAGTGGGTAAGCAGCTCCACAGCACTGCACTGTGTGCTGTCACTGTGCTCTGAGTCATCTGGATGGACTCTGTCCTTCTTTTGTTTTGTTTTGAGACAAGGTTTCTCTGTGTAGCCCTGGCTGCTCTGAAACTTACTCTGTAGACCAGGTTGGCCTGGAACTTACAGAGATCTGCCTGCCTCTGCCTCCCGAGTGCTGGGATCAAAGGCGTGCGCCACCACCCAGTTTCTCTTGTATCTACCCACACTAGCATCTCTGCTTTACTTTTTGTTGTTTGTTTGTTTTGTTTAAATTGTTTTGCATGTTATTTGTTTATTGGGGGGCACACATGTCACACAAGTACAGGTGTCCGAGAAAACCTTGTAGAAGTCAGTTCTTTCCATCATGTGGGATCTAGGGATAGACCTCAGGTCATCAGGCCAGTCAGCAAGCACCTTTACCTATTGACACCATTCCGGCTTCTGTTTTCAACTTTTCAAGCAGAGTATCAGTATAACCCAGGCTGACCTTGAACTCACTGTGTAGATAAGGATTATCTTGAACTCCTAATCCTCCTGCCTCAGGCTCCCAAATGCTGAGATTACAAGCATGCACCTTGCTTTTGTGGATGGGCCCTGTAGCCAAGGCTGGCCTCAGAATCACTAAGTAGCAAAGGATGACCGTGAATTTCAGATTCTCTTGCCTCTACTTCCTATGCTTTTGGTTTGTGTGTAGTGCTGAGGATTGAGCCTGTGTCTTTGTGCATCCTATGCAAGAACTCATTTTGTTTTGTTTTGTTTTTCGAGACAGGGTTTCTCTGTGTAGCTTTACTCCTTTCCTGGATCTCACTCTGTAGTCCAGGCTGGCCTCAAACTCACAGAGATCCGCCTGGCTCTGCCTCCCGAGTGCTGGGATTAAAGGCGTGCACCACCACCGCCTGGCGCAAGAACTCTTATTAACTGAGCGGTATCTACAGTCCAACCTTGATAGTTTTAGCCAATAAAATATATTGTCACACTCCTTTAATCCCATATTTGAGAGGCTGAGGCAGATAGATCTCTGTGAATTTGAGGCCAGTCTGTTCTACATAGTGAGTTCCAAGATAGCCAGAGCTACATAGACTCGGTCTCAAACAACAGAAACCCAGGTATGGTACACACCTTTAATCCCTCCCTGTACTTGGGAGGCAGAGGCAGGCAGATCTCTCATTTGAAGGCCACCCTGGTCTACAATGCAAGTTCCAGGACAGCCAGGATTACACAGAAAAACCCTGCTCAAAAGAAACAAGCAAATAAATAAACTAATAAATAGCCGGGCGGTTGTGGCGCACACCTTTAATCCCAGCACTCGGGAGGCAGAGCCAGGTGGATCTCTGTGAGTTCGAGGCCAGCCTGGACTACCAAGTGAGTTCCAGGAAAGGCGCAAAGCTACACAGAGAAACCCTGTCTCGAAAAACAAAAACAAACAAACAAATAAATAAATAAATAAATAAATAAATAAATAATTGAAAGTTGGATATGAAAGATTAATATATATATATATATGCTATTTGCTAGCATTCAGGAGAAACTAAAAAAAACTTCATATTATCTTTATTATTAAAATAAATATTTGTTGTGAAAATTAGAGTTTATATATAAGGAAGGAAATAAAAACAGAACTATGGGCCACACATGGTGGTGCATACCTGTTATCTCAACACTTGGGAGAGAAGTGGAAACAGAAAGATCAGGAGTTCAAGGCTACCTTCATTTACATAGTAATTTTGGGACCAACCTGGGCTACAAAAGACCCTGTATCAAACAAACAAATAGAAAACCCAAAAGAAACAAACAAGCAATCAAAATGCACACACAAAAATTGCAAAACCATTTTTTTTTAATTGAGATAGTTAATTAGTTGAGACAAGGTATTACTATATACAGCCCAGTCTGGCCTGGAGCTCACTAGGTAGTTCAGGCTAGCCTCAAATTTTTTTTTTTTTCCCCCGAGACAGGGTTTCTCTGTGTAGCTTTGCACCTTTTCCTGGAACTCACTCTGTAGCCCAGGCTGGCCTCGAACTCACAGAGATCTGCCTGCCTCTGCCTCCCGAGTGCTGGGATTAAAGGCGTGTGCCACCACCACCCGGCTTCAAATTTTTTATAGTCCTGCTTCAGCCTCCTCAGTGCTGGGATTGCTGGCTTGTTCCAGGTCCTACCCACCGTTTCCTTTGATATATATACACATTCCACATGATCTGAAAAATCAAGGCTGGGACAGATAAGTAGCGACCAAAAGTGTGAAGAGTTGTGCAAGAGAGGCAGCCATTGCCTTCGAGAGAGCCTCTCAGGAAGTCCAGCAGGAGATAAAGGGTGTGGAGAGAGCTGTCCAGCAATGTCTGCCTGGAACCAAAGGCAGTGCCGGTTACAACAGATGCCTAGCTCCAGCTCACAACCGCTTGTCAGCAAAGTTAGGGAAGCATTCCTATGTGAAAGAGAGGTCAGGCTGAATGACCTCTAACGCTCGTCCTGTCCCTAACATTTGAGCATCATAAATTATTTGCTGGAAGTGTATACAGAGGTATGAGATTCCCAGCCCACACGGGCAATTTGTGCGGACATCGAGGACAGCTCCAGATTCATGCCGTGAAATTCATAGGAAATTCCTCGAATAGCTCAGGTCGGGGAATCTCCTCTCCTTTGTCCAAAATTGAGGACGTGCAATTCCACCAACGAATCCCGGTCAATATGGAAAAGAAATCAAAGGGCGGGGTGTGCCTGCCAAAGGCCTTACATCTGATCTTCAGACATTGTTTGTCTGCTTTTTTATTATTATTATCATCTGGGGTTTGTTTGTGAGAAAATTCCTGACCTGGCAAAAATTCATAGTAGTTACCCTGGAGAAAGGAACGAGAAGAAATAAGCAAACAAAAAAATGCATTAATAAGGTGGGGAACCAGGGCACAGGGCTTTGGTGGGAGAATGACTAGTAGTCTGTAGAGGGCCCACCCAAGTACTTTTGATGTTTGACCAATTATTATCTTATTATTCTTCCTGCTATAGATGCAGCTGCAATTTATGTAACAGGATGTTTAAAAAGATGAAAGAGAAGGTGTAGTGGGGGTCTGAGGTGATAAGAGCTCCTAGAATATGTATTTATGGACGTTTAGAGTATAAGTTCCCGTACATTCTTAGAATAAACCACCTATTTGTTTTTCTTTTCATAAGAGCAACAACTAAAAATTGGGTTTCAATATGGCAGCTTCCTGCGGCTCGCGATATAGGAACAACAGCGAAGAACGAACAAAGGGTGTTGCCGAGGGGTTGGAGGTGGTTCAGTCTGTGGCCCCCGCTGGTTCTTAATTAGCTTTGAGCTTTGGGTCCAGAATGTTTTATCTTTGTGTTATACAAGTGTTGGAATTTATTTGGTTTCCACCTGTTTACCAGAAAATGGATTCTTCTATTGTTCGAGAAGGAGACTTCGAGTGGAATTCGTGACCGAAATCACCCAGTGTGAAGATGAAAGCAAAAAAATAGTTTTGCTGGATGGCTTGTGGAACCAAAGTTGAAATGAGTTGAACCTGACGGTGTTCCGAAGGCTCTCTATTTGCTGGGCTTGCTGGTGCACGCTTCTAATCCTACCTCTCGGGAGGCAGAGAGGCAGGCAGATCTCTGTGAGGCTGAGTCTGGTTTACGTAATAAGTTCTAGGCCAACCGGGGCTATATCATGAGAACCTGTCTCAAAACAAACAAGATCTTCTATAGGTATCTTAACTAGAGTGACTCACAAGGATTGGAAACTCCTGTTGGGTGTGCTGTCAAATCTTACAACAAACTGGTGCTGGACACCCCCCATAAAAAAGGTCTTTGGGGGGCTGGAGAGATGGCTCAGTGGTTAAGAGCACTGGCTGTTCTTCCAGAGGTCCTGAGTTCAGTTCCCAGCAACCACATGGTGATGCCCTCTGGCATAAGGTTGTACATGCATAGACATTAAATAAATAAATAAATCTTAAAAAAAAAAAAAAAGGTCTTTGGAACACATTCTCATTATTGGATTCATTCATGGAATATTTGCTAATTTCAGTTATTTCTCTTGGCAGCCTTGGTGAATGGTCCACCCCTCCCCTGTATGTATGTATTTTTGTTCATGGGTGCATATAGGTTCAGCATATGTCTCAGCTTTTTTCTGTTTGAGATTAGGTTGTTGAAGTAATGTCTCTTTTCCATCAGTCCCTCGGTATGCATACAATGTCGTTCTCGCGCACCTTTAGTCCCAGTACTCGGGAGGCAGAGGCAGGCGGATCTCTGCGAGTTCCAGGACAGCCAAGGTTACACAGAGAAACCCTGTCTCAAAATATCAAAAACAAAACCAAACAAAAAACAAAGGCATTCTCCTTCATAGCCACAATACAAGTATGAAGACTGAGACGTCAGTTCCAGCTAAATAATAATAGTTCTCATCTATGTCTCATTAAAACATGAGTCCATTGTCCCAATGACATTATTATAGTACAATACATTCCAAGTCATGGATCACACCAGTTGTCAGGTATCTTTGATGGTACCGTGAGTTGTACCCAGGGCCTTAAGTGTGCTAGGCAAGCACTCACTCATTCTTGTACTTTCTAATCTGGAATAGATTTTCTGTGCTTAGGGCCATGACATATTGAAGATCTATGTAGACTATCCTATCGTAGGTTGGTGGTTCCTCATGATTAGACTCAAGCAACTCTTAGCAGGAATACAAGAAGTGGTGACATTGTTAAAACCGCAGAGACTGATTTGTTCCATTTCTGCTTAAGTTAATTCTGATGACTTGGTCCAAGTGGTGTCTCCCAAGTTTCCTCACTTCGAGAGAGTGGTGGTTTTCTTTGTTGTTGTTGTTTTGCTTTTCAAAAGGTTTCTTTGTTAGCCTTGGCTGTCCTGGAACTTGCTCTGTAAACCAGGCTGGTCTTGAACTCCTAGAGATCCACTGCCTCTGCCTCTGCCCCCGGAGTCCTGGGATTAAAGGTGTGCGCTGCTGCCACTGCCCCCTCCACTACCCAGGGTGTTTTTCCTTTCATGGTTTGGTTGATACTTTGTTGGGAGATAATTTGAGACAATGTAAAGAACCTGCCTCCCATCATTTGCATCTACTGGATTTAGCATCCACTGGGTTTAGACCCTCCTGTCTCTACCTCTTGGGTGCTAGGATTGATTACAGGCATGCATTCATTTCCTCTCTGTAACCCCGTCTGCTGACAGTGAGAAGTGGAACCATATTCTTAACTACTGTACCCAGTAGCTCTTGGACCTGGTGTAAGTACCTTCTTTCTGGTTCACTTCAGTATGGTTCCGGCGACACTGAATAAAGACACATCAGAGCTCGCTCCATCCAAACTGGCCTGTCTGTCACTTCAGGAAAATCTCCTCATACTAGAGATCCCTTAGAAAACACAATAAAATGTATCCAAAATGTAGATTGGGACAGTGGTCACTGTGGCCATTGTTTGCTCTCGCCCCTGCAGAGTGTGTTCTGCAATAAACTCTTTCATGCCACTCTCTATGTGTCTCATCTGAAGGCTTTAACACAGATCACAAGGACTAGGGAGACAAGGGGATCAAGATGCCAGTGACACCCTGTAATTTGGAAGCCCACCTATGCACACACTGATTCTAGGCCACAAACGCCTGACGTCAGTTATATACAGCTAGTGCTCTCCAGATCCAGTGCTGCCCTGCTTCTCTGGACTTGGCTGCTTCAGCCTGTGACGTCTTTCATAGACATTCAGTTCTCATATAGCACAAGCTACTTCTTTGTAGCTGAAGATGACCTTGAACCCCAATCCTTCTGCTTTCATCTCCCAAATGCTGAGGTTGCAGGTGTGGACCACCATACCCAGCTTACATGTCCTTGTTGATTTGAGCTTTCATAACCTTGATTGAAACAGGAATCTGGGCCGGGTCCAGAATCTCTCCAGAATCTAGCGACCTTTTCTTCCCATAGGATGAACTTCTCCTCCCGTGTAGGAGCTGCCAGAGTGTATCAGCTTAAACTCTCTCAACACTGCGTCCCTTTTGTTACCCTCTGGAATTACATGCATCCATAGTCAATTTGGAAGTCATCTGGAAGACAGGAGACTGCGCCACAGCTGCAGCAATCCCCTCCCAAATATTTGACCCAAGGAAAAGAATTCCATTTCGAGCCTAAAGATTTGATCCAAAGTAAAGAATTCCTTTGCTAGGTGAGGTGACAAAATGCCTGAGATCCCAGCGCCCAGGAGGTGGGAACAGGAGGACCTGGAGTTCAAGGCTAGAGAGGCTATACAGACCTTACCCCTCTAAAAAAGGAAGAAAGACGAGA
Source organism: Peromyscus maniculatus bairdii (assembly GCF_049852395.1). Lineage (NCBI taxonomy): Eukaryota > Metazoa > Chordata > Mammalia > Rodentia > Cricetidae > Peromyscus > Peromyscus maniculatus. The sequence goes on along the minus strand of NC_134857.1, from coordinate 84,969,437 downwards.
GGGCAGGAGGAGAGAAAGGAAGATCGGGAGAAAGGGAGGGAAGGAAGGAAAGAAAAGGAAAAGGGAAAGAAGAAGACTGCTGAAGCTGAAGGGTCTGGAAAGCCTGAGCCACAAGCAATCTCAATGACACCACTGGTCATTCTGACTCATTAAAGGCCATCAGCAAGATGTAAATGTTATTTTCTTTTATCAACAATGCTAATCTGTCCCTAATACATCTTGTTCTCTCTTCTCTTGTTTCCTAGTGAATGCATCTGAAGAACTGACTGGGGCTAGCCAAGTAGTCTGTGGCTGAGACTAGGAGGTATTAGCTTATTTGTACATGGACTGAGGCCAGCGCTTGCAAACCCTGGTGCCATTAACATTCCTCCCCAGCCATTGAGCCAATTACCCACAGACTAGTTAACAGGTGAACATTTTATTATTATGTATCTATTTAACATTATTTAATTACTTGCATTGAGATAAACATCTCCTGATCACATTAAAGATATACGTGTCAGATTACTTGCAAGACAGATAATTATGAATGAGAGCCAGAATACATTAAATCTTCAGCTTTAAGATATGAATAATAGCCTGTCTATTATGGCTACTGAAATTGTTTCCTGGCTAGTGTTTGCCTTGCATGCATGAGGCCCTAGGTTTGATCTCTAGCACTCAATAAACGTGGTGTGGAGGCACAAACCTTGAGGTAGAGACAAGAGACTCAGGAGTTCAGGGTCATCCTTGGCTACACGGTTAAGTTTTAGGCCAGCCTACACTATTTGAAACCCCGTCTTAAAAAACAAAACAAAACAAAACTTTCCTTTACTTGACTCTACTTACATTTCATGAAGGATGAAGTTTTGTTTTATTACTCTATTTCTAATATCCAGTACTTACACCTGACCCACAGTACAGATTTAATAACTATTTGTTGAACAAATGAAAATAGTTTGGGGCATAACAGAAGAAAATTAAAAGCTATTAAACTAAAGCCTGAAGGAATTGTTGGCAAAGAGAGGCAGGGAACCGGATTGCTGAGGACTCACTCAGAAAATAATTCCTGTCCGGGGAGTCCTTCCCCTCCCTCCCCTGCCCTCCCCGCCCCCCCTTCAGTAGTTCAAAGGCTCCCTAAGACGATAAGCCTTTCTAAGAACTGACCTAGATCCTTAAATAGACACTTAAAATTTTCATGTGTTTTGGGAGTAGCTAAGGGAGTGGCCTGAGACTTGAAGTTCCAAGGGGCGCATTTTAAAAGGAGAATAAGAAGGTATTTTAATGTGTCTCAGGGCAATTAGAAGGGTTTAGGATTGGGGGGTCTCAAACTCAAATGCATTCAGAGGACAGGCCATCAGCATAACGAGGTGAAGCAGTTAGATAAAGTGCAGCTGGAACGTGGAGTCTGAAGACACCAGTAGCCGCACACATCTGCATCTTCTAAAGACATTGAAGGGACGATGCCTTGATTGGCAGGTAAAAGTGCATGCTTTGGAAGCCTGATAACCTGAGCTTGACCTGGAACCCATGTAAAGCTAGAAAGAGAGAAGCAACTCCATCAAGTTGTCTTCTGACCTCCTTGTGGGTTCTGTGGCACACACACACACACACACACACACACACACACACACACACACACTAAATAAAATAACTACACTATTTACTGCCTCTAGTAGACTTGTACTGTCTTATGCGGTGAATACATGGGGAAGAGGATGAACCTGTAAAGGGACACTTGTCTTGATTCACATTTACTCTTTTGCTAGACACATCTCAGAGAACAATACCCTTCCAAAGAACTGTGCCCAGGCAGTTCAGTGACAGATGGACCAAGTGGAGCTGATGCCTGGGATGGAGAGGTGGTTTGGGAAGGATGTATAATTTCCAACTAGTAGGGGATAACTTAGAATGGGTGGTATAACTTAATTCCCCTCCCCATTAAAATCTTGTAAACCAGGCACTGGTGGTGCATGCCTTTAATCTCAGCACTTAGGAGGCACAGGCAAGCAGCTCTCTGGGTTCAAAGCCAGCCTGGACTAAAGAGCAAGCGCCAGGACAGCCAGGGCTACACAGAAAAACCCTGTCTTGAAAAAACAATAAAATAAAATAAAATAAAAATCTTGCAAAATATATACTCTGTTACCATGTTAGTCAGCTCCATAAGGGTCTGAAAGTTGACTGATTTTGGTGTGTGTGTGTGTGTGTGTGTGTGTGTGTGTGTGTGTGTGTGTGTTGGGGGCTCACATGTTTGTGTGGGTGCTCCTGCGACGTATGTCTGTGGGTATGGAGAACTGAAGCTGATGTTGGCTGTCTTCTTTATTGTACTCCATTGTATTTATCGAGGCAGGAAGTTTCACCGAACCTAGAGCTCAAGAATTCCCTCTAGCCAGGTTTGCTAGCTTCTTCCTGGGGAGTCCCTGTCTCTGCCTCCCGAGTGCCAGCATTACAGGTGATTGCCACACCTACCTGGCTTTTTTGTGGGTTCTGATGTTCCAAACAATGGGCCTCCTACTTGCACGGCTTTCTCCATGGAGCCATCTTCTCCCCAGCCACCCCCCTTTAAAAATGTATGTGTATGTATGATGTATGTGTGTTTAATATGTATACGTGTGTGGGTGTGTGCGTGCGGGAAGGCACATTCCAGCCACGGTACGTGTGGAGGTCAGAGGACAACCTCGATGTCAGTCCTCACTCTCTTCCTTGCTCTAAGGCAGAGTCTCATGCTCACTGATGCGTGTGCTACACTAGGACATCCGTGAGCTCCTGGGGAGTCTCCTGTCTTCACTTCTCGTCTCACTGAGGAAGACGGGGATTACAGACGTGCACGGCTACATCCAGTTTTGTTTTTCGAGACAGGGTTTCTCTGTGTAGCTTTGCACCTTTCCTGGAACTCACTTGGTAGCCCAGGCTGGCCTGGAACTCACAGAGATCCACCTGGCTCTGCCTCCCGAGTGCTGGGATTAAAGGCGCGCATCCAGTTTTACGTGTGTTCTGGGAAGCCGGTCTGGTCCTCAGTGATGAATGAAGCATCTCCTCATCGCGCAGCTGTTTGCTCTCCAACAGCCTCTCCTGAGAGCGTCGGCCATCCGTCACTGCCAGCACAACCCACAAGGCTACAATGGCTAACTCCTGTCAGTTTGACTGCATTTGGAATCACCGTGAAACGTACCTCTGAGTATGTCTATAAAAATATTTCTAGCCGGGCGGTGGTGGCGCACGCCTTTAATGCCAGCACTCGGGAGGCAGAGGCAGGCGGATCTCTGTGAGTTCGAGGCCAGCCTGGACTACCAAGTGAGTTCCAGGAAAGGTGCAAAGCTACACAGAGAAACCCTGTTGGGGGGGGGGGGCAGGAGAAAGAAAAAGACAAAAAAATGCAAAATGATACACAGTTTGGAGAGAAAGGAGCACTAGATAATTTAATGCTGGAGCCAAGACTTGTGCTGAAAGAAATAGGAAGACCGAGGAGAGGCTTGATCTGCATTGGAGTAAAGGGCCGGGTACTCTCAGGTTAAGATCCCACCCAGCTAAGCTTTCAATATGTAGAATGAAAAGCCTAAGCAGGGCCTATTCCTAAAAAGCAATAACAAGTAAAATATTCTGCAAATGTGATTCAAGAATGTCAGAGAAGCTGGCAGCGGTGGTGGTGGTGGTGGCGGCGGCAGCAGCAGCAGCGGTGGTGGCGCATGCTTTTAATCCCAGCACTTTGGAGGCAGAGGCAGGCAGATCTCTGTGAGTTCGAGGCTAGCCTGATCTAAAAAGTGAGCTCCAGGAAAGGTGCAAAACTACACAGAGAAACCCTGTCTCAAAGGAAAAAAAAAAAAAGAATGTCAGAGTTCACCCCAAGTTGGAGCCAAATGTGGCAATGTCATCCACATGGCGCTGCATTTAGGGTCATGCAGGATACACTAGTAAATGTGTTGTGGGATCTTCAGAGTTATGGAGAGCTGCTGAGGCCAGGAACGTGGTGGGTAGTCTCTGTATGGAGGCCCTGAGAGGCTATTGCATGGAGCTGTTAAATTGAAGTCTAGATTGTGTCGGAAACTCCAAGATGTTGGAGATGATAGAGCCGTGAGATGTCTTGCCAAGGAGAGGTGCACATACAGAGTGCACCAAGCCCAAGGAAGAGAAGTATGCTGCAGCCCGCCAAGCTGGAAGGGTAGAGCCATTTAAGCCCTCTCACATCAGGCATGAAGCTACAGGGTTTGGGGTTTACCTCGCTAGGTTCCGGTTTTGTTTTAATCCAATATTTCCTCACTATGCCCCTATTCTTCCCTTTTGGAATGGTACTGTATATTCTGTGCCTTTGTACATTGGAAGTATGTGATTTGCTTTTTTATATTACAGGGTGTTACTGTTAAGAGATTGCCTTATTCTCAGAAGACTTTGACTTTTGATTTTTTTATACTGTTGAGACTGGCAGACTATGGGGACTTTTGGAGTTGAACAAATACATTTTGCATTATGATATGACTATGAGCCTATGGGGAGAGTGGAATGTGTTTGAATGAGAATGGCTCCCACAGACTCGTGTTTGAATATTTGGTCCCTAATTAGTGGGAATGTTTGGGAAGGATTAGGAGGTGTGGCCTTGTTGAAAGTGTGTCACTGGGGGCAGGCTTTGAGGTTTAAAAAGACTCATTATTCTCAGTTCTCTCTCTTCTCTCTCTCTCTCTCTCTCTCTCTCTCTCTCTCTCTCTCTCTCTCTCTCTCTCTGCCTCTCCCTTGCAGATTAAGATGTGAGCTCTCAACTGTTCCTACCACCATGGCTTCACCCTGCCATCATGGACGCTAACCCTCTGGAAATGTAAACCCAATTAAATGCTTTCTTTTGTAAGTAGCCTTGGTCATGATGCTCTATCCCAACTTGTAGAAGACACTAAGAAAATCAGTACATGATATGGAGGCTGTAGCTACAATAATATTTTCCAAAATGAGAAACTTCTGAACTTCAAGACCAGTGAAATCTGGACCTCTCCAGATAGCTCAGGACAATGATTGTCCCAGCTGACTCTCATCAGCAAACTCATAGGCATGGAACCGCCCTCACATGCTTGAAGCAATCATTAATTTGAGTTTCTCCTCATTTAGAAGCTCATTAATGAAGGATCAGTTCATTTTTCTATTTTGGAGCAAAGGTTGAAAAGTAAGGGCTAAGCTGGGGCGTAGACTTGGTGTGGTGACCCACACCTACACCCAGGAGACTGAAGTCAGGGATGGTGAGTTAGAGGCCTGCCTGGGCTACTTAGGGAGACCATGTCTCAAAAATCTAATCCATCAGAATCACTTTGATAGTGGTTTTGATAGTAATCTGAAGCAAGGTGGATAGAGTATTGGGAACTGGGAAAGTTTTCCCCCACACTCTCCAAGTGCTAGCATCTTTTATTTTGAGACAGAGTCTCATATGTTGTAAAAGCTCATCTCAAACTTGTGATCCTCCTGCCTCAGCCTCCCAAACACCTGGGATTACAGGAATATGCTACCATACCCAGATCCTCTTAAAATTTTTATTTATTTATTTGTTTGTTTGTTTATGTATATATGTATGTATGTATGTATTTATTTATTGGGTCTTTCTTTCCTTCCTTCCTTCCTTCCTTCCTTCCTTCCTTCCTTCCTTCCTTCCTTCCTTCCTTCCTTCTTTCTTTCTTTCTTTCTTTCTTTCTTTCTTTCTTTCTTTCCCCTTGAGCTTTTCAAGACAGGGTTTCTCCGTTTAGTCTTGTCTGTCCTGGAACTCACTCTGTAGACCAGGCTGGTCTTGAACTCACAGAGATCCACCTGCCTCTGCCTCCCAAGTGCTGGGATTAAAGGCATGTATCACCACTGCCCGGCTTATTTTCATTTTATGTGTATGAATACTTTCCTACATGTATGTATGTGTATCACATATGTGCCTGGTGCCCATGGGGGCCAAAAGAAGGTATGGGAGTCTCTGGACCTGGAGTTACAGGCCGTTGTGAGTCACCAGGTGGATTCTGGGAGCTGAACCTGGGTCCTCCGCAAAAGCAGCCATTGCTGTCAGACCCTGAGCCATCCTCCCTCCAGCTTCTCCCTCCCCTTTGCTTTTTAATCACAGAAGCTGATCTGAGACAATTGCCAGGCGAAGAGCAACCTAAGGGTTGCCATGTCATCTTCTAATTGGCTCTCCTAATATTAAAGAGCAAGAGAATTACTCTGAGAGGTGACTCTGCCCATAGCGTCCCGTGAAGGAGACTAGCGAAGATGAACCAAGGCGTCGCCGTAAGAGCGGGTAGAGGCCGTGCTCTACTCCCAAATGTTTCTATTGTTTCAGCCTACTGAACTTTCACCCACTTAAGACCGTCTTTGAACAGTCTGATCAAAAACAAGATCTTAAAATAATTTTTTTTTTCTAGATTGTTTGCTTACAGTTAAACCTTTAGACAGTAGGCCAATTCTCAGTGGTCAATTTCAAATAGGTGAACTTTGGACTAAATAGATTTAAAAAAAAAAAACCTACAACCTTCAAACAGACATGTGAACGATGCCAATATGTTGGCTTTATCTGCTCTCCTGAAGTGTTCCTCTGTCCCAGTGAACCTTAGGGAAAAAAGCAGGCTTTCAAGGTGAATCATGGGCCAGTCCTGAAGAGAGGAGTGCTGTGTTTGGGTTGTGGTGACCCACAGATCGAGGTTGGAATGGGAGGCCTGCAAAAGGGAGGAGAGAGGCCAGGGAAAGTCAGCTTGGTCCTGCGAGGTGCGTGTTCCTGCTCCCCCCCTGCCAGGTGCCTTCTCCTGGCACTGTGTGTGGTCATCTCCTGCCTTTTCAGGACAGATCAAAGATGAAGTTACACAGGAAAACACTGTCTAAAACGTCTCAATTTTGCTGGGCGGTGGTGGTGCACGCCTTTGATTCCCAGCACTCCGGAGGCAGGGACTGGCTGATCTCGAAGCCAGTCTGATCTACATTGTGAGTTCCAGGACAGCCAGGGCTACACAGAGAAACCCTGTGTGTGTGTTGGGGCTGGGGGTGGGGGTGTCTGAATTTTATGCTATAGAAATGTCCTTCTGGATGCTAGGCAGTAGTAGTTTGTGTCTTTAATCCAGGAGGCAGAGGCATGTTGATCTTTGAAATGAGGACATGACCTCCTAGGTATGGTTGAGGAGAAGGGGTTTGTGTTGATATGAGGGAGAGCACAGCCAGAGGCATCTGGAAGGGTCCAGACTGAACCTGGCCATGAGAGGGGAGAGAGAGAGGAGAGGAGAGAGAGAGAGAGAGAGAGAGAGAGAGAGAGAGAGAGAGAGAGAGAGAGAGAGAGAGAGAGAGAGAGAGCAGGTGGACCAAGAGGGAGCCAGCCAGGAGAACAAGTAGCCAAAATGGCAGGTGTACATAGGAATCAGAGCTGGAGGAAGGGAGGTGAAGACCACCCCTGGGCTGAATTAGTTTAGGGTAGGAATCAACGTGAGAAGTGCTGAGAAGCCACAGGTACTGAGTGAGCCTTTCTTTGGGACCTGACACCCTGCAGCATTAGGTGGTACACGGTATTCAGCAGCCATTCTAATCACATCTCCAGGAAACTAGAGACCAAAGGAAACTACTTTGAATGTATGTAATAAAGATCACTTACCCTAAGCTGGTTGTTGGTGGTAAACACCTTTAATCCCAGCACTTAAGAGGCAGAGGCAGGCAGATCTCTGAGTTCAAGGCCAGCCTGGTTTACAGAGTGAGTTCCAGGACAGCCAGGGCTACATAGAGAAAACCTGTCTGGAAAAACCAAAACAAGAAAGAAAAAAAAAAAGATTTTTCTTTTTTTTAATTAGTTAATTTTTTAAAATCCGTTTTACATACCAACCACAGTTCCCCCTGGTTTTTCTTTTTTGAGACAGGCTTTTACTCTGTAGCCCTGGCTGGTCTGAAACTCACTATGTAGATCAGGCTGGCCTTGAACTCATAGAGATCTACCTGCCTCTACCTCAGTAGTGCTGGGATTAAATGCATGCATCTATAATATTAGGTTATGTACAACACCTATAATATTAGCTGGCAAAATGTAATTATTTCATTTAAATTCAGTGAACCTTTTATTCAGTATATCTCCCCAGTCTATTTTATGATTAGGTTGATAGGTAATACACATATAAGATTCACATCATCAGCATCATTCACCCGCATAGTCACCACCCACATCAAGGAACAGAGGTTATCAGTCCCTTAAAAAATCTTCTCTATTCCTGATCTCAAACACTGCCCCTTTCCTCCTTCTGGAAGGGAGCCACTGTTCTGACATTCAGCACTGTGATGTTTTCACTTGGTTTTGAAGTGTATGTATTGGTAGAACCACAAAGCCTTTTCTGCTGTTTGTGTGACGACTTTCTTCTCCTCAACAGACTCTTTGTCCCTTTCCTCACTTCACACAGCGGCCGTTCATTCACGCTTGTGGCTGAGTTAGTTTGTTGAATCACTCACATTCCCCCAGTCATTCTCCACTCTGTGGTTCATGGACCCTGAGGTCCTTTGGAATCAGAAGGCTGCCGCCATGCCCTTGCTTTGGGCCATCCAGAATTCAGACGATTACAAACAGTTTCTGTTGACATGAATTATTGACTTTTAGCTGTTTCACAAAAACCACCCAGACTTGTATCAGCCAGAGTCAAGAGATCTCTGTTGCAGTTCAAAATCAATATATCAACGAACATTATTTGGGCAAAACTGTTTAAAGAGGTTAAACTCTAGCTGTCTAGTGCATCATCCGATGTATATTTACTTCTGCAACTTACTTAATTCACATACAGATTGGACATGGTGGCACATGCCTGGCTGGGTTAGAATTATGAACAAAACAGACCACATTCACATCCTCATAGTATTTACATCTTAGATGATTTGATGAATATAAACACAAATTAAGTCATGTGGATTTCTTTTATTTAGAGACACTTTTACTTAGGTGCATGGGGAGATCAAAGGAGGAAACACTCTAGAAACTAATGAGCATGGACGATTTTGGAAGGAGCCAGCCACAGAAGACTGAGAGATATTACAGACAAGGAGACAGCTGAGCGTCTGCGCACCGGACACAGGAAGGCCAATGCATCTCTAGTGAGTAGGAGAAAGGGAGGCCACAGCTGGATCATCTAGTGTCTTGAGGTGCTTTAATTACAAATACATTGGTGAGCGAGGCGCCAGGTGGCAAACGTCTTCAATCCCAGCACTTGGGAGGTAGAGGCAGTCAGATCTCTGTGAGTTTGAGGCCAGCCTGGTCTACACAGTGAGTGCCAGGACAGCCTGGGCTACACAAAGAAACCCTGTCATGGGGGGAAAAGCAAAACAAAAAACCTAACCAACCAACCAAAGAAACAAACAAAACCATTGGTGAGCTAGACAAGATGTACCATCAAGTCTGCCTTTAAGTGAGACTTGATGCCCAGACATGAAGAGTATGGTCAGCAAGCAACCTGGAGTGGACGGCTTTTTCAGGGGTTGCTGCCATCGAGGAGAGCTCTGCTTTTTGTTGCTGTTGTTTGGGCTCCCTTCTTCCTTCCTTCCTTCCTTCCTTCCTTCCTTCCTTCCTTCCTTCCTTCCTTCCTTCCTTCCTTCCTTCCTTCCTTCCTTCCTTCCTCCCTCCCTCCCTCCCTCCCTCCCTCCCTTCCTATTCCCCTTCCACTGTCTTTTTACCCCTTTCTTTCCACAGTGCTTCTTCTATGTAGCCCAAGTTGGCCAGGAACTCGCGATCCTCCTGACTCAGCCTCCTAAGTGCTGGGATCGGATCGCAGGCGTGCCCCACCCACGGTGCCTGGCCTAGATGGTCTCATTCTTGCCCTCCCTACTGTGGACTGTTCAAGGACCTGCAGCTTCCCTCCATCCCCAGCGTGGCCGGCTTGCTGCTGCCTCCTCCCTTTTTTCACATGAGATTTTTCACGTTTTGTCTGCAGCGTGTTTTACTCTTCCACCTAAGCTCTGCTCATCCGTTAGGGCTCAGGGTGAATGCCGCTTCCTCCCAGAAGACCGCCCTGATCCTGCCCCCGCACGCCCACCCCACAGTGAATTCTGCTGATTGTGAGTTCACAGACAACTCTGGGCTTTCTTTCTCAGCACTTGCAATTGTGCTGTGACTTTTTGTTAACGGTCTTCTGGCCGAGGGACAGGAATTGGTCTGTTTTGTTTCTGCCTCATTCTTGTTTCTTCTTCCAGTGATTGGAACCCAGAAGGCACACAGTAAATATTTGTTGAGTGGATGAACTTGCCCTTAGTGGAGCCACGTTGGCAGTTAAGGTCAATTACTTTAAGTGCTCATAAAACATGCTTGGATATTCCATGCCAAAATCTTTCCAGGGATCACTGGAGGTTTTGTTTTATTTTTATGGTACCAAAGATTGAACCCAGGGCTTCTTACACGCCAGGCAAGCACTCCTCCACTAAACTGCATTTTCAACACTACCACCCCCTTTAAAAAAATTGTTTTTATTTTGATACAGGATCGCACCAAACTGTCCAGTGCCTGGATTGGCCTTAAACTACCTTTGGGTTGTATAGAGTTTATTGTTGTTCACGTGAGACAAGGGCTCACTCTGCTAGCCTTTACCCTGTAATCCTCCTGCATCAGCCTTCTGAGTAGCTGAGATTACCAGCAAACATCACCAGGTCTGGCCTGTTGAAGACTGCAAAACAGTTTTCAGGAGCTCACTTTTTCTACATGGAAAATATAGTTTTTGTTTCAAATTTAATTCCCATGTTATATAGGTATAATTTAAAAAACAGTACCAATGCTGTCTGCGGTTGTGGTTCAGCAGAACAGGAGTTGCTGAGCATGCACAAGGGCCTGGGTTTGATCTCCAGCAACACATAAATATATAGGTACATACTAAATAAATAAACTTGATAATAAAAAAAAAATACTGATCTGGGAGGTGATAGCTTATGCCTTTGATTCCAGCACTCAGGAGGCAGAGGCAGGAGGATCTCTGAGTTAGAGGCTAGCCTGGTCTACAAAGTGAGTCCCAGGGCAGCTAGGGCTGTTAAACAGAGAAATCCTGTCTAGAAAAACAAAAACAAACAAACAAAAAACTAGTACCAAACATTTAGAATAATAATTTAAAACTGTTCTATTATCCAATTATATTCTCTAGACATATAATTACTTTAGGCAATTTTGGTCAATTCTCTCTCTTCATTTTGATTATTTATTTTTAAGATTTTTTTCTTTTTATTTGTATGTACATTGGTGTTCTACCTGCATGTATGTCTGTGTGAGGGTGTCAGATCCCCTGTAACTAGAATCACAGACAGTTGTGAGCTGCCAAGTGGATACTAGGAATTGAACCTGAATCCCTTGGAAGAGTAACCAATGCTCTTAACCACTGAGCCATCTCTCTAGCCCTCTTTATTTTCATTTTTTGAGACAGAACCTCAGTATGTTACTCTGCTGGCCTGAAACACATAATCTTCCTGCTTCAGTCTCTTGAATGCTAGGATTATAGATAAGAACTACCAAGCTGGCTCATAAGCTTAAAAAGAAGTCTTTTTTCACACTTTTAAATCAGGACATTTTGCCTGTTCGTAATCTTAATAAAGACTGCACATAGTGGTACACACTTGTGATCCTAGCACTGGAAAGACAGAGGCAGAAGAGGAAGATCCTAAGTTCAAGAACAGCTTATAGAATATATATAAAACTATAAAATGAGATTGACGCAAAAAGAAAGTGGGGGTGGGTAAAGCTAAGCACGATGACACACACCTATAAATACCAGGATTTAGAAGGTTGAGAGGCAACATTGGGTAGAGTTCAAAGCCAACCTTGGCTACATAGTGCCAGGCTAGCCTCAAACAAAAGTAGGACTAGAGGTAGCTCTGTTGGTAGAGTGCTTGCCTCACAGGCACAGAGACCTGGGTATCAGCCCAGTACACCACAGACCTGGATGTGACAGACTCGTACTCAAGAGGATGAGGAATTCAAGGCCTGTTCAAGGCAGCTTGGTCTACATGGAAAGTTCTAGGCCAGTCAGAGCTGCATAGCAAGACTTAGGATTCTGTCTCCAAATGAAACAAGGCCAACAACAAAATCTCTCTCTCTCCCTCCCTCCCTCCCTCCCTCCCTTCCTTCCTTCCTTCCTTTCTTTTTTCCTTTTGGAGGGAGGCGTTGAGATAGGATTTCTTTGTATAGCCCTATCTGTCCTGGAACTTACTCTGTAGACCAGGCTGGACTGGAGCTCAGAGATCTGCCTGCCTCTGCTTCTCAAGTGCTAGGATTAAAGGTGTGTACTGCCAATATCACCTGGCTAACAAAACCTTTCTCAGTGAAGAAGATGGACAGAAAACAGGCCTTGCATGATTCACCAGCAGACAGGGTTCTGCTTCCAAGAGGCAATGGTAGTTTGCCTCCCTTTAAAAATGACAGGAGCTCAAAGGTGAGGCAAGGAGACAGAGCAGCAGTGAGGGCAGAGAGATGCAGTTCAGCATCCCATTACTCAAGTCCTCTACACTAAGCACATGATTTTGAATATCCTTTCTAGAATCATATTTACATATCACAGTATGGTTACATCCCACATGAAATATTGGATTTTTCCTGGCATTTTGTCAGAATATGAGATCCTAGGACATTAGAGGTTGAAGCTGGAGAACTGTGACCTCAAGGCCAGCCTAGGCTACATATTAAGATCATATCTCATGAGTATTCAGAGACGGGTAATACCTGGGGGTCGCTCACCAACCTAAGACAGAGCGCCTGTGTGGCCTGGGCAGGCGTCTCCATGATGGGTAAGGTGACCTGCTGATGTCCCATGCAACCTAAGTCAGAGAAGCTCATTTATTAGTAAAAGGGGGACCTATAATAGGGCCCTGGCCCCCGTTTTGGATAACTGTTGCCTTGCTTGCTGACATTGACCTTTATATCCTCCCTATGCTAATTTTCTCTTGGGTTTCACCCTCCTGAATGCTGTCTGTGTATCCTGCATAATGGGGTTAACAGCTTAGAATGCAAGATTGTAAAACATAGGTAGCGAACTTCTGCCCTCCAGGGTTTTCCCATTGTGCTGTAAGCCTGTATTTAAGACCTCCTCCCTCCTTCAATAAATGGCATTTGGCATTAAAAAAGAAAGAAAGAAAACAAACCACACTCACATATTAAAAACAAAAAAAAGACCATATCTCAAAACTAAAATAAAAAGTAAAATTCTGCTATGACGGAACCATTATTTCATATGCTAACTTTTTTTTTTTTTCCTCTATGTAGCTTTGGAGCCTGTCCTGGGACTTGCTCTGTAGCCCAGGCTGGCCTCGAACTCACAGAGATTCACCTGGCTCTGCCTTCCGAGTGCTGGGATTAAAGGCGTGTGCCGCCGCCCTGCAGTGCTTATCTCAATACAAAACAATCAAAACAAAAAGTAAATAACCGAGTAGATAAACAATAGTAAAATTCTGAAATTAGATTAGATTTTATGAGAGTCCCTCAGGGAGTGACCAGTAAAGGGAAGGGAAACCAGGAGAATTATGGCTCTGTTGATGAACCAAAAACCTTTAGGCAAAATTCCTAATCTGGGCAACTCTCCTTTGCCAGCCTACACTGAATTCTTTGATATGTCTTCATTTTTTCCTCCTCTCTCTTTAAAAAAGATTTAGGGCCGGGTGGTGGTGGCACAGGCCTTTAATCCCACCGTCCAGCTAAAATACTACTTTCTACAATTATCTCTTCTATGTATAGTTCCTAAATCAGTGTCTCCATCTTTGCTTTGTTTGTTTCCAGACAGGGTCTCATGTATCCAAGGCAAGCTGAGGATGGCCTTGAATTTCTGATCCTTCTGATAGGATTACACATGTAGACCACCATGTCGAGTTTATACAGTGCTGGGGAATTGAACCTAATGCGGTGTGCACACTAGGCAAGCACTTTACCAACCAAGATATATCCCCAGTCTTTATTTAGGGTTGAGGATTATACTCCGTCACAGCCCCACATAGAAGGAACTTCCTGCTAGGTAGTGCATGAAGGTGGTACCAAGCTGGTGGAGATGTATTCGGGGCCAGCATTAGCTCTTTCCACACCTCTCTGTTCAATGTGAAGAGCAGCCACTTTTAACAGATGGAGCCTCTTGGGCTGAATCAATGTCTCTGAATGCTGTGTGGTGGTCAGGCTGGCTGGGAGAAAGTGTATAATGTCTTTGTTTGTTTGGTTGGTTTTTTTGAGAAGCAGTCTCTCTTTGTAGGGCTGGCTGTTCTGGCATTTGATATATAGAGACCAGGCTGACCTCCAACTCACAGTGATGCACCTGCCTCTACCTCCCAAGTGCTGGGATTAAAGTCAGGCACCTCTGTATCCAGCTTCCTTCCCTCCCTCCCTCCCTCCCTCCCTCCCTCCCTCCCTCCCTCCCTCCCTCCCTCCCTCCCTCTCTCCTTCCCTCTTCCTTCTTTCCTTTCTTTCTTTTTCAAGACAAGGTATCTCTGTGTAGCCATGGCTGTCCTAGAACTTACTATGTATACCAGGCTGGCCTTGAACTCAGAGATCCACCTGCCTATGCCTCCCAGTTCTGGGATTAAAGGCTTGCACCACCACTGACTGGCTATTATATTACACATATAATCCCAGCATTTGGGAGGGGGAGAAGGAAATTTGTTTCAAGACTCTTGTCTCCAAAAATCCAAAAGAAGTAAGTAGTTGATTAAGCGGGACAGAGAGATGTGAGGTTTGGTTATCTGACCAGCAGAGCCTCCTGGAGTAACTTCGTTTCCTGGTCAACGACTTGCTGTTTCACTTTTGACTTTGTATTGTGAAGCTTTCACTTAAAACCTCTACCTTCAAAGCACCCCTAAACCCAAATTATCCAATCTAAACAGATCAATTTGTGTCCGTCATCTGATTTCTTCCACTCCACTCCTTGTTTCTCACCAGCAAACAGTGTCTTGGGGAAACAGGCGACCTACCTTGGGCTTAAGACCAGAATTCGGGTCAGGTCACGTGGCAGCTCTGCTATTCATTGGCTACGTGACCAGGCACCCGCAGTGAAGGCTTGGGGATTCCTCTTCCTCCCTTGGGGCTCTAGAAGGTGGATGCAGCGGGTCAAATGGTCAGAGGAAGTGCTTCAGCTCCTAGCTGGCCCACTTCCTGCCTCTGTGACCTTTGACATACTGCTCTGTGACCTTTGACATACTGCTCGGCCAGGCGAGTTTCAGTTTGGACAGAGTGAGGGTAATCCATCCCTCCCCAGCGGCTGTGAGGACTAGAAAGTGAAAAGGATGAGTTTTAGGCAGAGCAGTGAGGCCTCTGGCTATGGGTGTCTTCTTTACCTTTCTTTTGGTCTTTCCCCACCTCTGGGTGGCTTTAGAAATAGAAAAATAGAAAAATTTGAACTTAGTAAGACCTGCTTATTCCAGGCAAGGTGGCTCTGGCCTGCAATGCCAGTACCGGGAAGGCAGGGCAGTCGAGGACCGGAGGCCAGTCTCTTCTCCATGAAGCAAGTGGCTTTTTTGCTTGTTTTATTTTCTTTTTTAATTAACAACTTTACAAGGTGAAATGAGAACTTAAGTAAGACCTCTGTGTTGTGTGGATTCCTGGCCCTCACTGCACTTCATAAACTGTAAAAGAGAAAACAAGACTATTCGGTTGTTCGTGCACATGGCTGCGGATTCCTCTGACCTCTAAACCGTGCTCGAATTCCAGAGAAGAGCTCTGTTTTTCTAGTTTGGAATTAGGCAAGCTTTTCCTGGAGCTCGCCCCAGGCAGCAGGGTGAAGGCTGAGAGCCCAGGGCTGACGGCCGAGGGCTTCCCTTCTGCAAGGGGACCTGGGGGTGGAGATTGCTCTGAGCGGACACATGGTTGCTAACTCTCCTTCAAGAGGAGAAAAACTGCTCTGGCACCCTGAAACACGTTCAGGTAGTGGGGGCACACTGGTAATCCCAACGCTAGGGAAATGGATACAGGACAGTGAGTTTGAGTCCAGCCTGGGCTACATAATGAGACCATGTCAAAAAAAAAAAAAACAAAAAAACGGAAGGAAATATAAAACACACACAGAACCCCAACTGAAATGCTGCTGTAAGAATGCATGACTACAATTCCAGAAGGATAATTAAAATAATAATTATTATAATAAAGAACTACGCTTGCTGTTTATACGCTTCTCTGGGAGAGGTTAACAGAAGGTGGAAGGTCATCAACTTCAGCCCAGTATTTTTTGCTTGTTTGTTTGTCTGTCAGAGTCAGGGTCTCATGATGTAGCCCATGCTGGCCTCTATCTCCTAAGCAATTCTCCTGCCTCTGCTTCTGAGTGCTAGGATTATAGCCCTGTGGTGCACACTCAACTTAAAGCCTGTGTTTTGATGTTTAAAGGCTTTTACAGCATTTCCTATCTCCCTGGATGTTTTGTATTTATATTTTATTTATAGGTATGGTACATAACTTTTTAAAATTTGAACTAGCGGAGAAACACTTTAAATAATTAAATTGATGCCTACATTCTTTGCCAACAGCAATAACAACAACAAGCTGGGCATGGTGGCAGCACACCTATAAATCCCAGCACTTGGGGGACAGAGGCGGGAGCTACATCGTGATCTAGACAATAAATTCCGGGCCAGCCTGGGTTGAGACTCTTAAAAACACACGAAACCACAAAATGACTATGACAAGAGAACTACAATGAAGTAATTACAGTTAACCTACCGAACAGGACTGCTACTGGGCAGGGGAAGAGAGTCCACACACGTTTAAATCAAGTTCCTGTGTAGCTCACAGGTGAGCAGTCGCTCCTTCCACATGGAATCCACTAAGCCACTCCCCTGCTGTGACAGTGAGCAGCAGGTAGCCACTCTCCACACTCTGCTCCGGCTCCCAGCCATGATGGTCACTTGGGTTGTGTGCATTTCAGCCCATTTTCATATTAAAGTTTCATTGCCGCTACCATTAAGTTGTTCCCTTAAGGGGGTGGGGAGAGGTCTTGGAAAGAGCAAAGGGAGAGCAGGTCTCCTTACTCCACAGGTCAATTCAGGAAGACCGCTTTCCAAAATGCAATGAGCGGAGCTGGAAGCTGGGCGATGCGTGGCTCCCAGGGCAGGCCATGTGGCCACCTTCGCCTCAGCAAACTGCTGATTACCTGGCTTTGGCTCTGACTGGCCTGCCAGAGACAGCCAAGCCCAGAAACCTGACAGATGGCTAGCTAGCATCCATCTCTTCTTTCTTTTCCTCTTTATACTCATCCCTTCCCTTGCCCTGAAAATGGCCAGGACAAGGAGTTTCTCCTTCATGCACTGGTGGGTGGGGACACTCCTTCCTTCTCTTTCCTTCCTCAAGGTTAATGTCAAAGACTTGTCCTGGCCAGGCCAGAGAATGTTACATCAGAGACGCTGTTGCTATATTTAAGCCCCACTTGCCTTTCAAGCAGAGTAATTTGTGTGATGAAGAACAGCCGTGTCCCCAGAAGAGAAAAAACATGGAATTTTAAAGCTGTTATGATTTTGTTTTGCAGTGCGTTTCTCTAGGTGCAAAATTTCCTTGCCCACATTCTAAATCCTCTCTGAGGGGGCAGGGGTGTGTGGTTCAGTTAGACTCTAACTGTTAGAGGGTGCAGGTGCAAAGCCGTGGTTGATCTACAACACCACAAAAAGATAAAATAAGATAAATAAAGGTTAAATGGATAACTTCAGCCCCGGCCCAGTGACCTGAAGCAGCTATTTAGGCTCCAGGCTGTCACAGAGCCCCTGAAGAGACTAGACAACCAGGAAAATTGCAGTCTTTGTTGTGATGCTCCAGTCGAAAGATCCCACGCCCTTTCCCCTCCAACCTAATTCAGATCAGTTTCCTGTATTCCCCAAGCCTCAGTGTTCTGCTCCGATCAATCCTGTTTCATCAGGAGGGGTATTTAGTGTGAGGAGAATTAATGTGGCAAAGTGAATCAGGCCTCAAAACCCGCTGGAGTGGTGCTTTCCTGATGAGGAGTTGGGGCCAGCCTGGGCTGTTAGAGGAGACCTTGTCTCAAAAACAAAGTGGATCAAGTTGTAGAGGGCAACAATTAATTCAACTCTGATTTAATTCAGTAACCTTTCTTTTTCTTTTCTTTTCTTTCTTTTTTTGAAACAAGATCTCTCTATCATGTAGTCCTGGCTGTCTTGGAACTTGCTATGTAGCCCAGGCTGGCCTTAAACTCACAGAGATCCACCCGCCTCTGCCTCCCGAGTGCTGGGATTACAGGCATTCGCCACCACTGCCCGGCCCTTTCTTTTCTTGAATGGATCTTATTCTCTTACTGTGCACCCAGGCTGGCCTCCAATTCCTGGGCTCAAGTAATCCTCTTCAATCTTGCCAGCGCTGGCCTTAGTTACAGGCCACTGCACCAGCACCATTTCCTGAGTGTAGCATCATACTTGCTCTTTACTTTTTCTTTCCTTCCTTTCCTTTTCTTTTCTTCCTTTCTTTCTTTCTTTTTTTTTTCTTTTGCTTTTTTTGAGACAGGGTTTCTTTGTGTAGGCTTGGCGGTCCTGGAACTCACTTTGTAGACCAAGCTGGCCTCGATCTCACAGAGATTCACCTGCCTCTGCCTCCTGAGTGCTGGGATTAAAGGCGTGTGCCACCACTGCCTGGTTTACTTTTTTTTTTTTCTTTTACTTTCTTTCTTTTCTTTTTTTTTTTAAGACAGCTTCTTGATCTGTAGCCCACGCTGGCCTGGAACTCACTTTGTAGCCCAAGCTAGCCTCTGACTGACAGCAGGTCCCGTGCCCCACCCCCCTGAATGCTGGGATAGGAGGCCTGTCCCCCGATTCCTGCAGCCGTACACACTGTTAACGGGCTTAAGATCAATTTGCAAAGAACTATAGCCCAAGATTCCTGAGAAAGAGTACCGGGGGAGTTAGGAGACATTTGTGGAGCAGCCAGGGTTCAGGATGTGCTTCGGGAACAATGACTGGAGCAGTCTGACCCTCCCTGGGAGCCAGGGGACACAAGCTGAGGTCTTAGGAGGAGGCTGAGGAGACTCAGCTTAATTTCATGGACAATGGAATGTTATGGGTATTTCACAAAAGATTTATTACATCTTTTTAAATTGTGTGCGTACATGCAAGGGCATGTGTGAAGGTGGGACGGACTCAGGTCACTAGGTCTTGCGGCCAGGCCAGCACCTTTCCCTGCTGAGCCAGCTGGCTGGCCCTCTTTTAGATGAGGCGGGACACCATTGAAATAGTGCTTCGGGTCCTTTCATAGGACAGTTGCCGAAGTGCTGGGGACAGGTGCTTGCTTCAGTGAGGGCAACGGCAGAGCATCCCTACGTCTTCCTCAGGCAGCTGCCCCTGTCTTCCTCATCCCCAAGTCTTCCTCATCCCCAAGTCTTCCTCATCCCTAAGCCTTCCCCATCCCCAAGCCTTCCTCATCCCTAAGTCTTCCTCATCCCTAAGTCTTCCTCAGGCAGCTGTCCCTGTCTTCCCCATCCCCAAGCCTTCCTCATCCCCAAGTCTTCCTCAGGCAGGCAGTCTTCCAATTCATGGGATAATTTCCTTAATTAGCCAAATGTGTTTTAGGTGAGTGTGTCCTCTTTGTCCCAAGGGAATAATGGTGAGGTGAGAGACAGGGGACATTCTGCTCAGAACAAAGACTCCTGGCTCCCCATTAAAGGGTGCGCTTCCTGAGAACGGGCCTTTCTTCTTTATCTCCTGCTTCCCTGTGGGGCAGAGGTCCAAATACCCTCTGTTGGGGGCCTGAGTCAACAGACAGACTGCAAACCCTCAGGCCTGCTACACGTTACCCCTTCTTTTGTTTCAGCCTCCCTTCATCCCTCCCTCCCTCCCTCCCTCCCTCCATCCCTCCCTCCATCCCTCCCTCCATCCCTCCCTCTATCCCTCCCTCCATCCCTCCCTCCACCCCTCCCTCCATCCCTCTCCGTTCTTTCTTTCTTGTCCTTTGGTGAGTTGGGTATAGCTGTGTAGCCCAGGTTGGCCTCTCCATCCTCCTGAGTACTGGGATTACAAGTGTGTGCCACCACGCCTGGCTACTGGAGGCATTTTCAACACCATCGAAAACATCCCAGGAATTACGAGGGTGAGAGGGGGAAGCCGATGAGGTAGGCATGGAGTGTGCTTATGAGACAATGAAGGTCAAAATTGGATCGTGACCCTTTAACGCTTGTTTTATGACATCTGTCAAGTAGATCAGATATGCCCAGCAACTTTCACCTTATTTATGTTGTGGTGGATACTCAGCAAGTGTTCTGCCCTGAGGTATACAGCAACCCCCCCCACTCCCCCCCCTGCCTCCCCCGCCCCCACCCCCCCCCACCCCCGCCACCTCCTTGCCCTTTGAATGGGATTGGCATTCCTCTGAAGTAGGTGTTATTGCTTTGTAGATGAGAAAGCTAATACACAGAGACGTTCAATGATTTGCTCACTGGCTCTCAGTAAAACACAAAAACAAAAACAAACAAACAAAAAACTGAGTCAAGATTTGACTTGTGTTTCTTTGCCTTCAAAGTCCCATTATTTATTTTGTTTTGCTTCATGGAGACGGGGTTCCACTATGTATCCCAGGCTGGCCTGAAACTCAGTTTGTGCTCAAAGCAGGTCTCCTGCCTCAGCCTCCAAAGTGCTTGGATCAAGGCTATTAATATAACTAGTGGTTCCATGTGAATCAAGGCTATTCGTATAACTAGTGGTTCTTGTGGTTAATCAAGGCTATTAGTATAACTGGTCTATGCTGGAGACTAGGATACCAAAGCCCAGATAACCTTCCTTGTAATACAAATGAGTCTCTGTGTAAATACTACTCAAGGGACAGAAAACCTTCATTCTTTGAACTGACACATTCAACAAAGCCCTGTGGTGTGGTGTGGCCTGAGTGTTCCTGTCCCCATCTCGACGACCCCGCTTACACACATGCTAGGCAAATACCCTACTGTTGACTTGCAACCACCCCCACCAGCCCTCTAAATATTCCCTGAGATTAAATTACAATTTCCTAAAGTCTTCCCTACTAAGTAGCTCTCCTCAGCTCACAGTGCTTATCATTAAACGATTCCTTCCTTAAGATAACCGGGGCCAAGCACAACAATTGATGGGATCCTACACAAAAACAAATGAATTTGGGTAGCCTAGGAGGAATTCACAGAGGAATTCAGTTTCTGCTGGGCTCTTTTGAAATGGACGGAACTGTTCTCACATCTCCATTAACACCTCCATGGAGGAAGGGGCCCTGGGGGCAGTGCAATAGAAGTTCCTTTCCCACCTTTCTTGTTACAGTGAAGGCTCCATTTGACCACGAGTTAAAGAGCGAGAAGGAGATACTGAGTAATGAGGAAGGAAAAGGGGTAATAGGAGAAAGGAAGAGCGGAAGGGAGCCGCTGGGCATTCTTCCGCCTTAAGGATGACGCTCGGCTCTTCAGCCAGATCAGCTGAGAACAAAGTGTTGCGTTAGGATGAACAGGTTAGGATTCCGGAGTGAGGTTTATCTGGATTTCAATTTCTGCCTCTCATTGCTTTTATATTCTGAATCTCATGGGATAAAATAACTCTTATAATTCTTGTATGTATATGATAGGAAGGAAATCCTGGGCTTAGGGTGTAGCTCAACGCGCGCCCACACCCACACCCACCCACGCACGCACGCACGCACGCAAGCACGTGCACACACCTGTTGCTGTCAGATGGTGGTATTAATTAGCATCAATTGAAAGTTTAAGTACTACCAGTTGGCTTTGTTTGTGTGTGGAACAGGGGCCCTTCATATTTCAGGCTCTCCTGGAACTCACGCCCCTCCTGCATTGCTTCTACATGCTAAAATTACAGATGTGTTATACAACACTTAGCTACAATACACATTTTGTTATGAAATTCGAGTCAGGTTAAAATAAACTAGAAAGACCGCGGGTATTTTTAGCTGAGATAAAGTGTGAGCCAAAACAGCATTGTGACCTGGATGAAATCTGCTGTCCCCCGGGGAAGGAAGAGGGCAAAGCCACCACAGTGCCACAGCTTTCCATTGGCTTTCTATGGCCGTCCTGATCTGTCTGTGACTGAGGAGAAATTGTTTTCAACACCAAGAATGTACAAAGTGGCTTTGCTTCGAGTTAGATTCCGAGACACGATTTTTGCTCATGTTAGAGTCCTCTTTCCAAGATCTGAGTTGGAGGCCTGATATTTCAGGGGTGCAGTGTGAGCTTCAAGCTCTGCCAGATTTTCCTGGTTTGTTTTGCTTCGTGGATTGAGGCCAGGGGCTGAGCATGAGCAGCAGGGCTCTGCAGCGACCTGGGCCCTTAACCCTGGGGCCTTACCTCCCCGGAGCTATGGAGGATGAGAGGGGAAGGCCCTTAGCACAATGAAAGCTCTGGCTAAGCAGAACAGGTATCTCTTTCATGGCTTCTTCCTTCCTTTTGCTTGGGTGGTGTGTGTGTGTGTGTGTGTGTGTGTGTGTGTGTGTGTGTGTGTGTGTTGCAGGGGGGGATTGGGGTTTGTTTGTTTTTTTGTTTGTTTTTTTTTTTTGTTGTTGTTGTTGCTTGAGACTGGCTCTCCTGGATCCCAGAGCAGCATGCCCTCAAACTCACAAAGACGTTCCTGCCTCTGCCTCCCCAGTGCTGGGATTAAAGGCGTGCGCCACCACACCTGACCTCAGAGCCTCACTTTTCCAAGACATCAGTTATTAAAGTATCAAGTCTGGGCAACACACTAATGAAGATAAAACATATTTCCTTTTTTAAAAAAGCTTCTATTGGTAGTGACAATATCATTTATCAATAGATATTGAGCAGGTTTACTGGGTTCCTTAATTTTAACAAGAGTCAAAGAAAACAAAATCACCTACCTCCATTATACCATTATAATGAATTTTTTAAATTACATGAATGAACTAGTAGGTGTGGGCCACTCTTTTCTTTGCCCTAAGCCTGAGCGTGAGCTGTTCTCTAGGAAACTGGTTCTGTCAGGTGGGAACAGACAGCTTTCTCTACATTCAGCCTATTCCACCGCTGGAAGTTGAACATCAGTGAGCATTTGGCAGGTGGTTCCCTAGAATTGGTCAGGAACTCTTTGCACAAACCATAAGCAATGAACCCAGGCGGTCTCTAAGGTAAGGATGGTCTCTCATGGGGGCATCCTGCCCAGTTCTTTGGTTAACATCACAGCTTGACGGAGTATGCTCACCTCCTCTGGGAGCCTCCCCATCTCCTCTCCCGACAGAGAGGCGACTGGGTGCTATGTTAGCGGATGGCCTCATTTCACACTTCCTGAAGCTCTGGGCAGCCTTCTGACCGTTGGATTTCAAGCTGTTCACCATGACAGAAGTTTCTCAAGAGATTTCCTTTTGGAACTCATCTATAGAATGATGACGATCTGCGACATGATAGAGTTAACACCGGTTTGCTGATGGGGAAAGGAGAGGAAGGGAGGGAGAAGGGGAGGAAAAGAAGAGTGAAGGAAGGAGATGGAGAGACCAAGGGGGAGGAAATCCCATAACTTCTAAGACAGGAAACAGGAGCCGGGCAGTGGTGGTGCACACCTTTAATCCCAGCACTCGGGAGGCAGAGGCAGATAGATGATCTCTGTGAATTCGAGGCCATCCTGATCTACAGAGTGAGTTCCAGGACAGCCAGGGATATACAGAGAAACCCTGTCTTGGAAAAACAAACAAATAAACAAACAAAAAAAGAGACAGGAAACAGGAGAGGTAGATGGTCAGGGACCAGGACCAGCTCCAACCATTTGTACAAACTCTGCTGATGTCAACCCCAGATGCGCCATGGACAAAGCCCCTTTGCTTCATCATCCTGTGGACTAGGAGGAGACAAGCCACCCTTTGTCTCCCACCTGCTATTGTTTTCCTTGTTCTGTAACAGTTTAAAAGCCCTTGCCGCTGGGCAGGTGTCCTCTCTTGGAACCCCGCCCTTACTGAGTTTCTCTTTCTTTCTAACAAATGATGTTGGTCAATCACTCAAGTCTTCAGTCCACAGGCTTCATTCCTCCTTGTCCACAGGACTCCAAGTATTGCAGCTCCTCTTTTGCCCCTATTTAGTACTTTTTTCTCAATTGCCCCCTCACTGTTCTCCCTTAACACACCCACCTAGGTGAAGGAAGACAGCCCTGGGGACCAACAGTAGAAATTATATATATATAATTTGTAATATATATATGTATATATATATATATACATATATATATTACAGCTGAGGTTGGTCTTGAACTCCTGATTCTCCTGTGTCCACCTCCCATGTACTAAGATTATAGGTGTTTGCCTTCATGCCCACCGCTGTGTTTTGAAGAAAAAAAAAAATAAGAATGGTAAGAGTGTGAATAAGTGTTTTTGCAACATAATGCTACATCTGGGAAAATTTCCAAGTGGGTGTAGCGGCTCATGCCCATGATCCTAACATTCTGGAGGCTTGAGGCAGGAGGATTCTGCTGGTCTGAGGCCAGCCTGGGTCGTATAGCAAGATCCTGTCTTAATTCCCCTAGCTTCACCACCTCCACATTTGAAGCTCCAATCATAACCCCTTTCTCTGAGCCCAGTTACAGGAAAAAGCTACACAGTGAGTCCTAGGTTGCGCCATCAATTGGCAGGTTACAACTGGTGTTTTAATGATGAAATTTCTATATGGTTTGTGGCAGGTTAGGAATGCTTCAGGCAGGAACTTGATTTGGCTATAATTTATGATATAGGACTCAAATCATGGTATCAAATGCATTTCTTACGCTGTGCCAGGCTTTAAAGACAAATTAATAAGTAAATCAAGAAAACTAACCACAATAAAACACGTCAAATCCTCGGACTGAAGGAAAGTGAGGCCCCTCTCATTCTGAGCCCTGAATCCGGCAGGACTGTGGTGTAGCCACAGCGGGGAAAGCAAAGCTGGCAGGGGCTGAAGGAGGTCGGTTGGAATAGTTCAAAACAGAAGGCAAACTGGAGGACAGGAGGAGCCCAGAGGAAAGTACCAAAGGGAAAAAGAGTCCCTCAGTCTGGCCTGCCCTGCCTGTCCTTCTGTCTCTGGCCTCTAGAAGCAGAGGCAGGAGAATTGTTTTGAGTTCCGAGCCAGCTACATAATGAAATTCAGGCCGCTGATGAGATCCTATTTCAAAGAGTGCCCGGGCTTCAGCTCATGCCTGGCCACACCTGAGGCTCTTGGACTGACAGTGAGTAACCTGGGCCGCTAGCTGGGGTGGGAGAGGAAGTGATTCAAGAGGAAGCTGTTGACTATTTTGGCCCAGTTCTGGATAAGAGATGCTGTGGTGCTTTGTGGGAAAGGCAAGTCCTGGCCATCCTGATTCCTCACAGAAGTAGCTTTGGCCTACAGCTGCAGTCTTCGTGAATTTTTGCTCTTGAATTTTCTTTTCTTTTCTTTCTTTCTTTTTTTTTAAGTTTTGAAGCCAAATACATGGTGCCTATGATCTCCACTTGAGAGGGGGAGGCAGAGGGAACAAGAACATGGGTATGGACAGCCTTGGTTATGGAGTGAATCTGAGGTATGTGTTAGAAACAAAGAATAATCTTGGTGTCCCACAAGGAACACACACACAAAGCAAATGTAACTCAGCCGGGCAGATTTCTTTTTGCACAAAGGGTACCACAAACCAAACCAAGCTAGCAAGCACCCAGGGGCTGGAGCTCACCTGATTTTCGTTCTAATGCAGGTGGTGACTGTGTCTTTTCCCCATCCGCTGGAAGCTTGATGTAAACAGAAGTTTTGCCTGTTTGATGTGTGTGTGTGTGTGTGTGTGTGTGTGTGTGTGTGTGTGTTGTGTGTGAAAACTGCATAAAAGGTTTTCAAGAGAGATTAAAAGAGGGGGTGGGAGTTTATGCAATATTGGGCAAGCTACCTTTGATAGAGACAAAGCAAAACAAAATAACACATATCTCACACCCATGAAACAAGGGGCTGAGGCAGGAGGATTGAGATTTCAAGGCCAGTCTGGGCAACATATTGAAACTGGGTCTCAAAGAACCAAGCCAGGCCAAGCCAGGCCAAGCCACTTACGTTTCTGTGTTGAATGAGGCCCTTGGTTTGATCCCTGGAATTATATACACACAAATAGTTCCAGAGACCAGAAAGCTGTAATTTGTAAAAACTACTGTTGTAAGTAGTATTTATCAAAACAACAGACACGTTCCTTTCTGTTATTAATAATTCCTTTTTCGGGAGACATGTCAGGGAGGAGGGGAGGTGCTGGGGATGGTGGTTATAGGACTTGCAAAGACAAGGCAAGTTTCTTCCACTGAATTCTGCCTCTAGCCCTCCAAACAGGGTCTTGATAACTTGCTCAGGCTGGCCTTGAACTAGCTCTGTAGCCCAAGTAAGCCCTGAACACAAGCTCCTAGCTCTTTATGGCTTAGCTTCCCAAGTAACTGGGATTCTAGGCCTATTTTACCGTAAGTCTGGGCTAATAATTCACTTTTTGTCCTTGATGTTTTTGAGGTAGGACCTTTGTGCCCAGGCTGGTGTCAAACTTCCTGTGTAGCTGAAGCTAACTTAAAAAAAAATAATATTTTTTAAAAATTATATTTTATATGTATGAGAGTTGCCTGCGTGTATGTATGGGCACACCTGCATGTCTGGTGCCCTCAGAGTTCGGAAGAAGGCATCAAATCCCCCTGGGACTGGAGTTATAGAGGGTTATGACCTACCATGTGGGTGCTGGGAATTGAACCTGGGTCCTCTGGAAGAACAGCAAGTGCTCTTAACCACTGAGCCATCTTTCCAAGTCTGCTTCCTTCTTCTTCCTCCTCCTCTTCTTCTTTTCTGAGACAGGGACTCACTATGTAGACCAGGCTGGCCTCAAACTCACAGAGATCTGACTACCTCTGCCTCCCAAGTTCTGAGACTAAAGGGATGTGCCACTAGCGTCAAGGCCCTCTTTAAAAAAAAAAAAAAAAAAAAAGTTTAAAAATCTGTGTGTGTATGTGTGTTTGTGTTTGAGTACCGGGGCTCACTTGTGGAGGTGAGAGGACAACTGTGTGGAATTTGCTCTCTTTCCACCTTTATTGGGTTCTGAAGGTTGAAGCCTGGCTCTCTCTCCACCTTTATTGGATTCTGAAGATTGAAGTCAGGCCATCAGGTTTCATAGCAAGTGCTTTTACCTGCTGAGTCATCTCAACAGCCCCATAATTCAGTTCTTAAGTCATGAAATTTTATTGGTATTTTGTCTCATAAAGGTATGGGGAAGGTAGAGTGGTTCCTTGGTGAAAATAATGGAGACTCGGCATGACGGCACACTTGTAATCCCAGCCCTCAGGAGGCAGCGGCAGAAGGATTACCGTAACGTTTAGGCTAGCCTGGGCTATATAGACAGTTCCAGGGCAGCCAGGACTGCCTAGTGAGACCCTGTCTCAAACAACAAAAAGGAACAATTACAACAGCAAAAATATAAATTTAAAAAAGAAAAAAAAGAGAGAGAAGTGAAAAGGAAAGATAAGAATTGTGGAAGGGGGGCTGGAGCAATAGCTCAGTGGTTAAGAGCACTGGCTGTTCTTCCACAGGTCCTGAGTTCAATTCCCAGCAACCACATGGCGGCTCACAACCATCTGTAATGAGATCTGGTGCCCTCTTCTGTATAATAAATAAATAAATAAATAAATAAATCTTAAAACAAAACAAAAAACTGTGGAAGAAAGCCGGTGTGGTGGCACAGGCCTTTAGCCAGCCCCAGCATTTGGGAGGCAGAGGCAGGCCTATCCCTATGAGTTTGAGGTCAGCCTGGGCTACATAGTGAGTTCTAGGACAGCCAGAGCTACGTAGTGAGATCGTGTCTCAAAAATAAAATAAAATAATTTTTATTAAAAAAAAATTATGGAACAAGAAGGCAAGAACTCAGCAGTGTAGCAGGGCATCCTTAACAGGATGGGTAGTGGGGTGGAGTGGGGGGGGTAGGGAAGGAGTGATTTTTTTTTTGTTGTTGTTGGTCTTAAGTGAATGAGGACAATTAAGAAAATGAGGTGGGAGGTGGTAGTTCTGGGCTGCAGATACCCACTGTCCATATCAACATCAGTTTCAAGGAAAAACCCAAAGGGAGACTGAGGATCTGAAACTGGAAAAACGGATTCCTTTGAAAGTATCCAGGGCCGTATCTCCTGAGAAGTATTCCCATACCATGGCCACTTGCAGCCTTACTAAATTCTATGTTAATTTGTCTTTCTCTGCCCTACTTTCTAGGGAGGAAACTGGATCAAAGGAGTAGGCAAAAGGGTTTGCTACTTGTCCCTTGTCCCACCAGTTAAGTACAACTAGAAGCCTCAAGGATCTTCTGAGTCATTCTGGAGAGCCTGAGGGTGGCTTCTGCTTTTCTCTTTATTCCCTGTTAGGGATGGAACTCAGGGCTTTGCTTTGCAGTAGGCCAAGCCGTCTACCACAGAGTGGCTTAATTCACTGTGTGGAACAAATTGGCCTGCAACTCACTCTGTAGACCAGGCTGGCTTCAAACTCAGAGATCCATCTGCCTCTGCCTCCTGAGTTCTAGGCTTAAAGGCTGTGCCACTATGCCCAGCCCAATTGACAATATATATTTTTTAATTTATAAAACACATTTCAAAATTAAATCTTCTTTCTTTCTTTTGTTTGTTTTTTTTCAAGACAGGGTTTCTCTGTGTAGCCTTGGCTGTCCTGAAATTCACTCTGTAGGCCAGGCTGGCCTTGAACTCACAGAGAGCCTCCTGCCTCTGCCTCCAGAGTGCTGGGGTTAAAGGTGTGCACCATCACTGCCCAGCAAAATTAAATTTTTCTTTAATGTCTTCTAGGGTCAAAAAGGTAAGGCACTGCTGTGAGGCTACAGCAGGTCCCCGTGCCTTATCAACAAGCTAAGTTAGTATATAAAAGACCTCGGTGCAGTTTTGTGTGCCGATGGGGATTATTGCCTGATCTCGTACACTTTAAATACACTGATGTTCCTCTTACGTTATACAGGCCTTCTAAGATTCAAAACTCAGGAGAAGGCTTTACCAAGCTGCTGTGCTGCAAACCAGAATTGTGAGTGGTGCTAACCTCCCCCAGCCCTGGGTTCGTGTGCTGATGATTATTTCATTACTGTTCTTCTGCAAGCAGAGATAATTAGACGTGCCCTAACGCTGTCACTCTAAGCAGCGCCTCTCAAGAATTTAAAGGTATTAGGTATTGGTCACCTAAGAAGTCCATATATAAAGAAGCACTTCATTTTCAAATTAGCTTTCTTTAAATATTTGCTCTTTTTTAAAAAAAGGTATTTTATCATCATCATCGTCATCGTTGCTATGATTACTGTGTGTGTGTGTGTGTGTGTGTGTGTGTGTGTGTGTGTGTGTGTGTGTGTAGTGCTTTTGTGAGTGTGGGGGCATATGTGCTGTCACATGATTCTCTCCTTCGATTGTGTGTCCCAGGGATTGAACTCAGGCTGTCAGACTTGCAAGGCAAGTGCTTTTCCCGCTGAGCCATCTCACTGGCCCAATATTTGCTCTTGGTGATTGATTTGCAGTTCCCTCCTACAACTTTGCAATGGTTTTCCGTGGACGTCTGCAAAAGAACAGCTTTAACAAAAGACCCCGAGCAGTCTTATTTTTGAGATGCGTCATTCACAGGACAGACAGAATTTAATTCCTGATGGAGTCCAGGTAGACCTGACCGAAGAGTCACTTCTTCCATCCATACCTCTTAGTTGCTTGAATTTAGCCCTAAAGGGTTTGGTTAACTCTTTGATATCTGTTGCTAACTCTCATAATGTGGAAGCATAGCGGACTGAGACAGGTCTCATCTTGATGGCTAGGGACAGTCAACATCAAACCACCAGAAGGTTCATCACAATGTCTTCAGAGGAAATTATTCAGAGATGGAGGAGAGGGTTGTCAGAACAGAAATGGAATGCACTCCCAGAGGTAAGGAAAGCCTAGAGGCTTCCAGGAGAGGCTCCAGTTGCATGGTTACTTGACACTAGGTAAATATCCCAGTATTTGTTCCAGGCACCCAGCATAATTCAGGAATTCTCACACCAACTGCAGCCTATTATCCCAAATCCCTTAAGATTGAGATCTACAAACAAATAGAGGAGAATTGGGTTCTGTCCGGAGAGAAGGTCTTCTAAAGAGACCCTTGTGCTCCTCTCTTAGCTTATGGATTATGGAGACAATGGTCCCTGGGGACTTTGGAATTCCCCAGCGATCTCATGCTGGGAGAAGGGGAAAGGCTGAAGGAACCGGCCCTGGAGCCAGTTAGAGGAGGAACCTGCCTCCCAGGAGGGGATCTCACAGGGTGCTGACGATTTATCAGACAAACTACCTTGCCAGACAGACTGGAGCCACGACCAGAAGAGCTTACTTCTGCACAGTTCTTGCCCTCCTTAAAGCCTGAACCTCATGCTGGTGCCTGGGAGGTAGACTCGGGGGTCACAGGGCCTTTTTATTTGTTCTTCTTCCTGTCCTGGCCACACTGAGCAGGTCTCCTCTGCTTTTCATTCTTCCCTGTATATTCATTCTTTATTGGGTACATTAAGGGGGACCCTAGTTTTTGTTTTTGTTTTTTAGAAACTCTAGGACCCAGGCTTGTATCTTAAACATTATGACCACGGTTTCTGCCCATTTCATTTATCCTCTTTAACTTTAAAACAGACTTGCTAGCTCCTCCTCTATGCCAGTGAACAAAAATGGTCCCCATGGTCTTAGTTTTCAAGGTTATTCTCTCTCTCTCTCTCTCTCTCTCTCTCTCTCTCTCTCTCTCTCTCTCTCTCTCTCTCCCCCCCCCCCCTTCTCTCTTTCTAGACAGGGTCTCATTATGTAGTCCAGGTGGCCTTGTGGCCTTAAGCCCTCCATTCTCCTGCCTCAGCTCCTTCAGGACTGTAGCTCTAAGCATGTACTACCACTCCTTGACTGTTCGCATTTTTGGAGACAAGGTCTCTCAATGCCGTTCCAGGCTGGCCCCCAACTTGTAATCTTTCGGCCTTAGCCTCCAGGGTGCTCCGTGCTCATTTTGTGTTACGACTTCAACTGTAAAAGTTATAACCACAGCATGTGGTAAGTAGTTAGGATGGGAAAAGCCCCGAGTGTGTGTGGGTAGAAAGGGTGATCGGAAAATGAATTCCAACTAGCAACACGGTGTGTCTGAAGACACTGAACCTGTGGGACTTCATTCAGCAAGGACCCCTGGAAATGAATGGCACTAAAGAAGAGATGCCCAGACTCATGGATAGGCTTGGACTGAAAAAAAAAAAAAAAAAAGGAAATATGCACAAGCTAGGCTTAGTGTACGGAGCAAGGAGCCCACCACATACTCCGAGAAACAAGAACAAAAGTGTTCTTATGTTCTGCAATGATATCAGAAAACATGGGTGACAGATGTCTTATTTATGGGCTGGTTCCAGCAATACTTCATCTCAGAAGTTAAACAAGACAAAACTAGGAAATAAAAAGGTTGCTATCTAAAGCCCCACGAAAGGGGCTAGAGAAATGGCTCATCAGTTAAGAGCTCTTGCTGCTTTTCCGGAAGACCCAAGTTTGGTTTCCAGTATGCGGTCAAGCGTCTCCCAACTGTCGGTAACTCCAGCTCCAGGCATGCAGGCACCCTCTTCTGGGCACCCCTTTCCCATGTGGCATCTAGTCACAGAGCCGCACACGTGCACATAAAATAAAAAATAAATCTAAAAGAAAAAAAAAGCCCCATTAATAATAGATAATTCAGACAGATGTGGTGGTGCATACCTTTAATCCCAGTATTTAGGAGGCGGAGGCAGGTGGATCTCTGTGAGTTCGAGGCCAGCCTGGTCTTCATAGTGAATTCCAGGGCAGCCAGGGCTACATGGTGAGAAAGGTTTCAACAAAACAAAACAACAACAGAAAAGACAGTTCACCCGGCCTTCCATAATATGCTATGAAAATGGAAATATAGAGGGTACATTCTTACCTCCAAAC
Organism: Peromyscus maniculatus bairdii; assembly: GCF_049852395.1. Taxonomy (NCBI): domain Eukaryota; kingdom Metazoa; phylum Chordata; class Mammalia; order Rodentia; family Cricetidae; genus Peromyscus; species Peromyscus maniculatus. Next base: position 84,937,684 of record NC_134857.1, on the reverse strand, counting down.
ATAACTTGATAATCTCAGCCCTTTGACCTGGGAATTCTTTGGTTTGTCAAAGGCCATACCTACCCACTTGGTGTTTGATCGTATTTGGTCAGCAATTGATGCAGACCATAAAGAAGTCTGGGTACACAACACAGGGCTGGAAGTCATTCACTATTGCCTATGGAACAACATTCATTTCATCAAAGCTTCAACAGACAGATTAAAACCTAAAACCATAAAAGCTGCTAGAAGAAAGTATGAAGTAACGATCGGCTTTGAAGGCTTACTGGGGATGGTGGAAAAGCTAGAGTAATCATTCTCATGCCAAGACAAGTTGGTAGATGAGCGTATGCCAACGGGCTTGCCAAGGAAATGGATGAGCATACGGAAGGCAGCAGAGAAGTGTTAATTAATAAGTGAGGATTGGAGGAGCCTGTGGAGACATCTTCAGAGGGAGACGACGATAAGGAAGAAGGGGAAGCAGAGCTGGTGATGTCCACATGACTGAGACATGCCCAACTGTTGAGTCACATAGAAATTGAAACACAAAATTATGGGATATGACCCTTGAATGGAACGTAACCCAAAGTCACCCGAGTCATGACTGAAGGGGTACCCCCTCAGCACTGTGGGCTGATGTCCTCTGAGGAAGCCGTTATCGAAGATCCTGCAAATAGAGTGAGCTTGTCTGATAGAAAACTGCAACTGTGGACAGGTGGAATGTGGTCAGTCCAGAGCCAAAATTATCTTGGGCTATCTTGGGTCCCTTAACAGCCTCTTGCCTTAACTTTTGTAGCTGACCCAACATTCTCCTGGCTAATAGGTAAACTTCTTGGAATGTGTCACTGAGCCTATCATCCCTGGAGCCGCCACCAAGCCTAAAGCAAGAAGTACCGTGAGATAACATCTATGAGTCTCTAGAAAAGATTTCCTGGCTTTGGAGCCTTGCCTACCCGATGCTTCCACCCATGCAATCAGGAAATTGATATATGGCTTTCTTTTGTTCTGTGGCTGTAAAGGTTCACCTTTTCCACAGCGGGGGTGTGCCAGTCAGGGCCACTGGAGTAAGTGTTCTTGGGCCGTAGTTCCCCAGCGGCTTGGAATAACCATTTTCTTCTTTCCCTTAAAGCAGTTCTTCTTTCAAGTTTGGCAGCTGCACTGAAAAGTTATAAAGCAAAGACCACAACTTTGTTTTTAAATGGTATTTTATTACCTTGTGTGTTACATGTTTGTGCATGTGTGAGTGCATGTGTGCATGTGCTGCACACATCAAATGCACACACACACACACACACACACACACACTAAAAAATGTAATAAAAAAAATAAAGACCGGGTCTCACTATATAGACTATTGTTACTATTTTGAAACTTGTGATCTGATTGCCTTAGCCTCCCAGGGCTGGGGTGACAAGGTTCACCATGTCTGGCTTGCTTCTCTGTCTTTCTTATTAGCATATGGATTATTTTAGGGTATGGAGATTCAATAGACCACCTTCAAATAGGATTGTAGAAGGCCACAATCTGCCTTTCCAAAACATGTCTTTCTGATATATTTATTATATTACTTATCTTGAGAAACTATAGACAAAATAAGAGAAATTTATGCCTAAAAAGGAAATTTCATTTTAAAGTTCTTTCTTCTTTGTACCAGAAAGAGAAGAACTAGTGACTAGATACTTTTTAACAACAGAAAAGGCATGCACTCCCCCTCACACACACCCTGCTCAATAAAGGTTTATTAGTCTTTAAAATCTAGGAGGTAGACACTGGAAATGGTCCTGAGAAAATCTGGGGAGCCTGGATGTCACCTCCAGTTCCAATCAGGATGCACAGGACTCCAACATATTCATTCTGGGTCAAGATTTCCTCTTGCAGTGGGCCCAGTTTTCCAGCTCAATGGCTGGGGGCCAGGGTCGAAGGTCAGGAGGGTTACTGCTTTGGCCTCAGAGGAAAAACAGGTGTGTGTGTGTGTGTGTGTGTGTGTGCTGTGTGTGTGTGTTGGGGGCTGGCAGGAGAGGATATACCACTGAGGAGGTGTGGACTGAGCCAGCTGGCTAAAGTTAGAGACAACTGTCTTTCTTCTTCGACCAGGTAGCTACAGGGCCACAACTGTGCAAGCCCCGAGAGGGCTGCGGGTGGAGAGAGCGGTGACACTCTTAACAGTCCACACTGGGCAGCCCCTGCCTTGCAGAAAAATGTGACTCCAGGATGTGGGGCCGGTTGCTCCAAGGACCCCCTGGGCTGTAAACAGCAGTGTCACAGTCCATCTCTCTTTCCTTTCTGAGGAAACAAAATATTGGTAGTTTCACAAATTTGCATGTCATCCTTTAACAGAGACCATGCTAACCTCTGTGTGGTACATTTCTGTTGTACTCAATGGCAAGCTGAGCCCATGTACTTTAACCCATGTTACATATCTGACTTGTATTGAGGAGCTTCTTTTCCTGGCTGGGGCTTCTGGATACATATTTAATTACCCCCCCCCCCCATCCTTTCTTCTTTATTTCAGATAATGGAGAATTTAGGCCTAAAGCTTAAACATTTTCTTAGAGACACTTATAGATATTTACGCTGAGCATATGAAAATACACATACAATGCCATGTGGTGGTGGCACATGCCTTTAATCCCAGCACTTGGGAGGCAGAGCCAGGCTGATCTCTGTGAGTTCAAGGCCAACCTGGTCTACAGAGCGAGATCTAGGACAGGCATCAAAACTACACAGAGAAATCCTGTCTTGAAAAAACCAATAAACAAACAAACAAACAGATAAATAAAAACTGTAATATTGCCAGGCTTGGTGACACATGCCGTTAATTCCAGCACTCAGGAAGCAGAGGCAGGCAGATCTCTGAGTTTTAGTCCAGCCTGGTCTACTACCTAGGGGAGATCCTGTGTCAAAAATATAAATAAGGGAGCTAGAAAGATGACTCAGTGATTGAGAACACTTTCTATTTTCCAGAGGACCTGAGTTCAATTCCCAGCACCTTTGCCTGGCTTCTGCTGGCACCTGCACTCACCTGCACATGCCTACATGCAGACATACACACAGTTTAAAAAGGCATATAAATAAATAAAATAAATATTGTTATAATTCCATCCTCTGGCAGAATGAATTAACTCGGGAAACTTACCTTTAGCTCTTCTACGAGAAAAAAGGGTAACTTTCTCTCTTTCCATTAGATTTTGTTTTATTTATTCATTCATTCATTTATGGCTTTCTTTCTTTCTTTTTTTCAAGACAGGGTTTCTCTGTGTAGTTTTGGTGCCTGTTCTGGATTTTGCTCTGTAGACCAGACTGGCCTTGAATTCACAGAGATCCACCTGGCTCTGCCTCCTGAGTGCTGGGATTAAAGGTGTGCGCCACCACTGCCTGGCTAAAAATTATAGTTTTAACTATCTTAATAGTTCTTCCTTTGGTTTAAAAACTGTGTAATATTTCACTCTACAAATCAAAATAAATGTTCCAGTGGGCTGGGAAGAGCTGAATCGGTTTCTAATGAGAAAGGCTGAAAAGAGCAAACACCAAACAACAACAAAGAGACTCGAGAGTCAGATTGGTCACTTGGAAGTTACTTGTCTTGCAAGGCGCGATAGGACAATAGAAAAATAACCGACTGATTGACATTGGTTTCTTTCACGTTGTTTCTCTGTGTAAGATCCGAGGCAGAATGAGCAGGTTACAGGTCTACTGAGAGCGTCCTGGTCAGGAGTTTGCCTCTTTGTCTAAGCGGGGTCCTTGGAAGGTCAGAGAAACCAGCTTGGCTTCCCATTCGTGCTACGGGACTGCAAGGAACTCCATGTTGAGTTTTAACCCAGTCAGTTGGGGCCCACCCAGTGGAGGACTCCACTGGAGAACAATGGCCGCCTGTAACTTCTGTTTAAAACCCCCTAGTGTTTAACACAGGACTGAACAAAGTAGGGCTCAAGGGAATTTCATGGCCTTGAAATTCATGCCTTTTGGAGAAATTTGAGGGTTGTTTTTTTTTTAAGGTAATTATGCTGGTTTTGGCATATGTAATAAATGGGCACAAGAAGCAGCTTTGTGTTAGAGCAAGAAGTAATAACAGAAGACCTTAGCCGGGCGGTGGTGGCGCACGCCTTTAATCCCAGCACTCGGGAGGCAGAGGCAGGCGGATCTCTGTGAGTTCGAGGCCAGCCTGGGCTACCAAGTGAGTCCCAGGAAAGGCGCAAAGCTACACAGAGAAACCCTGTCTCGAAAAACCAAAAAAAAAAAAAAAAAAAAAAAAAAAAAGAAGACCTTAGACTGGGTAATTTTGTTGTTACTGTTCTATTTTGTTGTGGTTGGGTTGATGGCACCGTAGTGCTTGTATGAAAATCAGAGGACAACTTTGAGTCCATTCTCCCCTTCCATTGTCCGGGACCTTGGGGTTAAACTCAGGTCATCAGGCTTGGTGGTAAGCACCTTACCCACGGAGCCTTCTCGATGGCTGAAACACTGCTCTTGTTTGTTTGTTTTTATTTTGTTTTGTTTTTTTAGAGAATAGGATCTCAGTTGTACTCCAGGGTAGCCTTACACTCAAGATCCTTCTCCTTCTACCTTTGAGTTCTGGAGCTATCTTCATGTCCAGCTTTAAATCGGGTAACCCAAAAAAGCTATCGAAATTACCACTGGTAGGTGTGGAGACTAGGAGTAGAGACTAGGAAGTCGAGGATCAAGGTGCCAGCAGATTTGGTATCCAGTGAGAACCAGTTCCTTAGAAGAGGTGTTTTTTTTTTTTTTTTTTTTTTTTAAAGATTTTTTTATTTTTAAAATTTATTTATTTATTATGTATACACTGTTCTGCCCGCATATATGCCTACACACCAGAAGAGGGCACCAGATTTCATTACAGATGGTTGTGAGCCACCATGTGGTTGCTGGGAATTGAACTCAGGACCTCTGGAAGAGCAGCCAGTGCTCTTAACCTCTGAGCCATCTCTCCAGCCCCCAGAAAAGGTGGTTTTTATTAGTATTTTTTTTTTTGAGGCAGAATTTCATGTAGCCCAAGCTGTCCTCAAACTCCTATTTAGACAAAGCTAACCCTGAATTTTTTTACTTTTTAAAAATTGAATATTTCATAATATTTGTTTAACTATGTAAAGATGTGTTACATTTGTTTAATTATGTAAAGATGTGTTGCTGTTCCACCTTGCCTGCCTAAGTCACCTGATTGGTCTAATAAAAAGCTGAACCACCAACAGTGAGGGAGGAGTATAGGCAGGACTTCCAGGCAGGGAGAGTAAGTAGAAGGAGGGATCTAGGTCAAAAGAAAAAGAAGACAACAGAGAGATGCCAGCTAGCCAGCAAGCCACAGTGGAAGCAGGAAAATAGGACATACAGAATGAAAGGTTAAAAGCCCTGAAGCAAAATGTAGATGAATGGAAACTGGTTAAATTAAGTTAAAAGAGTTAGTGGGACAAGCCTAAGCTAAGGCCGAGCATTCATAAATAAGTCTCTGTGTCTTTGTGTGAGAGCTGGTTGGAGATCCAAAGAAAATCACAGCTACAACTGAATTTTACTATTTGAGTGTGTGTGTGTGTGTGTGTGTGTGTGTGTGTACACTTGCACACAAGCAGGCAAGTGCATGCATTGGCACATGTGCGTGTGGAGGTCAGAGGCCAATCTGAAGGAGTGGATTCTTTACTTCTTTGGTGGGCTCTGGGTGTTGAACTTTCGGCCTCAGGCCTGGGTGGCAAGTGCTTAGTTACTGGCTGAGCCTTTTTGTAGGCCCCAGCCTCTGAACTCTTAATCCTCCTGCCTCCACCTCCAAACGCTGGGTTAACAAGTGTGTGCCTCCTCATCCAGTTTAGACATTGGTTTTTATGTGTTCTCATGAGGTGCAAGGGACAAACACCCTCCCTCGAACCCCATTTATCGGGATCCTTCCCTCATGACCCAATCACCTCCCAACAGCCCTCACCTTGGTATAATGCTACAGTTAGACTCATGAGGTCCTGATTCCCAACACCATAAAAAACAGCCAACCAAAACAATAAAAGGCACCACCTCTTACTTGTTTTCTTTTTGAAACAGGGCCTTGCTATGGGCTCCAGGTTGGCCTAGCATTCTGGTGCTGAATTGGAGGGGTGTTGGGGTGTTGATGTGGCCTACCATTCTTGGCAGGCACTACCTCTAACAGTATCACGTGGGGAAAATATGTAGCCCATAATACTTTTCTGTCTTTTATCTTTCGGTAATAAACAGAAGGAATTCTCTTTAAATGAGTGAAAGAGCTTCTAGGTGTCTTGAGGACAAGGGCTCATTCCACACAGCCTCTGCCACCCTGGAGGTCCTGGATCTGGACGGAGGACAGCAGGGCTCAGGAATAATGATTCATTTGAATATGGAGGAGAAGTCATCCCTACCCAGGGGTGAAGGAGAGGCTGACTCTGATGTTCCAGCCAGCGGATGAAAGAAACAGTCAATGGAGAAGCAGCCTATTATCTGGACTCAGCCCCCTCCAAACAATGCTTTTGTTGACACATTCTCTGCTCCTTTTCCAAGGGGGAGGGGACAGCAGTTGGCTGATCTATGAAGTCTTGCAGCCTGGAGTCCAGAGGATCTGGGGGGAGGTCATCTTATCAGAAAGCTATCCCAGCAAGGCCCTGACCCAACTTGCAACAGTCTATTCCTAGTCTCTACATTTGAACTCGTAAGTGCTGCTCCAGATAACATCCCATGCTCCCTCGGAAAAGTTCCTTCAAGTTCATGCAAATGCCTGGGCTGCTCCAGACTGCTAAGGCAGAATTCCAGGGTGAGGCCCAGGAAGCTGTGTTTTAACAAGTTCTGTGGGGGATAGTTAGGTATGCTAAGGTTTGGTGTGTGTGTGTGTGTGTGTGTGTGTGTGTGTGTGTGTGTGTGTGTGTGTGAGAGAGAGAGAGAGAGAGAGAGAGAGAGAGAGAGAAGGAGGAGGAGGAGGAGGAGGAGGAGGAGGAGGAGGAGGAGGAGGAGGAGGAGGAGGAGGGGAGAGAGGGAAAGAGGGAGGGAGGGAGGGAGGGAGAGAGGGAGGGAGGGAGGGGAAAAGACACCCCTGCAGCTGCTAATGCCACTGGGTGTCTTCCTGTGGTTTCCCTCAGCAGGCCTGGGATTTGTTTTTTCTCCACTGTGAATCCCGTTCATTTCCTGCTGCTCTGTGTTGAGAAGGGATGGGGAGCAGGGAGGAAAGTGCGAGGGAGGGGAAAGGGTCAGCCAAGGCAGTAGCGTTTTCTGGAATGGAAAGGCAAAAGCTTCGTGACAATGTCCCTTTGTCGAGTTATGTTGATGGAACTGCAAGTCATTAGCAGCTAAGGAGTTTGACCCGGTCATTCTTTAGGGCCAGATCGCCCTCTGCTGCCCACCAGCAAATGGCACCAGCAAATGGCACTCTTAAGACGCCAAGGAAAAGAGGAAGAGTCGAGGCGGCGGTGGGCGAGAAGAGCACGTGAGGAAGACCAAAAGGTCATCAGGTCACCACTCAGGCTGTATCAAAATCATATTCAAATCTTGTTTGCTGGAAGAAGCCTTAGCCAATGCCGGGGTGTGGGGGTTCCGGGACACATCCCGCAAACAGCGGGTTCTGCCAAGAGCCCCACCGTTCCCAGGATTCCAAGCTCCGCAGTGGATTTGGCCCTGCAGCCGCGTTCCCCTTTGGCTCACCCGCACCTCACCTTGAACAGACAGGGTGTTTAATAAAACAGGAAGAGGGAGAAAAGTGATGAAAATGTTTGGTGTGCAATCATTTATAGGCAATTAGTAAAGAGTCCGCTTTTCCCTCCCAGATCTTCCTTTCTCAGCCTCTCTGTACCTGCTCCCCCCTCCCGCTCCCGACAGCACCTCGTCTTTCAACCTTTCTCCTGCCAGGGAACTCTTGCCCCACAGCTGTGGAGTCAGCCCTTCTTTCCAACTTTATTGCCCCACTTTATTGCTGTTGGGAACCAGAGTTCATGTAGGTCATTAGTGGAAAGGGCAAAGATTTCTTCCCAGAATAAAAGCTCAAGCTAGCAGTTGCTCCTGCCCGCCCCTGGCAGTGACCCATTTCCTCCTGCCTCTTACCTTTGCCCCCTTCCAGCTCTGACTGCAGTGGACCCCCAGAGGATCTCAGCCCCAACCCCAGGTTTCTGCAGGATTTCTGCAGCGGATCCCGGGCGGGTCTGGGACATGATTTAAACTGTTGCAAGAGGTTTGGGGGGTGAAATCCAGGCAGCGGTGTGGGAGACTGGGTGGAGGTGAAGGTTCAGGTAGGGAGGAGGTAAGAGCGCCAGCCAAATTCTGCAGAATGTTCTGATGTCATGAAATACTCAGGCTCTGCCCCCTAACAACCTCTAGACTGGGTGAATCTGTGTGCTTAGGAGAGAAAAAAAAAATGCAGGCTGAGCAAGGCAAAGGGAGCAAGCCAGTAAGCTGAACCCCTCCATGGCCTCTGCATCAGCTCCTGCCTTCAGGTTCCTGCCCCGACTTCCTTCAGTAATGGTCTACGATGTGGAGGTGTAAGCCAAAGAAACCCTTTCCTCCCCAGCTTGCTATGGTCATGTTTCACTGAAGCAAGAAAAACCCTAACTAGAACAATGAGACAATATCATGCAATCCAGGCTGGCCTCAATCTCACTGTGCCGCCAAAACTGTCCCTGAACTTCTGGTTTTCCTCCCTCTACCTGAGTGCTGAAACTGCCGTTGTACGCCAAGACTAGTTCGTGTTGCTAGGTATTTCATGGGGCCTCATGCATGCTAGGCACCCGTTACATCTCCAGCCTTCGAAGAGTCAGTTGACTTCCTTCCATTTTGCCTCTCAGCCAGTCCTGTATGAAGACTAGCGACCTTCAGGCATCTCACTCTGGTGAATTCAGGAATTGACAATGGCTGGCTGCCCAATTTCATCTTTTTTCTTTCATTTCCTTTCTTTCTCTTCCTTCCTTTTTTTTTTCTTTTCTTTTCTTTTTTAAGAAAAAGTCTCACTATATAGCCCTAGTTGGCATGGAATTTGCTATGTAGACCAGGCTGGCCCAGAACCAACAGAGATCTGCGTGCACCACCATACCCACCAGACCTTAAACCCTCACTATTCACAGACATCAGTCATTAAGGTATCCAGCCTAGGATACACACCAATGAAATATAACATTAAGTAAGATAGCATATAATTTAAAGGTTTGTTTTAACTTGTGTGTTTTAAATGTTTATTTACAAGTCATAATAAATGAAATTTCCATTTAAACCATGATTAGTTGGGCTGGAGAGATGGCTCAGAGGTTAAGAACACTGGCTGTTCTTCCAGAGGTCCTGAGTTCAATTCCCAGCACCCAGATGGTGGCTCACAACCATCTATAATGAGATCTGCCTCCCTCTTCTGGCCTGCAGGGATACATGCAAACAGAACACTGTATACATAAAAAATAAATAAATCTTTAAAAAAACAAAACAACATCAACAAAACCATGATTAGTTGCTGCTTCTTCTAAGGGAGGTAAGATCATGCAAATTGGTGAAGTTCTCTTGGTTCCTGTTGCATTCAAAGGTTATTGAAGGTGGGGGTGGGTTTGAAGAGATAGCTCAGTGGTTAAGAGCCCTGGCTGCTCTTCCAGAGGTCCTGGGTTCAATTCCCAGCACCCACAGGGCAGCTCACAACTGTCTGTAACTCCAGTTCCAGGGGCTCTGACATCTCTACACAAACATACATGTAGGCAAAACACCAATGCACATGAAACAAAAATAAATAAGTCATTAAAAAAAGAAAAGGCTATTGGGGAAGAAGAAGAGGGAAGAGAGAGACGAGAGGCTCCTAGGCGCTGGGTGAAGGGAAGATGCTGGCTGGCTAGCAGTGGACCTTTGCAAGCCTTACTCTCCAGGGAAGGCAGCTGGACCCTGATTTAACTCAGGGTACAGAGGTCAGTTGTTTTGCTTACAGAGCCAGAGAAAAGGAGTTTCTGGAGAGGACAAAGAAATAAGCACTGGAGAACTCGATAAACCAGGAGGAAAGAAAAACGGACAAGTCCCCTCTGAGTGGTGACCTTCTGTTTCTACAGTGTAAACTCTGTCCCCTTGGGTCTGTGTACACTAATGCCTTCGGTTAACCGTGAAGAAAATAAACACTTCTACATTTGCTGAGCATTACACAGTATTTCTTGGTACTTTACATATATACATTTCATTTATTGTTTCCTTTTGTGAGATAGGATCTCATGTAGCTCAGACTGGCCTCTAACTCTTTATGTAGCCAAGGCTGGCCTTGAACTCCTGATCCTCCTGAGTTCAGGAATTACAGAGCTGTGCCCCTGTGACAGTCTCTCTTATTTGTGTGTGTATATGTATATATGCTGCATATTTGTATTGGGTCCAGAGTGGACCTCAGGCGATGTTCTTTCAATGCTGTCCACCTCTTTTGTTTTGTTTTTCTTTTATATTTGTTTTATTTTATATGTATGAGTAGTTTGCCTATATGTATGCATGCATGCACACCATGTACATGCCTGGTACCTGCAGATGTCAGAAGAAGGCATCAGATCCCCTGGTCTGGAGTGAAGGATGGTTGTGATACTGGGAACTGAATTTGGGACCCCTGCAATAGCAACAAGTGCTCTTAACCCCTGGGCTGCCTCTCCAGCCCCCAATCCTTGGTTTTTGTTGTTGTTTGATTTTTTTTTTTGCGGGGGGCGGGGGGGGGGGAGGGCACAGAATCTTTCACTGGCCTGAGATCGCTACTATGGCTAGGCTGGCTGGCTGGGTAGGGAATACTAGGGATCTGCCTGTCTCCATCTCCCAAGCACTGGCATGAGAGCTGTGTGCCATCATGATTTTCTTTTACACGGGGTCTAAGGACTGAACTCATGTCATCATGCTTACAGGCAGGCAGTTTGCAGACTGAGCCATTTCTTCGTGTTTTCTGTGGAGGTGGAGCTCTAACTCAGGGTTAGACTAGTGAGCAAGTGCTGTGCCACTAAGCTGACCTGCAGCTCTAATATATACGGATCCACACATGCAGGCATATATGCACTTCTTTGTTAGATTAAAGAATCTATTTTAGTTTAGCTGGGTGTGGTGCCTCATGCCTTTAATTCCATCACTCAGGAGGCAGAGGCAGGCCTGGTCTACATAGTGAGTTCCAGGCCAGCCAGAGCTACATAGGGAGAATTTGTCTCAAATATCCCCACAAAGATATTTTATTTTATGTGTGTGGCTGCTTTTGCCTGCATGTATGTATGTGTATTACATGTGTGCCTAGTACCTGTAGAGATGTTAGAAGAGGGAGGTGGATCACCTGGAATTGGAATTACAGATGACTACAAGCTGTCATGTGGGAGCTGAGAACCAAACCTGGGTCCTCTGTAAGAGCAGGAAGTGCTCTTGACTGCCAAACCACCTCTCCAATCCAGCTTCCAGAAATATTACTATACTATGATTCTCTCTCTCTCTCTCTCTCTCTCTCTCTCTCTCTCTCTCTCTCTTTCTCTGAGACAGTTTTCTACATAGCATCTGACTATGCAGATCAGGCTAGACTCACAGAGATCTGCCTGCCTCTGCCTCCTGAGTGCTAGAATTAAAGGCATACGCCATAATGCCTGGCTTTATGAAATACCTGACAACCTTTTCTTTCTTTCTTCCCTTCCTTCCTTCTTTCTTTTTTGAGACAGGGTCTTGCTATTGTTGATGTAAAAACCGCAGCTCTCATCTTTTGTTGTTGTCTGTTTTTTGTTTGTTTGTTTGTTTTTTGAGACAGGGTTTCTCTGTGTAGCTTTGCGCCTTTCCTGGGACTCACTTGGTAGCCCAGTCTGGCCTCAAACTCACAGAGATCCGTCTGCCTCTGCCTCCCGTGTGCTGGGATTTAAGGCATACACCACTCTACCCCGCCACAGCTCTCATCCTAAAGTGAATAAGAGACAGTTTTTATTCTAGAGCCTTTTTGAGTGGGAACACAGATTTAGGTTATCCCAAATTCCATGTTCCAGCTTGAAAGCAGTTTCATGACATGTTTATAGTTTTACAGAACAAAGAAAGCCATAAATCAAGACAAGATTAAAATACATTGGTGGGTGCACCAGAAAGGTAGGTACAGAGAGCTGGGGGAAGCATTTCTGTAGACTCCAGATCCTCTATGAGCTTTTGGTAGAAGCTAGTGATCTGCTAAGTCAGTAGATGCTGAAGGTTTTTATCATTAGTCACTGGATGTTAGTGCTGACACAGAGGAGGGGAAGGAATGGCTAGAACCAGCCCAAGATAGTAATGGGCCTTTGGACCTGCCCCATTCCAAGCTCTCCATAGTACTAAAACTCTAATCAGCCAGTCAGTCTCATAGCCGAACTCAGCTTCTTTGTGGGAGCTTTTGTTCACACTCTGTAGCCCTGGCTGACCTGGAACTCACTTATGTAGACCAGGCTGGTCTAGAACTCACAGAGATTTGTCTGCCTCTGCCAGGAGCTGGCAACCCTCTAATTATCAAGTTTAAAAATTAACAGGAGGCTGCACATGTGGCTCGATGTTGTAGTATTTGCTCAGCTTGTGCAAGATCTTGGATTTGTTGCCCGGTACAACAAGAAATAGAAAAAGGAAAGATAAAATGAACGAGAGTTGTGGCAGGAGGGTCTGTTGCCTAGGAATAATTTTTGTTTTATTGTTTTCTGGTTTTTTTTCTTCTGAAATAAAGAATCGTATAAAACCAAAAATGATCACCACACGTGCTGCAAGATGGGAAGAGATTCGTGAGCAGAGGTGACGGTAGATGTAGGGGCGCAATGCTGAGGTGAGACTGAAGCCTGCTGGTAAATTGTTTTAGGTAAATACTCTACTATGGAGCTATGGCTTGAGCCTAATTAACTTAAAAACAATCTCATTTAAAAAATTAAAATAAGGTACTCAGAAATGACTCAGCAGGTAAGAACACTCACTGCTGCTCTGAGGAGCTGAGATTTCTGTTCCCAGCACCCACATAGTGACTCACAACCTGCTACAACTCCAGTCCTGGGGGAGCCAATGCCCTTTTCTGGCCTCCAAGGGCACCACAAGCACATGGTGCACACACACACACACACACACACACACACACACACACGCACACGCACACGCACACGCACACGCACAAAACACTTATACACACAACATAAAGACTAAGTAAAAACAAAAATAGAGCCCGTGAGAGGGCTTATTGGGGTGCAAAGTTCCAGTTGACCTGCTCCTGACCCGAGTCCAATCCTCAGGTCCCACAGGATAAAAGGACAGAACCAGCTCCTGCAGAACCAGCTGACCTAAAAACACAGGCAGGGTCATAGCATGTGAGTTCCCTCTACACTTGCTTGTACATACACACAATTTAAAATAAAAAATTTCAATAGGGGCTGGAGAGACATGCAGTGGTTAAAAGCACTGGCTTAGCAATTAGTGCAGCTCTATCTCTAAACAGAAGTAAAGAGGGGTGTAACTGATGGCAGAGTGCTTCCCTAGTGTGTGTGAGGTCCTGGGTTGTATCATTAGAACCAACCAACCAACCAACAAACAAACAAAAACCCAAACAAATAAAAACAACCGAAGAGCCCTCCCTTGTGTGGGCCACATCTGTATGTGCTGTATGTTAGGGGAATCCTTTAAAAACTGGGGAGCAATCAGGGATGATAACACTGGGCAGGGGACTCTGTCATACCTTTTCTGATTTTGCCCTTGGAACATTTTTTAATGGTACCGCTCTTGTTTCACGAATGAAGAAAACAGGCGTAGTAAAATTAAGTCTTTACTCCGGATCATGCAGCTATATCAGAATTTAAACACAAGTTGGCATGACTTTTCCACCCATATGCTGAGTCTCTGTGTACACGGGCCTTCGGAAGAAGTAAGACATGGCCAATGGAGTCATCAATTAAACTGCTCCTTAATACAAATTGTTAAAGGCCTTGGGTCTCTTTACCTTAGAGAAACAGAAGTGTCATGGCTATTTTCAATTTTTTTTTTTTTTTTTTTTTCGAGACAGGGTTTCTCTGTGTAGCTTTGTGCCTTTCTTGGAACTCACTTGGTAGCCCAGGCTGGCCTCGAACTCACAGAGATCCGCCTGCCTCTGCCTCCCGAGTGCTGGGACTAAAGGCGTGCGCCACCACCGCCCGGCTCAAATATTTTTAATGTTTCTTGTGGAGAAGATAGGTCTTGAGGGCCCAATTAGGGCAAAGTTGTCTTTCTCTGCTCTACGTGAGGCTCATCTAAATGTCTGAAATGGAGTGGGGGCTGAGGAGATGGCCCAGTCAGTAAGGTGGTCATTGGCATACACCTAAAAAGCTGGGGAGAGCAGCGTATGCATGTAATCCTGGTGGTGGGTGCTGGACTCAGATAATCTCCAGAGCTTCCTCATCAGCCAGTTTAGCCAAATTGCCAACCCCCAGCTCTCAGTGAGAGAGCCTGCCTTCAGAACCAAAGAGGGTAATGGGCTGGGGGACGGCTCAGCGGTTGAGAGCACTTGCTGCTCTTCCAGAGGACCCGGGTTCGGTCTTCAGCACTGAACAGGAGGCTCACAAGCATCTGTAAACTCCAGTTTCAATGGAATCTAATGCCCTTTTCTGGCCATTGTGAGTACCACACATATATGAAACACATTTAGAGACCAACACATACATATACATGAAATAAATCTTAAAAAACAAAATCAATCAGTCAATTAAAAACAACCAAATCAAACTGGGCATGGTGATGTACATCTCTAATTCAACTCTTTGGAGGCAGAATCAGGTAGATCCCTGTGTGTTTGAGGTCAGCCTGGTCTACATATCAAGTTCCTGGACAGCCAGGGCTACATAGTGACACCCTCTCTCAAAACAAATGAAAAAACAACAACAATAACAAAAACAACAAACAAAAGCAAAAACGAAAAACAAAAAGAACCCCGCAAAGGTGGACAGCTCCTAAAGAATGACACCTGAAGTTGACTTCTTACCCCTCTACAAGAACACACACACACACACAAATAAAAAAATATTTTTTTTTCTAATTGTTAAGAAAAAATATTGGCGTGCTGGTGATACCTAAGCTTGCAATCAAAGCTATTCCTGTTGGCATTCTGGCTTGCCCTTTGGGGACCCACCCTGCGTCCTGATGTAACGCCCCCTTTAAGAGGAAACCCCCCTTCTTCCCCTTTCCCTCTCTCTTCTCCATGAGGGTGCACACACCTCCACTTTCCTTTCTCTCCTTCCCTCCTCTCTGTCTCTCTTTTCTCATTCCCTCCATTCCTTCCCCCCGCCCCAATAAACTTTCCACGCGGACAAGAGTCTACACGGCATGAGTGACTTTCCACGGCTCCACGCCCCAGCCCGCGGTGGTGGTGTCTGCGTGACGTGTCTCCCTCACCCACTGGAGCACCTTGGCCCAACCTGCCAAGGCCTCTCGCTGGCCGTGTCTTTACAATTCCTTTATGTAACTATTTGGATACTTTGATGTTTAACATTTCATGCAAATGTTAGCTACAAGCATATTGAAAAACAAATAGCTCACGTGTTGCCCCTACTTGCTCTACCCACATAGCCTCCTCAGGTAGTCCCGGTGGCTACTGCTGTCTCCACAGCTATCCACTGCAACTGGCTTACCCACGGGCACAAAGACTTGGACGTGAACCTCGAGCGTGGTTTTCTCCGTCATAGACCCGAGCTTGGGAAAACTTAAATGCATATCAGCAATGAACAGATAGATAAACTGAGGCACATCAGACCTAGGAAACAAACATTTTAGTCTGCAGAGCAAGAGATTGTGTGAAAGAAGCCAGGAGAAGAAGTTCATGCCCCGTACTATTTCATCTCTGTAAAACACTAAGACTATGTAAATGAATCTCTATTGACAGAAAATAGGTGCTTGACCACAGAAAGCGTAGGAGGGTGAAGGCGTGGTGGGTGGATTGCAGAGGAGCGTGGGAAAATGTAGGAGTGGAGGGGTGATGCCTTCTTCACTTGGCTGAGGTTATGGTGTCAGAGGTATACACACATGTATATATCAAAACCCAGCAACTTGTACTCTTTATTAAATAAATGGAATGTCAATTAAATCTTAATGAAATTGAAATTAAAGAAAAAAATATAGGTAGTTACTTCTGAAATTAGGACTGTACAAGGGATGACAGAATCCCCCCTTTTTGTGCCGTTTAAACTATATATACTATATATATTTCTTGGATTTTTTTCTTTATTTTGAAATATTATTTTTTTATTATTTATTTGTGTGCATGTGTCTGTATCTGTGTATGTGTGCTCGTACATGTGGATGCCCAAGGAGGCCAGAAGAGGGCGCTGGATACTCTGTAGACATAGGTAGTTGTTAGCCAACAGATCTGGGTGCTGGGACCTAAACTTAGGTCCTCTGCAAAAAGCAGCAAGTACACCTGGCGGTGGTGGCGCACGCCTTTGATCCCAGCACTCGGGAGGCAGAGGCAGGTGGGTCTCTGTGAGTTTGAGGCCAGCCTGGGCTACAGAATGAGTTCCAGGCCAGCGAGAACTACACAAAGAAACCCCATGTGGGAGTGGGGGAGAGAGAGAGAAGGCAGGAAGTACCCTTCACTTCTCTGCCATCTCTCAGTCCTTATTCATTTATTTATTTAGAGACACTGTCTTCCTGTGTGGTGTAGGCTGATCTGAACTTTTGATCTTCCTAACTCAGCCTTCAAGTGCTGATATTAACTGAGCATAGGCTTAACATTTTTATGACAAAATTAAAATATTGAAAGAAACCATAAACCTATTCACAAAGCAAGAGAAGTTTATCGTTGTGCCTTGAGCTTAAGCAGCTATGGATTTGGGAAAATGTTCCCAGTGGGTTCCGTGGAGAACAGAGAAGGCTGTTGTGGAATGGAATGTTCAGAGGTGTCCTAATTACTGAGAGCTGCAAAGACTGAGCTGCACACTTGAAAGGTTCTCTTTTTTCCCTGTTTCCCCGGGGTCAAAGTCTTTGGAACCCAGTAATACTCCCAGAATAGGCTTCTGTCTTTCTGGGATTAAAGTAGACGTCATTACATTAAGAAATCTGGTCACAGGGCTTGATCAATGGCTCTGAGGTTAAGAGCACAGGCTGCTTTTGCAAAGGACCTTGGGTTTGATTCCCAGCACCCATATGGCAGCTCACAAACATCTATAATTCCAGTTCCAGGGAATCTGACACCCTCTTCCAGTCTCTGAAGGTACCAGGCACACCCGGGGTGCACAGATATGCATGTGGGCAAACTACCCATGCACATAAACATAAATAAATAAATCATCTTTTTAAAAAATATGCTCATGCTCATTTGGTCTTTACATGGATACTTGGAATTCAAACTCGGGCCTCTTGCTTGCAGAGTTAAGTGTTCTTACCCATGGAGCCATCTCTCCTGAATTTTATTTATTTTAAATTTATTCATTCATTCATCCATTTATTTATTTATAGTGTGTGTGGTGGGGAGGGGACAGGACAACTTTGGGGAGTCTGCTCTCTCCGACAATGTAAGTCTCAGGAATGGAACTCAAGTTCTAGGTTTGGTAGCAAGCACCCTATCCACGGAGTCATCTTAGAGAATTTTAATCTGCATTTTACAGATAAAGAAATCGGTTAAGACTAAAAGAGAGTTGGAGGGTGGTGTGATAAGATAAAAAGGTAGATTATTGAATCCACTTTTATGAAGGTACTACTTGTTTAAATATTTTACATTGGATTGGATTTTTGTATATTGTATACAATTTTGGATTGGGCTCACCAAAATAGGATAAATAGTGAAATTTTTTGTCTGAATTTGTCAAATGTTAATGGACTGGACATTCTTAATATATATATAATGGATTTTTTGTCTGAATCTGTCAAATATTAATGGACTAGACATTGTTAATGTAATTCTTGACTGTATATATTGT